>NW_026138162.1:3000000-3585771 GCF_025592945.1 Manacus candei | reverse complement strand
GAAAAGAAAGAAAAGAAAAGAAAAGAAAAGAAAAGAAAAGAAAAGAAAAGAAAAGAAAAGAAAAGAAAGGAAAGAAAAGAAAAGAAAAGAAAAGAAAAGAAAAGAAAAGAAAAGAAAAGAAAAGAAAAGAAAAGAATGTCCATAACACAGAGCAAATGTATAATACACAAACATGACTTTGCAGCCTTATGATTTACTGAACATCATTTGAATGTTATAATGATGACACACAAATGCAACAAAAAAGAACTCTTATTTTTCAAGTTGAGAAGATATTGTATCCTGCATTTTACAAAATTTCAATATTCAGTGTATGAAGAGAGAGAGGTGGAAAGAGGACTGAAAGAGTTTGCCTGCCACTGACAGTCTCATGTATTGAAAAACCAATTGAAAATCATTTGAAAATAATAATATAAAAGTATTATAAAGAGTTTAACTGATATTTAACACACAGTTATGAGTGAGTGAATACTGCTGTTCTGGTGCTCCTACTGGGCTGAATGCAGATCAGAGAAGGACCATACTGTGCCTACCATCAGCTTGCTATTATTTCTTCAACAAAACCTTCATTCCCTACTGCTGCTAAATACTTACTTCTGAACAAGTATAAAACGAGGAAAGGAAAGCCCATTCCTCCCGTGAAATTTAAGGCAAAATCCACTAATGATTATTTAGCTGTCTCAGGCCTGAGATGCATGCATTACACATATTATGTAGCCATTTTTCTTAACAAAACGAAACTGGAAAATTTCCTGGTTTATATCCCTTCCCACCTTTGACAGTGATGACTTGAACAAGTCATTTTTGTACATCCATTTTCCTGTTTATAAAATGGAGGTAATGAGGCCTCATTTGTGAAGGATTGAGAGTTATCATTGAAAACTGTAAAACTAAGTCTTATTATTAACTATGTAAGTGGTCATAGGATGTTCCAGAGGACAATAAATCCCTTTACAGTGCACCTATTATTAAGCAATGTTGGTGAATAGAAAAAAAAGATATTTCATGATTCAAAGGAGGTGTGAGCCAATTCTTGCAAGCTCAGCCTTCTCTCTCACCTGCGAATGGACTCTCTGTGGCTGTATACCTCTGCCAGGCAGATTTGCTGCTCGGATGGACCAATGAGTTGCATTTGACTTAACAACTTCAATTGCTAATTGCTAGTGACTTTAATGAGAGCACAAACATAGGCAATCCTTATCTAATCAACACTGACTGGACCAGCAGAAGAGAAGATTTAGCTTCTGGTCATGAAATTATGTCTTCTCTTAAATTTTGGAAGGATTGCCAGTAGCATGCAAACTCTTTCTGTCCTCTTTCCAGTTCTCTCTTTTCATATACTGAATATTAAAATTTTGTAAAATGTAGGATACATTATCTATTTGAAATATTTCTTATAGCAGAAGAGTAGCCTATTAAAAAGAAGTTTTTCTTTCATTGTGAGGAAAAATGAAAAGTAATAAGCTATAGGAAATGAAGCAAATTCACAACAAGTATAACAGTATATCAATTAAAATAATATTTTTCCTTATTTTAAAGTTTTTATAGAAATTATTTTTTTTACCCTAATGAAAGCTATCACTATTATTACTAATACCAACACTTTTCAAGACCTGCAGCTAACAACTGCTATACTTTCTAAGTAATGTATATACCTATGCCAGAACTTGGAGAAAGTGCTATGCAGTGACCTTGTAGGAGTTGCTTTCATATTTATATTCCCTGATTTCTAACAATTACCAGTGTAGGATCTTACTGTTGCATCAATACTGGCTTTGTTGAGGCTCCTGCAGCTCAACATTTCTATAAATCCACTATCCTGTAATCAGACTTCTGGATCAGCGAGAGCCATTGTTTTCCAAGTATCTATTCTTGAAATGATTTCAGAAAGCACTATTGGAGCACTTTCTGTGCCACAGTGCATTACAACCTTGACTTCCTCATCTTTATTTCATAAGAAGCCAGAGACACTGAAAAAACCTTTATTTCTGATTATCAAAAATCAGAAACATTTGAAACATATCTGAGAGAAAAGTGTTTATTATTTACTCCATATTCTTTCAAGATGTTTTTGCAATATGCTATTTAACTGTAAGAGCAAGTATAAGACTAGTTTTGACTATCTGTTGCAAGATATAATGAGGAAAGGAAAGGAACTTCAGTGTTTCCTGTTTAAGTTTCTGTGACTGCTAAAAAAAAGAAAGCCATAGAACTGTCCACTTGTGGGTACTGAGATCATCAAAGTTTATCCAAGTGATAAAAAATTAAACTAAATATATCTCTACACCTAGATTAGTAGGCAAGGCAGCACAATGGGAGAGGAGGTGTAAATAGAAGTGACTGAAACTGTGGCTACTCCCTCTCCCTCCATATGATAGTGCAGGGCTTATTTCAGTTTAAATTCAATCTCAGTTGAGTAATTCAACCCATTCTTTGGGATGAGTGTTTCAGCTACTCATGTGGTTGGACTCTTTTTGTAAGGAAAAATCTTAAGTACATGGTGTAAGGATCTTGTGGTGGTAGAACGTCCACATTGGTTTGGACCATAATGCCCCCATTAGCACTGAAGCACTTAGAGAGCAGAGCTTCTGATTTAGTTTCCTTTGAAAAAAATACGTTTCACAAACACCAAATCTGCTCTCAGTAGTGAAGCAGCACATGGTAAATGCAGACAAGCAGGGGATTAGCTTTAAACTGTACTTTTACTCTGAACAAAACAAGTGAAGTAGACAGAGCCACTAGTGCTCTCCAGGCCAGTTCATTAGAGCCAGTTCATTTGGTAGAGCACTTCTGCTGTCACACACAAGTGCAAAGAGCACTGCAATATTCTACCTATACAGCTCAAATATCATCTTTCCTTCAATCTTTACTGCTTCTAAAACCTTATTGAATTACACATATTTTACTGAATGTTGTGAATAGTAAAATAAAGGTATCTGTTGTGTTTAGATCACTAGTGTCTGTTATTTACATCCATTTAAGGATTGTTAGCATCCAGCTGCACTTTATAATATGCACAGTTGCAACTAAAAAAAATATAAACAAATATATTATCATGAAGATTGAAAATGAAGATATCACATGCTTTTTAGAGATGGGACTTCGAGAGTGACAGAGCACAAAAATCATATAAAGCACATGAGTGTGCTTTATAGGACTGTATGATTAGTGTTCTTTTGTGTTACTCCAGCATAAATCAGTCTCATGAGCTCAACATTGTAAACTAGATAGAAATGAGAAGAATATCTCTGCTTCCATATGCTAAGGGTTTCGGGGAATTCAGAGAGACCTCTGGATGAGCCCACACACAAGGACATAAATGTCTAGCTCTGTTTTAAGTGCCTACCAGTATCTGAGACATCTGCTCCTGTTTCCTCTGCAAGTGGAAGCTAAAGACTGGACAGGATACTCTTCAGTGTTGAAAATGTCACTACATCCTGTTTTTAGTTCTTGGACTTTATTAAATTCTCATCCATTATAAAAGAAATACTATTCTTAAGCTTCTTGCATAACCTTCTGTGTAATTTGGCTGATGGAAGTGAGAAGCAGAAGCCCTCAAGAAGGATCAGCAAACAGGCTGCCACCAAGGGTTCAGGAGCCACAATTTGGGACTATTTTTTCCCACAATGTTCTTGGTGAAAAAAATGTATTCGGTTATAACTAATGCTTTTATTTGTTAGTACATAGTTTCTCATTCCTCATTATTGAGGGCACATCCACTCTATTTCTTGACTACACTAACTTTCACCATTTTGCCAGAAAGTTAGATTTCTTAAGAAAAAAAATGTTTGTCCTTGCAGATGGTTGGTAGAAATGCCTTCAAATACCCAAGGAATTATGAGTGAATGATTTGAAGAATATTTTTTATGGGGTATGCAATAGATAAGTTTGTCCCTAGGCAGTGCATTGGGAATTTCTGGAAGTAAATACCTTTCGTCTGTGAAACAATTTAATCAGGCTTTTCCTACACATGAACTGACCTCACCTTTGAAGGCGTAGTATATAACCACGTTTATCAGTGAAATTTTAGCAGGAAGTCATGAGAAAATATTCATCCATTCTTTGTAAAGTATTTCATTTTCCTGAAGGTAGTGTGTGAATACAAATGAATGAGCAACTCCAAACAGTAATTCCTGAGGGAATTATGTGGAGATAAACTTAAATAAATATTTGCAGATTCTTATAACTAATTAATAAATTGTTGATTTATGCTGTCACAAACTGTTCAAATCCTGGCAGTATTTTCCAAAATCTTTGAATTAACTTTGGCTTTCATTTGAATACCTGAATCATGGTGAGGCTGTCAGATGCTGTCTCCTGACTGGTAGGTAACATGTCTTTTTGTAGCCAGGCAAAATAGAAATCTTCTACATTTTCAACTTTTCAGGCACCCTGGGGAATAGCAGAGCTTGTAGAAATTGTGCTGCAATGAGATTTATTGCCACCCAGCACCAACTTACTCAATATAAATGGGAATAATTGTTCTGTAAAGTATATGAACATTACATAAAAGATTACATATTCTAAATGAACTTTGTGGTGTTTAAGTGCTAGATCAAGTGGCCAAATTTTAAGAAGCACATAATTTTTTTTACTGTCAATATAACATTAATTTGGATCTTGTGTGATTATGAAAACCAGATTTCAACTGCAACCTCTCATCCTATTCTTTTGTCACATCTCTAGTTCCTTCACTGAATGCATAGTTACTCAGTATTACTTTTCATAAACATCAATTAGTTCTTCGCAAAATGACCTTTTTACTAAAATATTCTCTGTGGTTTGAAAGGAAAACGCAACTATTTGTTTTTTAAGAGTTTCTGTTTCCACAATATATGGGAAATGTTAGGACATATATTTTAATATCCCCTCTATAAAAAATGTGAAATTATTATACCTACTTTCACACCTGGAACTGAAGTCCATGGATAATGCCCAAATTTCCAAAAAATAATTGATTGTGAATGCTAATTACAGAAACCCAAGGCATTTATCTTTCCTTTTTTCCCCGAGGATTTGGCAGCATTTGATAACTTTCTTAGGCTCCAAATAGATCTCCTGGTAATTGCATTTGATCCTGAGTGTTTCTGCAAAACAGACTGGGATTACCTGCTATATAGAACATGAGGAAGATGGGAGTTACTCTTATCAATTCTCTTATTGCTTGCAACTGCAGTAATGTGCACTTTGCCTGTGGAGAGACTTACTTCTATTCCCCCCACATACACTCCTTTTTCATCTTTCTTTTCTTCTGTCCTGAGTTCAACATCTTTCTCATTTACTTACAAGGAAGAAGACGTGATTTTTCTTGCATACTGCCTTACCTGTGAGGGGAGATCAGACTCTCTCTTCTGGTGTCTTGTAGCATAATGCCTCCCAGAGCAGAGAAGAAAAATTTCAGGAAAGCTCGTACTGTGTCTACCCTTCTAGGAAGTCTGCAGTTAGGAGAAGTGGGACCTTTAGACAGCTCAACTGTGAAAAATTCTGAGATATCTTTTTGTAACTCAGGAATCAACCAAATCTGGGATTTCTTGAAGAAGGAAAGTAAAAGCATTTTCTTGACACTGGGATGAATTCTTCGACAAATTTTGAGTTACTTGCAAGAGCGAAGAACTAGCATTCTATAAACAATATGACACCAATATTTTTAAGAAAAACAAAGCTTTTTTCTTTCTACCTTTTCTGAAGAGATTAATATTTTGGCTGAAATTTATATATACATACATAAATGTATGTGTTTGCACATTTGTGTATGCATACTAGTCAGTCAGGGATAGACTCTTATTAAGGAAATCCCAGCCTAACAGTAACATTTGCCAAAGTTATAAGTAACTGGAAAAAATATAAGGCAGTACTTATAAGTCTTGTAAGTTTTGCTATGGTGAGCTTCAGTGTTGAAAACCAAACCCCTTCATTTTCAGAACCATACCCTGATGGGGTTAATTTTCTAGACCTTAGCAAAACTTAGAACAAGTGCAACATCGTAAACACTTCAGGAAAAAAAATCCAAATAAGGATTTGTGTTGAAGGGAGGGGTACTGGTTTGTACCACATCATGGTTGAAATTGTTATAAACAGCTGTTGTCTGCACTTCTTTAAAGCAAGCTTGCATTTTTCGTTGTTTTTTTTTTTTTCCTGTACAACTATCTCTTTTATCTTTTGCTTTATTTCTAGCTGTTAGCCACTATTATAATCATGAATCTACTTCACTTCATGATGAAATGTATGCTATGTTCAGAAAATGTTCTGGGAAGAAAATCATATGTGAAGATGAGGTAGTGTTTTTTAATATACCTATCCTGTTCCTTTCTAATAAATAAAATTTAACACAAAATATACGTTCCATCTAATTTATTTGAATGTAGTATGTCCAAAATATATTCTATATTCTATATTCTATCTATTACTGCAGTCTGTGTTTTAAGCTTCTTTTGCTTTCCAGAATGTGAATAATATGATTTGCATCCCATGGTGCTAATATTTCAGGAGTTTGTATCCAGTCTGAACATTGGTAATCTAAATCTCACTTGTTTTGGCAGATGTCCTAAATGGAATCATATAAAGAAACCACTCATGAAGACTTGCAAGGTACCTGTATGAAATCAAAATTATTTGACTTAGAGAAGAGTAACTTAAGATTGCAGTGGTATAAAGTCCCTTAAAAACTCATCTACATGACCACAAATCATATTTACAGATCTTAAATAGCTGCTGTTACCAGCAAATTTGAATTTTGAAGTAAAAAAAATTACCTTTATTAAAATGTATCTTAAAATAAGAAGAATTCATAGTTAAAAACACAGTGGATTCAGAAACTACATTAAACTTCCATATTTCTGACACAGTTTAACCATGTGGACCACTTTGTGTAATATGGAACTTTTTTGTGAGCTGACTGAGTAGGAGCAGAGTGGAATGGAGATGGTTGAGGAGTGGACAGGAGAAGCACTTCTCCACAAGCTGTTGAGGTTGCATCTAAGGGCCAGTGAGTTCACTGTCTCCAGTGATGAACCTTCAAATCAACCTTTTCCAGAAATCCTTCTGGGTCAGCACAGTCTTCTTGGCAGAGTGGAAGATGGATTTTCCCGAGTGGTTTCTAACAGGAGTAGCTTCATATAATGTTTGATGAACCTTCAAATCAGCCTTTTCCAGAAATCCAAGCAACAATACACTCAGCACCTAATTTATGCACAGTAGCTCTAGTTCTGAAACCAAAGCAAAACTTCTTCTGTATTATTTAGTTACAATGTATGGGGTGTTTTGTGATATCTAGTACTTCATTTGTAACACAAAAAGAATTTAAAAGCAGATACAGTTTCTGTTTACTGTGTTCCACTATATTAATTGTTTTGAATCAAAAGTGCCCTGTACAGTCACAAAACTCTAAATGCAAACTCAAGAAAAAGCTCAGAGTCTAAGAGCCTGTGATTTAAGAAATGCTCAGTATGGGAAACAACAGCATTCAACCTCAAGGTAAGTGAATGTGAGTGCCTCCTGTGCTAAAACTGCTCTTCAATGAATGGTTAAAATAATTTCCATCCACCAGAACTACCAGCTGTATTAAGTATTACCCACCTGATTTTTACAACGTCTGTCAAGTTGCATATTGTTACAGTGAAATAGTGTGGTCTCCTCAGTTTTTGACTGGAAGAATGAGTCCTGGCTGCTGTCTCCTCTGTCCTTAGAAAGATCTTCATTGACCCTCAAACTGAAAAAGAAAGTAAATCAGAAAATAGAGGAATTGTAATGAAATCAGAGAAAGCACCTGCCTCATCATCTGAAATATTTGTTTCAAGAGAATAAAGCTTAATCTCTATCTAGACCATTTATAAACATAAAAGTATGCTGAGTCAAATCTAATTATGGCATGACCAATTATTCAGTATTATTATGTTTTATTAGCCCTGATTACACATTGAATGAAACATCTGTAGCCTAAACAGCAAAATTTACTTGAACAATTATGTTGTTTAAAAAATGTACAACTGTGTACAATATAATCAGCTACTTGTAAAGCTTGTAGGAAAAATAGCCAGTGACAATCTGTTAGTCAGATCAGAATTAATTGTCTACTTTCTATACAAAGATGGTCCCTCTCCATTCCTACTTCCACATGAGGTATCTCTCTCCATGGAATTTTATACTATATTTTAATATTTTAATTTTTTTTCAAGTTTTGCAGTTGTAAATAAAATATAGTGGAAAACTATCTTCCTTTACTTTGGATAATAAGTGATAATTATTTTATACACCTCACATAAACAATGCAAAAATCATGATTAGGAACTGAGTATGATAGTTTATAAAACTATTTTCATAAAGATGTATGTTTTATGATGATAATGTCACTATAGAAAGGAGTTGATTGGAATTTCTTCTCATCAGATCATCTTGCAGTTAGGAAGGGAGAAACAAAGGCTTTCCTGTTAGCCAGCAGTATTTATAAATCTTATAAAATCTTGCTGGTTTTTTTATTAAAAGCACAAATATAAAACAGACATTCCAGGATGACTAAATTCTGTTAATAGTAGTTCTCTTCATAATCCCCTTGCTTCCCACCCTATATCATCAAAGAGGACTGCTTTAAATCTGGCCTAAAAAAGTAATTTTAATGACATTTTTTAAATAAGGCTTGTTAAAAAGAAGTTACCCCCATCAGAAGAGGAGAAAATATATTGCAAAATGACCTTCTGACTTTTTCAAGTACCATCCCAGTGACTAGAAAATTTTTAGTAATTACAGCTTACTATGCAAACTTTCTGTTGCTTTTTAGAGGATCTGCTGGTATAGCAAAAATTAATAGCTAAGGTAATCTTTTATTTAATCTGTATATTGCCTCTACTAAGGCTAGATCCTCAATGTACAATGTTCATTTGTGCTGAGAAGGCAGACATTTGCGTCTGCTGGGAATCTCAATTTATTTAATTTAAAACAAAGTTAAGGTTACAATACTAATATTAACAAAATCTCAATTTTAAAAGGACACATCAGCTCAGAACTCCATAAATTGCAACCTAAAGCTATCTCGCTAGATCAGGCTTTAAAATCAGCCAAGGGTAGATGTTTTTAAACTCTGCTACATATATTACATATATTTCTACAGAATCTTATTGGTAGCAGTGTTATCTTTTGTATTTTTTAAAATAAAAGTGTTAAATTTCTGTATAAAGACAGATGAAAAGACTGTGTTAAAGTTAAAATTTTCTTGTCCCTTCAGGTCTTCCTCCTGGACTTTTGGAAAAGAATTAATGAGAAAATTTGGGTCTCTTCTAACAATGAGGATATATTTGTAATTTTAGCAGATTAGTTTTAGATTCTGAGGTTACAACAACCCACATTTAAGTATCGGCAGTATATTTGTTTTGAAGTACTATAGCAATGGGGTTTGTCTTGTAGTTATCTCACATTAAAAAAAAAATTTAGAGTCATTGATTATCTGGAAAAAGGAAGATGAAACCCTAAAAAAGACCAAAGGATGAGGGAAGAAAATCAGAAATAGGTTCTCAACTCAGTTGTTAATAATGTCAGTAAGACCTCTTCACTCTGCCTTCACCGTACGTTGGAAGAAACTCCTTACCAAGGCAAGAAATTGAGGTTAAAGACTAGATAAAAGATGCTAGATAAAAGTCTTTACAACAGAAGACTGTAATACAGTTTAGAATACTTAAATTTTCAGAAAATGCAGAAAATTTGAAGCTTTCATCAACAAAGGAAGTTATTAAAACTTTACCATAAATGTGTAATATTGGAAGCAGATTTTTGCAGGATAGCTTATTTATCCAAGACTCCTACTGAGATCTGTATTTTTTTACAGAGCAATTGTTAGTTCAATACCAAAACAAAACAAAATTACTTCAAGAATCTTATGTGTATTTTTACTATCGAGACATGGAACCTATCAATTAGTCTAGTACAATTGTCCTAGTTAGAACAGCTGGGCCCAGTTCATCACTGGATGGCTGTAACCCAAAACTGTGTATTCTATAGCCTTCCATGCCATTTCCCAGAAACTGTTGTCAACAGACTATTTGCACCCTCTGCCCAGAGCAGCCTGACTCATCAGGCTACAAACTAGGTGCTAAGAGGCCTGCGAGATAGAAAGGTGTTTTTGTCCTCACGCCCATTGAGGAACCCCCTGCCCTGAGGGAAGTACTGAGCATTCCTGCCTGAAGTGGAGAAGGGAGACTGCAGGCCACCGCTCTCAAACAGACTGCAACCATCACTCTTGACCAGACTGCAACAGCACTCTCACCAACAGGTTTTTCCCTCTGCTTTTACTTTGGACTCAGGGGGGCCAAAGAACACCCCTCTGTTCATGCCCCAGGGTTATATTTTTGGGCTTTGTGGGTTAAAACCAACTGTTTGTCTGTATAATCGTACTTATTGTATTATTTTATTAAATTGTTATTCTGACTTATAATCTCTCTTTTGAGTTGAGTTCATTTCCCCTGCTGGTTTACCTTTAAACCAGCACAACATTAAATGTTCACAACCTATTTTTTTTTTTATCATAAATAGATATATGAAAATATTTAAATACCGTTTCTTAATTCCTGACCAAGCTGTTTGACAAAGCATTTTACTTTAGCTTAAACATTTTTCTCTTCAATATTCTCAATATTATGAAATCTTTTTACTCAAGTTTTCAAGCCATTTAAGCAAGTGCGTCACCTGCCCTCTGAAGAAGGTTTTAATAAGGTAGAAGCCATTAAGTCCATAGTTCTAGAGATTGACTCATTTAATAAGTCACATTATTGCATTTTTTTTAACACTGTTTGATCTTCAACTGACTTTTACCTTGGAAGTTATTTATTTTCCCCCTAATTTTTTTTCTGACAGAGGAATGAAACTACAAAAGCAAGACAGTCATCCAAACATCGCAGATTTGAGAGAAGTATTATGCCTATACGTGCTCCTTCTGTCTTCATTGTAATTAATAATAACTTAAATAAAATGAAGTGCAGATCTGTCCTGGTTCCAGCTGCAACAGGGTTAATTTTTGCATGGCCAGGACCCTGAGGTTGTTCTATACCACCTCTAATCATACACAGGGTAGGGAGGGGGATGGGTCCCTTCTGGGTCAGTGGCAGAGGGAGTGGTCGGGCAGCGCCAGTTGTGCGTGGTGAGAACTCACATGGGAATCCCCCCTTGTACACTTTCTTATTAATATTGTTGTGATTACTGTTTGTTTCTTATGTCATTGCTGTTTCCAGGAAATCGTTCTTTTCTCAACCCTTGACCTTTATCTTCTGAGCCTCCAGTTCTCCTCTCCATCCTGCTGCAGTGTGAGTGAGAGAGTGGCACATGGTCTAGAGGGTTTTGGTGGGAACATTAAATTAGGGAATATCATTCCTAAACAACAAGAAGATCATACACCCATACATAATGGCCTTATGAAGAGTGAGAAAAAGAAATTGGTAAGACTTCAAACAAAACAAAACAAAAAGTAGAATTGCTTGACTGTGATATCAGTCACTCGAAGCCTAATAAATATTATTTCCACCTTATGTAAAAAAGTGATACTGAACAAAAGTTGTCCAGAATACTGTTTTGCCCTGAAGAGCAGATAGTCCCTGATTCTCTCTGCATTCATTGAAGATATTTTGGATCCGGAAGAAAGTTGTTCAAAGCAGAAATGGGATGTATTCCTGTCTAGAGAGCCTAGAGAGACAAGAATATCATGTCATAGATGAATTTTGATAATGTGAGTATGTTTGTGTATTCCCTTCTAGAGAAATAAAGACAGAAAAATCCTTTCTTGCTCCTGCAGAAGACAAGAGTCTGCAGCTTTAATGTGACACCATTGGAATAGCAGTGTTTAAACATTAGTCAGTCCTGTTGAGAGACAATGGTAAATATACTCTCTCTTGTTTTTTATTTCTGAAATGCAGTTTCATAACATGGAGTATGTAGTCATCTCAGATTTTCAGTCCTTAAAATTAATGCAAACTTCCACCAGAAAGGGTAAAATTGGTTACTTCAGCTGTTTTCCAAAAGACTGGCCTCAACACTAATTTTTCTCCCTTTTTACGTCTTGTCATACTGCAGAGAGAATCAATAGACTACCCCAAAGTATTCCTTGTCCCTACATGACTTTCATTCATATCCATGTCCTGGAAAACTGCACAGAAATGCCAGTTGAGCTCATGTTGTACTGTAAGTATTTCTCCTGCTGAACTCATTAGGCGAGTGATACCATCTTATGTTTGAAGGACCCAACAGTTTGTGTGTTCTGAACTTTTAGTACATTCGTAGTGATCTGTGTCAACAATATAAACCTGCATACCTCAAATGTCTAAACTAAAATGAGAAAATAATACTTTTATATGCTATACCTTCTGACTTATTCCTTAGCTTTTAAAAATAGCTAGTATTTAAAAATGTTGTGGACAATAATTAATATTTTAAGTACATAAAATATTCATCAATTTGGAAAACATAATCAGAGATTTATAATTTTAGATTGCCAATACCATCTGTCATTGCCCTTTTAGAAAATTCATATAATCTGCAATTTTGATATTTTTTTTATTAATACCAATTTTACATGAGGTTCCCTGGGAAACTGGGAAGCTATTCTGCTAAGGCTAATATAAGATATTAAAATACTTATTCTACCTCAAGCTGACAAGAAAACTCCATTTCATCTTAATTAACTTTCCCCACTGCAATTTCAGGTATATTAACAAATTCCATATCTTCTGTTCACTACTTACTGTTACCATTCAGTAGAATACTTTACAGACTGATGTAATAAATTGAAGACCACTTTCAAATGACACTTGGAAGAATTTTTTATTATAATACAGTTCTTGTGCATATTAGCAGAAAACATGCATAGACTGAATTTTGACCTGACAAATCTTTAGCATGGAAAGGTTAAACATTCTAAATAACATTCAGTTGCCAAGAAACAGGAATGAAAATAACATAGAGTCTAGGCGATGACTAAGAAAGGTTTTTGGTCCCCACAACAAAATTCACAAAAAGGCAGAATTATACCATATCTTGTGCCTCCTTGGGCCATCCCAGCAGAACATGGAGCAAGGTCATGCATCTGTAAAGAGGGAGGAAGGAATTTACTGACTTAGCTGAGTTGTAGGGAAGTGAAGAGTAACTAGGTCACTCTCTTCTTCAATACTCCTCACAAAGTAGTACACCAGAGAAAGAAGGATGTTGCTTCCCTAGTGACTGGGAATGTAAGGAGGATGTTCAGATTTATAATTTTTTTTCAAATTATGCAACTTGAAAATCAACTTTAATATACACTGAATTTCTTATATGCAAGTTATAAATGTATTTGAATGATTCAAGTGAAAAAAGAATGGATAACAGACTCAGTAGTGAGAGCCAAATCAATATTTATTTTTTTAGTTTTGTTTAGTTTTGCTGGTTAGGTACAGGAAGAAAAGAACAAAGAATTTGAAAGCAGAATGATGCAATCCTAATGAACATATGAAACAACAAAACAAAACTTTTCAATAGTATTTTCAATTGTAAGCAATGATTACAAAATGCTCCCTGCTGTGGTATTTGCACTCTAAGAAACTAGGTTGCTTGAATAAACCTGAGGGGGAACAATACAGCTTAGAGAACTACTCAGAGAGGATGAATTCACAGCTGATTAAAGTAGATCATGAGGTAACTACCTGTGCCCTCTCTTTATTTCCTCTTATTTCTTACAATTGGGGTATAGTTTGTTTGCTTACTTCTTTGTTCACTTAGAAATTTGATCTGGTTTTACAATTCTCAAAGATAATTATGATGTGATTTTCCATACAGTTTTTCTGGCTGTTTAATGCAGTTGGTAATTGTTTTCAAAAAAGGATTAAAATTTACTGAGACTGCATACTCCATGACTTGAGATACATACTCTTAGAATAATAAAGAAATATAATTGTCTTTAATATTGTCAAGATATATGTGTATGTGTGTGTGTGTGTGTGTAAACATTGTTTGTAAATTTGTCTAATACATTATCCCTTAAATGAGACTCTGTCTTTGTGCACTGTTGTGATGATTTTGGCTGGGGTAGAGTTGATTTTCTCCATAGTAGATAGTACGGGGCTGTGTTTTGGATTTGTGGTGATCACAGTTTTGACGACACAGAGATGTTTTGGTCGTTGCTGAGCAGCGCTCACACAGCGTCAAGGCCTTTTCTGCCCCCCACCCCCAAACCACCCCACTAGGAAGGAGGCTGGGGTTGCAGAAGGAACACAGTGGGGACAGCTGACTCCAGCTGAACAAAGGGATATTCCACACCACATGGCATCATGCTTAGGATTAAAACCTGCAGGAAGAAAAAGGAAGTGGGGGAGTGATGGCATCTATCTTCTCATGTCACCATTGTGTGTGATGTAGCCCTGCTGTCTTGGAGATGGATGAACACCTGCCTGCTCATAGGAAGTGGTGATTGCACTTATTCCTTCAGAGTAAGCAGCTATCTATCCTCTCCCAGACACTGGGTTGTGCTTTCAGGACTGATCTCTGTTCTAGTGTGTTTCATAAATATGTTTTTGAGAAGGGTTTGCAATTACATTTAAATCAAGAACCAAAACAAAGATCTGAGGGTTAGTGTCATCGCAATTGAAATTACTGAGGCTTGTCACTTCACAGTCCTTTAGCTTATTTCTGAAACAGTCTCTGCTTTTACACGTATCATGGAATAAAGCTGTTTTACTTTTGCATCTGGATTTTAATGCAGAGCACATAAGCCAGTTTCCAACCTGTAATGTCTAGAGCAGTTAGTTGGTCTGGACTGCATCATCTCAGCTCTAAGGTTTTTCATGAGAAGGCAGATTCTGACTTTCTCCCACAAGGCTTCTCCCTAGGACTCATTCACAACTATTCCTGATGGTCCTGATCTTCTGGCTTTTTAGCACTTACATATGTGCCATGTTTCCTAAGATTCGTTTGCTTGAAATGGAGAAATGAGTTTGATATTCAGGTGAATGCATCTATATCCTCTCATATGGTATCCAGTGTCTGTACTGATAAGCAGTTTTTCCATACCAGAGGATAGTTACCTAGCCTGAAGATGATTCTCCCCAAGGGAGATGGGGTAAGGACCTGTATTTTTATATACTGTGTTGCTGTGTTTGTTGGCTGAAAGCAAAGCAAGGGTTCTGCAACTATACACATCTGAAACACAGTGGCTAAGGAGCCGAGAGAGATTTCCTTAAAAGCACACAGGTGTTTGGCAAATCCAGTATTATTTCCATTCACCTGCCTTCACTTTTAAGTAATAAAAGACCGCATCATAAAAAAATGAAGCATTTGAAATGTTGTAAGTAGCCTCTCCCATTTTTTTTCATTCATACTCTTGTTTTGAAGCGGTTTTAGTGGTGGCTTTCAAAGGTATTGAAGACATTACTTGTAGAAAAAGCAAGAGGCTCTCTCTTTGAGATTCTTCCAGAAGAGATCATCAGTGCCTTTACAGGAAATTCATTTTTACATTCTGTAATTTTTTAAAGGTGAGCTATAAGGACAGATCTCAGTCATAGATTCTGAAATACTTATCTGCCTACTGACTTGTAGGCAGACTTGAAAGCTAAAATGTGCAGCACACTGCTTCCTTTCATATGATGAAAGATTCAGTGCTTGTACCGGTTCTAAAATTTCCGTAGAAGGTTGTGTATGGAACTGGGCAGATAGTTGCCTTTCTACTTATCTTTTTATGAACCTAATGAGAAAATTGCTTTAATCTCCCTCACATAGTTGGTATTGTCATATATTTATTTTCTGTTTTTTCTCTTTCTAAATACATAGGGAGCAGACTGCAAATAATGTAGACAGAATCCTTCTGTTTATTAATAAGAGTATTTTGGAGATAAACGTGATGGGGCAACAAAAGTTAGCTGGAAGTAAAGGATTGAGTGGTACAAGAAACATTATTCTCATGAGCTATCTGTGGTCTTGCAGGTAAAATAGCTCAGGGAAAGAGGGAGACTACACAGCCTTCCTTTTATAATGATTATGAACAAGATGTGTCTTCTTCCTGGCACTTTCTCAATTTTCTGCAACTTACAAGAAGAGTGAGGAGGGATCTGAAAAAAATTACCCAGGGGCAGGGGGATGCTCACTGTGAAAAAGTCTTATGTGAAAGAGAACTTAACTTTATTGTTTGGGTATTTTTTGTATTCTTTTATTTGGTAAGATTTTATGGCATATTCATTAGACCATTGTCTTGTAAAAAAAAAAAAGGAAAAGAAGAAAAGAAAAAAAACTAACCAAATCTTACATGTCTTTCAAAACAAACACATTCTTATATTGAAAATAATGTCATAATTTCTACTTGTTTAATTAATAGGTTTTTTATAGTTTCTTTAAATTATTTATTTTTAGTCAATGTGACACTTTTCGGAAGTGTCCTCTTTCCCTTCTTCCATTTCAAACATTCACTTTCCAGTACAGAGATGCCTTTGCCCCTAAGGAACCCTAAGAAATGACATTGAGAAGTGATTCATTTAGTTTAGCTAAAGATGTCAACTAAGTAAACATTTACTTTTGAGTAATTTTTCTACATCTCCTAGAACTGCCCATAGCTGATAAGATTTTCTAGACCAGTATTCATCACACCTGCTTCAGATAGCAAGGCGGGGTGAATCAGACTTTCAAGCGTCTCCTTTTTCTGTGTGTTTGTTTTAAATTTTCAAATGGCTCAACTACAGTTAAATAAGCTAAATAAGAGGATTCCTCCCCTTTACCACCTGAATCACTAGAATTAAATTTAGTTGGGTATTATTCTTCTTTTACTTAAAAAGTCTCTGTCCATCATGTCTCCATTTTTTCTCTTTATCTTACTCTTCTATAGTGGAACTACTCCTAAATTGAATTACTAAGCAATTTTTAATTTCTGATTGTTTTTATCCAAAAAGATTGTACTGAATTGATCCTTTCCCACCTCATTCTTATAAGAAATGTCTTATTTCTCTTTTAAATTTAAAAAATACTCTATCAAATTTAATGAGTAACCCAAATAAACATTTAAGCACATGAATAACTATAAGTATTTTGGGAAGTTATTAGCATCACAGTGTGGCCTGTGCTTAGTGTTTTTCCATAGTTTGAGACCTCAAGAAAACATTGCTAGTTGCAAAATGTCAGTTGAGTATGTAACTGTATGTTCACTTGATATTTAAATATATCTTCTTATTTTTAACTGTGAATTTTAGTACACATGGATTTAAAAATCTTCAATGTACTTTGTGGAAGCAACCACATATGAACTGGGAACTTTAACAGAAAAAAATGCTATGAAAGATAGTAGCTTTCCTAGTTTTATGAAAATTGCATCCTAGATCTAGACTGACATATAGTTAAACAGCATACATTTTATACTTTAAATTATTTGACATTTTGAAAATATTTGTTAAAAAATCTTGGGGAGGGCGGGAAGTGAGGGATAGGCTTCCAGCTGTTCAAGCAAATATCCATCTTGGAAGAAATTCAATTAATTTTCTGCTTGTGTGTGATAGTTCACCAAATCGGAATATACACATTGCCAAAGCTGACCAAAAGTTAGTACTCAAACTCCCCTTCCCTGAAAAAAGAGTGCAAATTTATATATTATAAAATGAAGTTTGTAACTGTCTTTATAGTCTTGGGCCTCATTATTGTGTGCATTAAAACAGTTTTGCAGCACTTTAATTCTATAATTGAATACTAACATTCATCTTATGGCTTATGTATGTGTCAAAACTGAGAGGTGAGACATAAAGAATTACAACACTTTAATGAAAGATATTTTAGTCAGATAAAATCAGAAATTAAAGATTTTTAAAACTTGACTTACAGAAAAAGATCTGTTTATATTGAGAGGTAGTTTTCATATTAATAAAATCTTCCATTATTTTCTGTGTCAGATAGAAGAGAAGAAAAACTACTTTGAAAAATTAAAACAGAATACATGCCAACATATTTTTCACAGTAGTGGAGTTTTATTATTGTGCTTTGAAGACTGAATGATAATTTTAAAGTCTCTGAATTTTATAGTTTTGTAGAAACAAAAAGAAACTAAAAAAAAAAACTAAAGTGCCACAGACTATTGTTTGTGGAATTCCTAAGTTTCATTATTTAGCTTCTAATAACATTTAACACTCTACATCAGTTCTGCTTCTTTTTTCCTCTGAAGACTTGGTACTATATTTAGTACTAATTTTTTTTTTTGTTCAAAGGCATGGAAAGATCAGTTTTGTGTGTGTTTGCAATCTGCAGGTTGTGGGATTGGATAAAGTATTGATTAGCCATGTGTAGTGGGTTTTCATGGCAAGGTGTTGGTAGAGGGAGGACTACAGGGATGACTTCTGTGAGAGGCTGTTGTAAGCTTTTCTCATGTCCAGCAAAGACAACATAAGAACTGACAGTAGCTCTCATTCCCCATCCCCTGCCGCTGGAAGACAGGAGGTGGAAGAACCTAGGGAGCATGTTTTAAGATGTGATTATTTGGTTTTATTTCTCATTAGCCTACACTCATTTTCTTGGTAATAAATTAAGCTAATCTCCCCAAGTCAAGTCTGTTTTGCCTGTAATAGTAACTGATCAGTGATCTCTCCCTGTCCTTTTCTTGATCCAGGAGCCTTTTGCTATGTTTTCTATTGCCTGCCAAGCTGAGGAGAGGAGGGATAGAGCACCCCAGATGGGGTCAACCCACCATGCAGTGTTTTACAATATAGCTATAAATCAGTGCTGGAAGAAGAAGCAAGGTAAGGACATCAACCCAATTTGCAAAAAACAGTAACAGAGCTATGTTAAACTGAATTAAGTTTAGGGCCAGGAATCGTGGAGCAGCATAGTGTAAACCAAGCTACTACACCATTCTGCTTCATTTAAACTGTGATGATAATGAGGTATCACTGAATGTTAAACAGATTATACATGGAAATTTGGGCTTGGAAGGAAAGCTATCATCCTTTTTATAGCAATGATGCAGACCCAAAGATTTCTTGACCCAAATATTTATTTTCATAGATGATATTCAGTAGCCCCCCAATCTCAGTTTAAAAGAAAAAAAGTTTTTCTTTTAAATTTACTGTCACAATTAATTGTTTTTTCAGTGCCATCATTGCTCTTTGCTGGCAATAATTTTCCTGCACGAGTTCTTACCCTTCTGTAGTTATTTCCTGAGTCTTAAAAATCCGTTTTAAATTTAGCCTTGTGAAGAATCTTTTCAGTGCAATCACTGGATGTTGCTGAATATAATTTTCCTGCAGTCAGTCTAATTTGTGACCCTTCATAGCTATTTCTCAGTCCCTTCCATTAAACTCAGTCCCTCTACTGTTAGTTCCACTGCTAGTCATCCAAAAAGTACTAGAAACATGTCAGCCTCAAGAAATTTATATCAGAAAATGCATACATATTAGGAAAATACATTCCAGAGGTACCCATAGGTTTTAAAAGCCTGAAAGTAGTAATGCAGGTGTGATGAAAAAAGAATTAATTGTTACTATATTCTGTGGTTTGTATTAAGGTCTTTGTCTTCCATCTCTCTCCTACTGTGATCTATAGTTATATAGTAAACTATCACCAATTAGGACTGTACACTGCAGATTGCAAGCGCACACAGAAATGATCTCTTTGTGCTTTTTAGTAAAGATTTAACAAGCATAACGATTTAGTGATTTGGTGCATGAAAAATATGTTCAAATATTTATATACAAATTCTATTAATGAAAGGTTTATTGTTTCTTAATAAACACCTATTTTTGAATTTTTATTTCTCTGCACAAAGAGCCATCCTGCTGTGTGCACCATCCTACAGATGGAGCTGGTAGTCATGCACACAGTTAAAATTAGTTGTCATTTCTAACATCCCCTATGACTTCAAGTCTCACAGTTTCTATAGTTGCTGTATCTAACAACAATCATAAAAACAATCATAGCAACTTTAACAATCCCATCAGCACGTTGTCCCCCACAGGGGACCTATATCAGGGTGAAAAAATGCTCTCAGTAAATTTTTTAGTGAGAGTTATCCTGGATATACCATCACTATATAATATTCCAAGGTCTCCCTCGGAATTTTGATAGTATTTTATTTTGGGGATAAGAAAGTCTAAGAATAAAAGCGACACCTTTGCGTACCTAAAAAAACTATAAAATTTATCAAGAACAATACTTTGAAATAAAAAGTTTGAACTAAGGCTACTGGAAACGCAGTGGTTGTATTTTATAGTAGCTAGTCATGGGATAAAATACAAGTCAGCAACCTAAGATGAAACACAGGATTCATTCATTCTAAGGGGTGGCCAAATCATGGAATCACAAAATTGTATTTTCTCTTGAATTATGATATTTTTACATTGGTTTGTTCCCAGAAGCCCAGAATCAAGGATATGGGCATTTTCCATACAGACAGGCTTACACTCAGACAGGACATTCTACAGAAAGGTGAACAAAGCCATTAAAAAAAAAAAAGAAGAAATTAAATATGAGGTGTATGCTAAATGGGCCATGGAAACACAGGTCAAATGAGGAGGAGAAAAGCACATACTGAATAGCTACTTATTTAGCTAAAGATGTAAGAAGCCATTCAAATCAAAATGTTGTGGCCAAATAAAGACTGAATCACCCCACGTGTATGCAAAATAGGAGTCAGTAATGGTTGGAATGGATAACTTAGCATTTTTCGAGTATTTGTGTGCTTAACTTTTCCATCTGAACATCCTTGTTAAATAGGGTGCCTTATGCAGTATTTATGTGGGGAGAAAAAATGCCTGAAAATAGAAGTATGATCCTCCTTCCTAAAAGGCATTGTTGACTGGAAAGTTTTAACCTCCTCCAGTCTGTATATTTGGATTATTCCAATCATAACTGGTGCCAGTCCATCAGCCCCTTATCAGAAGCCCTGGCTTCTGCAGGCTTGGGGCTGAGGAGAGGTGATTGGGGCAGATACCAGGGGTGAGGATGGGCACCCACTGCTGCCATGGCCATCCTGTCCCCATCTGAGGGTTTGGTGCAGGAGCTGGGGGCACCATCTGCTTGAGGGACAACCAGATGTTGAATTCCATCCCAAGCATTGATTGTAATGGTGTAGCCACAGTTCAGGGGTATTTTAGCTTCCCCTGTACGCTGCTGAGCATCTCCCATGTCTCCCAATGGGAGTTTGGCACCTTGATGCACCTGCTGGTGGCTACACAGTAGGAACCTAGAGTTAGGAAAAACTGAACTTCACCCTAAGCAACAGACATTTTTCAAAGGCTCCAGTTAAACAAAGGTTCCCAAAAAATTATTTCTGTTGGAGCAAATGGGGACCAAGTTGTTTTCTTTTGTTTTCCAGCTGTTCTTTTGCACCATGGCCTGTACTTAATCCTCTGTGACATGTGGCCTAGTTTATTCCCCGCTAATGAGAGGGATACATGACAGTGGATATAGCTATGATACCTGAATTTCCAGACTGGAGGCTTAAACACACACGCTGTGCCTCCGTTCGTTGTCATCGCTCTCTGCCCTGCAGCATTTAATTTCTATGTTTGTGTTTATTGGGTAGCACAGTTATGAAAGTCCTCTCTTCAGTGCAGCACCATCAGTGTGTAAAATGGTGGCTGCACTGACAGTGTAGAAGTATATGCACATATGCAGACAAGTACAGTTTTCTTATATTCGGTATTAAGGAGATGGAGATTAAAATATAGGGATTCTGTTATTCCCATAACTATTATATACAGGTCAGATGAAATAATTTTTTTCTATGCACAGTGATTGAGATTGATGTGGTGTTCCTCTAACCCTGCTTGTCGCCGTGCATCCTCGGGAATTATTTTTATCGCTGCATACTTTTAAGAATCTGAACATAAATATTCATCAAACTAAAAGGTGGTTTTTTAGGTTATGTGTTTTTTAGGAATGAAGACACTGGGATTTGTTAGTTTTGACATGTTTACTTTGCTCTGAGGCTAAATGTAAAATATAATACATTTACCTATTTTACATGTAAGCATTTATTTTGAGAGAATGAGTTAGAATTGCAAAATATAAATCATAGCAGGAATATGAATTAAATTATTCTTACATTAAATGTCATAGTAGTAAAGCCAATAAAATATAGTGAGGTTTTTTCTAAGATTTTGGTTTCCAATGTTGAGGAAGGCTGCACAACAAAATTTATTGTAATTATTACAGTAGCTAAATTGCGACATAGCATCTCTTGTGGTCCCAGCTTGGGACTTATAATTCCCTCTGCACCACATTACTCACATGCATTGGCACATCATGCATTGGCAACAGCATGTGAGCCTTTGTGTTTCTATTGCAGCAAATGCTTTTGACCCTTTGGTCAAGAAAAAAAGGGCTAGTTACACTTGGAGGCTATTCAGGTAGAAGAATAATATTTCCCCAAAGATCCTCCAGTCTTCTCTCCCAGTTAAGAAGGGAGTTCATTTATGCAACTTCAATAACAGCAAGTATTAGCCACCTGAAATAAGGAACTAGAGAGGATAACTAGTACTAATGGCAGTCAATACCAATTCAATGAAAGGAAATGAGAACCATACAGGATTGCAGGTTTCTTTAAGACAAAGAGGTGTTTCTAAGTGTTATAAAAAGGGAAAGTAGAAGTCATCCCTTGAGGTCCTAACAGTGGCTGCTGTGAGGGACTTGGATGTTTCTGAAATGCATTAAATTGGCTTTGTTTTTAAATATACAACTGTAAAATTAGTCCTTTATTCTCTCCTATACTACAATAATGCTTCTTTCAATTAGGTCACTGCAACCATTTAAACCCTGACTGACTAACTGCAGATTTTTCTCAAACTGCTGTCTTCTCATTTTCTCATTCACAGCCATTATGCTGACTTGCAGAGAGCCTTTCATGGAGTCTGACAGCAGGAATGCAGCAGCCTGGATTTTTGCACTATAAAAGGTGTTGCATCTTGCATGTCAGAAAAAGGCACAAAGATATTAGAAAATCTTCCTTTTTAAATTTGGATTCTTATCAAGGCCAACATAGAATGAAGCCACATGTCACACATTAATTTATTCTTCGTTGCCAAGTAAAGGGTCACCAACTTATTCTTTCTGTTCTTAGGGTGTATTAATAGAGATAAGGTTGGACAGTATATAACAAATTAAATACGGTCTGAGAAGAATTTAAATGTTTAAGTAATTGAAAAATGATCAAATCAGTATTTAGAAAGATCAAACAAAATCAACAATGATATTCTTTCGCACTGGTCAGAAACCTTTCAGATGGTGAGTCAGTTTACTTGGTAATTTCTGAAATAAACTAAGAAATTAACTGTTGTTCTTTTTAATGAGGCTGACATTATCACCTAGAATTTCTCTCCTTGGCTTTGCTGCTTGAGCACTACATAAGTACCAGCACAAAGAAAGTACAGTGCACAGTGGCAGATACATGCTATCAGAAGGGCAGAAATCCTTTTTGGAAATTAGGGCTGCCTCTGGCATATGTGGAAACACAGCTCAGAAAAAAGGCCTTGCCCATGCCTGGCCTTGTGTGGCTCTTTACTTAAATGCTGCAGAGGGCTCAGGGACATCCAGGGCCAGTGGCATCCCCTAGATGTGCCTCTTGGGGATGAGAGCCTACACTGGTCTTACCAGGAACCTCTTAGCTCCTGAGGCACCAATTAAGTCATCACCTTAAAACCCTGCTACAGCATTTAGTCCCCAGAAGTAATTAATGTAAATATAAAATGAATCTGCTAGTTTTCGGTGTTGGTTTTGCAGGTTAGTTCAGGTTGGGGTTTTTTTATTTGTTTTTACAAGTGGTTTCTGTTTTTATGCATTTGATAACAAGTGTTGAACAAGATCTTTTCTGGAAAACAGATATATGGACAAGGATTTAAAAAATGTTAAATCACAGCTCTGAAAATAATGTTATTTAAAGTATTTACAAAGCCTATTAACTATAATATTCTACTATTTTTTCAGCAGTAAAAACTTTGGTAACAATTAAAATAAATACTTCCACTGCCACTGGGAGGCAAGAATTGATGGGGGATCTCTGTAAAGATCATACCTCAGGAAGGAGAAAGAACGTTGTGGTGTGATAATAAAAGTATATTCTTTTTCAGGGGCATGTATCAACTGCTACAATTACTTAATGCAAAAAATATTCTCAGTGGTATGAAAGATGATTACCAATTTTTCAAACTAAAGTTCGTTTTTAAAATGACTGTTGTTTTAAGCAAAGAATACCTTAGATTTTAAAATTGTGCTACATTCCTTTCTCAATCAAGCAGGTTTACTGAGGTTAGTAAGGGAAGATGAGCCAACATTTGGGCTAGCACCTCATGATTAGTGGTGCTTCTGTAGCTCCCTGAAGTTTTACAGTATACTTGACACAGTAATCATATATGTAGCTGAAATATTGTAAATTATGTTCTCAGTAATTTATGGGACAACATAAGTAAGAATCATGTTTGTGAATACTTTAGAAATCTTCACAGAATAAAAGTTGTTTAACTACAGAGTAATAGTTCTATAGGAACAATAAAACATATTTTACAGTACTACATTTAATCAGATTCTAGTATAACATATCTATTATTTTTATTTTGTTCCATTTTACTGTTAAAATAGATAGTTAAAGCTGCACACTGTTGGCAGTGTCTGTTAGGAGGGGATGGAATTTAGAGCCTTGCTCTGACTGATATGCAATCCTGGCAGTGCCAGTGGCCTTGATGACTGCTCTGGGCATGTCTCCACCATAAACCAGAGTGAAGCAACGACCCACCAACTGAGCTGGCACATCACAAGGTGTAATGCAGCACCTGGCAGAGGAACTAACTTCAGTGTGAAAGCCAGCCAGCCTTCGCCTTGCTCAGCTGAAGCAACAGTGAGATGCACAGGTAGAAATTGTCAGGCAGCACTGCAGCCTGTAGGCATACATTCTTGCCCCACTTGGTTTTCGGGAAGATTTTTGTTCCTAATAAGTGGATTATCAAAATAATTTAATGAATTGATGTGTTGTTTCAGAAGAGTCCCAGATAGCTGTACTCAACAACAGTGACGGCAGAGAACAATTAAAGCCAAGACTACTGTCAGTTTCAACCCTATATTTCCTTTGAATTTGTCTGCACTGTAATGCAAATAAAAACGATTAATGCAGGAAAGGCACTCAAGCTTCTGAGTTCAAATTTTACCTCATTTATTGTTTTTTGGAGGTCCTAGTAATAGGGAAACCATGTCAGTGTGTTACTTTTTTGTGGTTGTTTTGTTAATCCAATTTCAGGAAAAAAAAAGACTGAAATTAGAAAGAACAAAGATTGTGCCTATGCTTTCATGAAGACTGTCAGAGTTTATCTTCTGGAGAGAGAAGGAAGGGAGATCCTGAAGGAGATGCATGAACTGTTGACTCAGTAGAGACAATGAGGAACATAAAAACTTTTCTTAAAGGCACAGCTGCTCAGGCAATACTGGACTTGTATTTGTGCTAGAAGAAGATGTGTCATAGAGCTTTGACTGGAAGCAACCCTAGAGACAGCTCACCAGATGGCTCATTAAAATAAGGTATGTCAGAGTGCTCTGGCAAATGCCTCTTGTGTAGCCATTAAGTACAGAGAACTTTATCACATTTCTGCACTAAGGCTACTGCTGAAGTAAAAGGGCAAAAAGGCTGAATTGTTTCTGTGCCCATACTAGGCATCCCTGGTATTTTTATTTCCTTTTAATAAATTAAAAATTTTGTGATAACTTTATTAATGGAGTGCTGTGCCCGCTAGTTTTGTCCTCCAAGTGGGGTGCCTCTCTGGCAACTCCATGTAAGGAAAGTCTTTGCGGCCTTGAGATTTTGTGACCTTGGTTTGGACACTTCTTATGGCCATTTTTTCCACGACCACAGATGCAACCTCTAATGTTAGAATAGTTAGAGAGGGGAAGGTCACACCCCCAACCCTACTACTGCTTTCCGACTCTCCCTCACTGTCACAGTGGTCGCTGGTATTTATATTGTGCTGATCCATCCCTTGCCTGCATCTCCAGGAGACGATGAAAACTTCCGGTGCTCTTAAATTCTGCTTGGAAAAGTGGCGTAGCTTGCCCCAGACAGGAATATAAATTAAATAACATAAAGCTGCTGTATACTTTGAAGACATGCTTTGTATATTTAAAGACTTTGGTCTTAGCCCTCACCTTTAAGACAAATTCCATCTTTTCTGCATTGCTCACTCATCTTTTCGTCAATTCAGTGATTTGAACATTGGTTCACATGAGGAAATGAACATTTTTACTGCTTGGTTTGAACTTAACCAGTGAACAGAGCGGTGAAGAGAACTTGCCTATATGGCCTCAGAGAGCCAGTATGTACAGTAGACACCTCTCAGTCCAAACTAAACTTCTACTTACGTGGTCTTTTTAAAACAAAAATTATCTAAAATTGTTCATTAATTTTTTAGATTATAGTTTAGTGATCCATCAGTTCTATTTAGAATTTAGATCACTTTAATTTTAAACAGCAGAGTAAAATTCCATACCATTCTGTAGAAACAAATAACAAGGTTTTTTTCCACAGAAAATACATATAATATTTTTAAATGTGGTCTCTTATAAATTACAGTTGCAAGTACTGTATTTTTCAAATAACTGAAAAGAATACACATTGAATTTACTTCCTGTAATGATCTGAAGCCCAAGATGGACTTATTTCTCTTTATAAGTTAAGTATCCTACTTCAAAATACATTTCCAACCACTGTTTTCCAAAATCTTTCAGTTTTTGTATGAACATGCACTAGCCATGATAGCCCTCAACAAAGGAATCTAAACAGAAGAAAAGTGAGAACATAGTTTCAGAAGCAAATCAAAGTTAATGGTTAGGATGTATATTGAAGTTTTGTAGTCATCTTAATGCATTTCTCTGTCTGTTCAAAAGCTGGTGTGAAAGAATGCTGTGGTCAGCTTTCCTCTCTACTCATTTCACAAGACTGAAATGTGCAAGAAAACTACCGCTACAACTTGAAAAATTATTACTGAAGATAATGTAGCTTGTATATTTGCATGTAAAAACACTGATTTACCAGAAAATTATAGTAAAATGAGATCAGTTCTTTGGCAAGAAAAAAAACTCCAAGATCGGTGGAGAGAGCACCAAAAGCTGTGGAAGAGTTAAGACTGATTTTTTACTCAGAATGTAAATCACAAAAACTAAAAAAAAAAAAAGTAATTTATATAAGACCAGTTTATATAAGATCAATTTATATAAGATCAATATAAGCACAGTGAGTTAGCAATACTCACATAATGACCACAAATGGGATAGTTTTCTTACATCTTAATTTCCCCATACAATTTATCCTGAAATGAAATATTTAGGATAAAACTTGTTTTGAGCATGAGGATTAAAAAACTCAGAAAATAAACAAAACCCTTCCCCTCACACACACCCCAACCCATAATTTTCCTACAAAGCTACAATGTTTACCATCAGTAATTCTTTGCATTTACAGTCCTCATCTCCTTACCTCCACCAAAATAATGGATACCACACATCATAAAGGAGAAAGGCAGTGCAAAACCAACAAACTCAAATGAAATTAAACCACATTTACCTAGAGTTCAAATATAAGAATATGAGTTATCATTTCACTTTGCCATAGCACTCAAAATTGTTACAAATACTGTTCTTAAATGGTAGGATGATATTAAATGGACTCTTTACATACTTTGTTGACAACAGATTCAAATGTCAAGTGACTTTTTCTTTGTAATCAAAACATTTTATGTATCAAGTAATAACAGAAAAGCATAGCCTAAATACTAAAAGCTGAATATTTATGTAAAAGCCAATTTTCAAACCAAAATATTTGAATAACTTTGAAAGCAGTACTCATCTATGAATTTGCCTTTAGCACTTTTCACAAATTGCTTTCTTGATTATCTAACCATACTGTTTATTTTCTTTTAGTAACTACTAAAATCAATTTTCAGATGATTTTATTTGATGCCTTGGGTTTATAAAATTGTTCCATTAAACTGGAGTGATTTAGCATAGCATCATGGTATGTCTTTCATTGTAGAATTATTACTTAAAGAAACATGTTTGAAAATGTATTTAAAATACAGATGATGTTTTTAGGTTTTCTGTAAAAACATACCCTTGTTTGAGTTTGTCGCAAGCTCCTTAATACTGCATCTACTACACATATTGAGAAGAAAACAGTTTTGAAACTGCTTAAGATTTTGCACTCGTAAGATCAGTTGAATAACAATGTTAGCTTTTCTGGTTTTTAAATTTTCAAAGGCCTTTCTTTCATCAGAAAGGCCAAGGTTTTGCGGTAGGATGAGAAATTTCCCAGCCTGTTTTGCTATTGCCGCATAAGATATATGACTGAGACAGCTCTGTGTGTGTGATATTCAGCCATATTGCAGGTAAAGAGAGTTCAGCCACTGATTTTTCACTAGGAGCCTAAATGCTAAAGCCTTTACATTAAGTACACACACATAATGGGGCAGATTGCAAAGCAGCATAAGAGGTTGACAGTAATTGTTGCCAGTTTCAGGAGCAACAATACTCAAGATTCACAGGGTAGTGACTAGACCACTGAGTGCAAGGATGCCACAATTTCTTACCAAGTATTTCTTCTGGAAAAGCCATGTTTTTCTATATCAGAGGATTAATATCTAGAAGTGAAAAGTGGAAAACTAATTTCTGTATTTGGAAGAAAATCAACTTAGAGGAAATTAAAAGAGCCTCTCTGTTGGCATTAGAGTGGGAAATGTATTCCAAATAGTTTCCACACAAATTTAAATTACACTTTGGGGAAAGGACACTCTAAAAAACTGCAAAAACTTTTGTTACACTTTTCCAGACATTAAGAAGGAAACAGTCTTAACAAAAGTACAAAAAATACTGAAATAGAACAAATTGATGAAACAAAAAATAATGACAATATTGATTATATTTTTTGTCTAAAAGTTATTGGTAGGAGTAGGGGGATACTTGACAATCAGCCTAGCAGTTACCCTCTACTTGAGCACAGCTACCCATTGGACAGTATCATTTCTCTCCTGTGTCTGAACACTGCTGCTCCTATCCCATCCTGGAGACCACAGTACAAAAAAAATTGTCCATTTAACACACTAAGCACATACAGGACCGAGTGAGAACTAGTATGTTTAATGCTTAGTGTGTTTAAGGTGCCCATTAATCTGAATTAAACTTCTCAATACTAATATATTTAATCTATTTTTAACATGATTAACATTTAATAATGTTTTTAACATTGACCCAAACAGCTTATAAGATATTGTCTACTATTTCTATTTTCTGTAGGGAATATATACTCCCCTCAATAGTAAAAAGAATTAAAATCTAATCTTTCTAGTAAAACTAAAAGATTAAAAAATAAATTAAAGATTGAAAGTAATCTTTTCAACAGTATCTCCATGTTCCTCTTCCCCCCAGTGTTACAGCTGAGATTAGTATAAAATATTTAGAGAAAATAGATTAGGGACAATCATGTAAGAGAAACTCCTCTGACCTCCGTAGAAATCACTATTGCCAATGGGGACATTTTTCATGGGAAATTTCCCATTAAACTTCCTATGGGGAGGATGTCATCCAATGGTTAATGCCTTCAAAGGCTCTTGAAAACCTCCAGTTTCCATATTTCACAATATAAGAAATAGAATTGCATTCACAAATTTGTTTCATAATCATGTAACAGAACAAGTCTGACATTTTAAAATATTTGTTTCAATTAGTTTTTCATCAAATAATTGCAAGCAAACATTTGTGTACAACCATTCCTGACTTGAAACAGCTTTTTCCTACTTGTTTAATCAAATTGAAATCTACCTTAATTCTGGTGGTTGAGCTCTATCTTTCAAAGGACTGCCCCACTGAGGCTTGTAGGCTGGGTGCTCCTGCTCAGCGGTACTGACCTTGCATGCCACACTAATCTGCAAAATACAGTGAATGAACAAATCTGGGCAGAGGACTCTGCTATTTAGAAAGAAGTACAGAAACTAGGGCTTCCAGGAGTGATGTTGGAAGGACATATGAACATTAATGCCTAGCCAATTAAATTTAAGTGAATATGTATCAAAACTATAAATCTTTTATTCATCTCAAGAAAGAAAAGAAAAAAATATAGGATATAAGATAGCAGCCAGAAAACAAGCCTTTTGGTCAATGTATAAAATAAATCAACATGGATTTTAGCTATTATTCCTGAATCACAATGAATTGTTGATTAGCATTCTAGTTTTGCTCTCATATTTTGATTTCTTCACATTTCATATCAACATTCTGCATGCAAGTGACCTCTGCTTAGCTCAGAGAAAACTGTTACATGTCATTAAAGGTTTGATATGTCCTTTGGCATAGCCCCTATCAAAATGTGGTGTAAAAGTTGTACCATCTTAGAAGTAGTTTCACACTTGTAAAATTCAATTCCACTTTGCTTCCTTATTGCATCAGTCTCATGACTTCTACTCTCATTCATTACTTTGCATTCCTCAGGCCAGCTCTGCCATTCAGAAATCTGGGGACACAGAAGGTTGATTTGATCTATTCCTCACCCTGCCTTTTCCGCACGTTTTGCTTAGAAATGAGTGGCCATGCAACATGCACCTACCACAGCACCGTAAGATGTTTGCAGAGGGCCATGTAATATATTGTACTTTTCTTTTTCTGCCTGAGTAGGCTTACTGTATGAACTACAGTCTGGTCCCCAAAATTCTGGAATAATTTTAAATATTCTTGACTCTCAGCTTCTCAAAAACAGACCCTTAAACTCTTGGAGGATTTCCATGACGGTCAGATATTGTCTGTCCAAAATGTGTGGTTTCAAGATAATGAATATTCATGCTTGGGCTTCTTTGCACTTTAATGAATCAACAAAGAATTAAACTGGTGAGACTTTCAGTTTCTGATGTCCTCAGAAGGCATGATATTTTCCCATTTAGTGGCAGTACCAATTAAAAAAAAAAAAAAAGGAAAAAGTACATAAGGATTGAGTTGAGGATCTTTTGGTCAGTTGCAATGAAGCCTGGATTTGCTGAATGCTTGCCTTACCACACCCAAGGATGTATCATTTTGCAACTGCTTAAATGCCTGATGCAGTTATTTTAGGGTCACTGATCAAAGTTGTTTCTGGGAAAAAAAAAAAGGTATTTTCAAGGTTGGAACGTATTTTCAATGTCAGCTTTGAAAGTCTATGGTTAAAACAGGGTGCAACAGGAGAAAATGAATTTTCAACCCTTAGAATGATGCATGAGACACAGAGCGGAAACAAGCAAGTCTGCATTGAGGCTGATAAGCTTCCTAAATCCTGCAGGGTTTCTTGTACATCACTATCTCTTTAAAAGGTTCATTTAAGCAAGTAATTTAGGGTTGTGCGCTTTATTTTTCCCCTCTCTAGATATGCGGTCTGATGAGTTTAAACAGCAGCACAGTGCTTCATGTCTTTAGCCAAACCAGCTTAATCCATTCAACTCAAAAACACACAGAATTCATTCAGAATTGCCTGATTTAAAAAAAAAAATCAGAAAAAGTGGCAAGAATTCTGTTGTTGTTGACCTCCCTTCATCTCTCCTTATTGACTTTTCTACTACTTTTGTCTTTTTTCTGACTGTAAGGCATGTAGGTTGGGAAACATTTTCTTTTTTAATTTGCTCTGTATAGTACTTAGCACAAAGGGGCTTTGTTGCTAAATCTGGAATTGACTCTGTGTAAGACTGTATTTACACAGTCCTTGCTAAGAGTCATGTGACATTGATGGCAGCATCACAAGGTAGGCTGGAGGCTAAACATGCTGCCCACCCATCTGGCCCTTGGGACTACATGCAGATCACTCTAACTACTATTTTCGGAAAAGAAATGTTGGGTACAGAGAGTGTCTACAGTGTCCTCCAAAGCATATTTATCTGCTTTGTGATCACACCTGATCTCTGGTAACCAGATCTATCTTGTCACTAATGATGTCAGGATTAGAGTTTTCCCTGCAGGAGCCCAGTGCCCTGAGAACATCTGCAGGAAGAGCAACCAACATCTAAGTGACACATAAGCAGACTGGATTCAGGAGATTTTTCAGCTGTGGAGAAGCTTGAGTTTTTGATTTCAAGGGTTGCCAAGAATAGTTGCCCCTAAAGGTGCATTGTCATGTGCAGCATCAACATTGCTGTTGGTCACAAATCATATTCTTGTATTGGATGCAGGACAACCACCACTACCTAGGCCAATTCAAAAGGAGGTGTGGAGTTGACATGAACTGATACATTCCCACCAGAGTGGGTGATGACACTTATTAATGGCAAGGAAGTAAGTGAATGAGATTAAGTGAATGCACACAATAGTAGGTGTTTAGGGCACAAGATAACAGAGAAATATCGGTTTTATTATATTGTGTACATTGAGAAAATATGACAGAGTCTATGTGAAAGCAGAGTTTTCTGGAACCCTTTGTGTTTGATTGGTCTGTCAATGCTCCGGGAAAGCCAAGACTCTTGTGCCTGACCAGTCTATCAGTGTCCTGTCATGGGGACTCCATTGAACCCTCCTGCTGTATTGGAGAGCAGTTCAACTGCCTTGTTCAGGGACATGTACCAACAGCATATCAGAGTTGAATCCTTTATCATCCCATCCTGGATCTCATCACTCTTAGTGAAGTATGTTATCCCCTGCTGGTACCTATTAGAGTTTGTGAAGGACTCACAGTAAACAGGTCACAGGATAAAACACTTTTTTAATAAATGCACTGATAATAGAAATTTTGACATTAAAGATTGACAGTGATAGTAACTGACTGCAAAGAAGAATTTAAACTAAAGAATTTAAAGAATGTGGTTCTTACCCAACAGTCCTCCCTATGGGGGAGAACACAGGTTCAGTTCTTCAACTGATCCCAGAAGTTACAATGGAGTCTTCCATAACTTCTTCCTCTCCCTAATTGACTTTTATACTATTTCTTTACATTTAGATGGAGCTTGGGTGGCTCTAGTCATACATACATTTGTTACTGATTTGTGCAAAATTCTCTCTCTTCACTCTTAAAAATTTAGTCAATTAAATATGGAATGCATGCTCAGTGAGGGGTGGTCATACCTCAGAGGTGGGTAACTTTGGGATGCAGGTGTGCCTTAGTATTACAATTAGATTATAATGAAGTTCATCCAAGGAGAGTGATTTCACCACAGTCACTGGTTTAGCAGCAAGACATCTCCTGTCTCCCTTGGTTTACAGCTGCTACATGGTTTATTGGACACAACAGAGCCTGGCCATGGTGTTTCCACTCTGCTCCGCCCTCCATTTCATTCCTTTTAGTATGTGCTTAAGCTTGCAGTCTGGGTGTGGGGTGAATCATCATTGAATAGATTTCATGTGTGCCAACTGCATTCCACCCAGGAAGTAGCAACTGCATTTTGATCTATAATTTCCCCACTGTTATAACTTCTGTTAAAATGTGAATATAACTTCCCAGTTTTCTCTGATTTCACCTCCATTCATCTTCTCACAGTCCTCATGGACTGTAATCATGGGTCCTTCCTACTTCTCTGTACTTACATTGCTGAAGTGGCCTTCTCCTGGCTCCTCCATCCCTACTTCACCCCTTCCCGAAGACCTTTTACTATGTAGTCAGAAAAGTTGCAGAAACTTTGATCAAAGGATAGAGGTTAATGACATCATCTGACACAGAAACTCCAGATGTAACAATCCAGTATTTCTAGAAAAGGTTCCTTCTTTAATCCTAGCAAAAGATGGGAGTAAGGCAGACAAGGTTATTTGTGCATTTATGAGCTGCTGGAAACTCCAAACTCCCACAAGATATAACAAAGCATATTTCTTACAGGCAGTGTCTGAACTGATGGTCACCCGGAAAAACCACTGGGGTAACTAGAAGTTATCACAGCAAGAACTTATTGTTGTCTTCTGAAAGTTACATCATATAAAACTGAATTGAATCAGTACCAGTTTATTACAACATATGGTGGTTTATTTGCAACTAATTGATCTTCCTGCTATTTTGTATACTCTGGATTGGGCTTTACCTAGTCAAGAATAGGGCTCATTAGATATCTTATTGTGTCAGCACGCTGTAGTTGTGTTATACTTTTCCAACCATCCCACTAGCTGTTTTTTCTATACCTGGTTTGTATAGAAAGGAAAATACAAACTAATGAAATACTGCCTCGTTATTTTATATGGTGAGCTAATATTTAAACTTAATCCATCATTTTGTCATATATGAAAAGTAAGACAAGCCTTTATTCCTCAGGCGTTTGCAAATTGTCTTATAGATCATCTCACAGAAGATCTATCACCTGTCAAACAAAAAGAACCTTTCTTGATTTAGTAGTGTGGTAGCATTAGGTTTATACGCAGAATAAGGCCATGGGGGCAGTATTACTGTACAGGCCCAAGAAAAAGGTGCAAATATTTTCCATTCCATCTGACAAAACTATCAACTCATGACAATGAATGCAAAATCTTAGAAAGTGTCACCCTGAAAAGTCTTTGCCTAATGCCATAGTCTCATTTACTGCAGCAAAAATGCATCCTTTTGATCCGTTGTGTAAACATCATTATTGCACACTTTTTGAATAGGTTATTCTATGTCAGAAAAGACATTTCAGGGGTTGCTCGTGATCCCTTAGAGGATGTCAAAACTCTAAGCAGATCTAGGTTGCTAAAATCATTACCTTTGAATGCCTGCGTCAGAAAAGTCCCCACAGGCTATGTCCGGTCCAGTCCGTTGTACCAGATGTTTTAATGTAGCTTTGTGCTGGGACAAGAGGGGGAAGAGAACACCTGTTGCTAGGGAGGACCTGAGCAACAGGAGCTTCTGTCTTTGCCTGTCACCTGCGTGCATCCACGACTGTAGTGCCATAACATCCTGCTTTTACATCAGTATAGTGAGCAGCCCATAGAAGAGGCTACATTTCACCTTAATTAAATACCTCTATGAAGATCCACAAGCCTTCTCAAAAGAGAGTCCCCATACTCATAAAAATTATATATTCTGGAATACAAAGTATTTTGCTTTTGGGTAAAGGGTAAATGGCATGAACATGAGACTCACTTCAAGTTTTTGATGCTATCAGACACAAGATGCTACTGACTTGAAAAAAAGCAAGGTGGCAGGAAAAGACAGGAAGTATATGGAGCTTAGCCTCTTTGTGTCATGCATAAATCCCAGGGATTAGTGCAAGAGAGCTAGTCCTTCTTCCTAGAAGCATTGGAGGGGGGGTGTTTGTATATATATATATAACAAAACATGAACATATACTATTCTTTGTTTCAAAGGGGAGTGTTAAGATTTAAATAAATGATATTGATACATATGAGGACAACAAACGCATGCTATATTTTATACGCATTTTCTGTTACCATTTTGTTGGAAATATAAGGAAATATTTTTCATTACTATCCCATTTTCCTTTGCAAGATGAGCCCTTGCAAGCCACTATTGCTAAGTGGTATTACTTTCAGAGACATGTAGCTTGGTTTAAAATATAATGCAATGTTTAGACTCAGATTTTCCATAAGAAGAACAAACTGTCCTTCATGTACAATGAGTAACAACTCTTTAAAATTGCACTATAAATTTACTTTGACTAATACAAAGATCTGTGAGTATGATAGAACAGGAATTTGACCACTCTGTAATTTACAGAAGCTAAAAACAATTAATTAAAAAAAAGCCAAGTGACATCTAAAATCTGTAGAAAGATTCAAAATATTAAAAAAAATGGTGTGTGTAAAAGACCTGAGTGCAATTAGGACTGATATTTATTGCCAAATTATATGAAAGCACACAGAATTGTCTGCTATAAAATCCTATCCTGCAAGCTTGAGAACGATTCTATAGTACTGACTTTTTTTTAGGTCCTGAAGACTATAGCCATGACTGAATATAACTGGATTCAGAAGCACTTAGTTATACTGAAAAATCTTTCAGATTTTGTTTACAGAAAAAAAGACTTAATTCAACAGCAATAGATGAAAATTATATTGTATTTTCATCAACATTATTGTGTAGGAGTTTCTGGACAATTCACTTATGAATTCACTTATTCTGCATAATGTCATTAAACAATTAATCTGAAAATTCATTTCACTATATCATTGATTTTGATTTCATGTGAAACTTAGGCATAATATTTCCATATATAAAACCTACCTACAGGATAAGGCACATAATAATACCTTGGAAGCCAGAAGACAATATATAAAAAATTATCAGCACACACAAGTCACCTGAGTCTTGTGTGATACTGTCATCTCAAGCAGATATGTCTTTCCTAGATGACAGCTCCTTCATAACTGTCTGATTGAGCTGTTGGCCCAGAACTTGGATAGAGAAACCCATCTGTCATTCAGAAAGTGTTTCATCCCACTGAGATGCTACACAGCTCCTCAAACTTTCAGGTCCTTCCTTCCTGTGTTCCAAATGCGAGACCAGCAGGTGAACGAGACTGTGCTGGTAAGTCACCCAGAGTCACCAACTCTGTGTGTGTCCTCCACTTGAGTCCTTATCACAAAGGATGTGTGAACCAGCTTCATAACTAACATACACAGGAAAAAAATTGTGTTTGCAAAATTCACTATGTAATTGTCTCAATAGAGTTAGTAGTAGACTGGCTACAGTTTTAGACAGATTCCTTACTGTTGGTGCACAGATTGACTTTTTTGTACCTCCTGTAAACACTCACTCCTGGGACTTGAGCACATTCCTGTAAAAGATTGGTACAGGTGGCTGCATTGCTTGTAAACAAAATACTGTGCTCTTTTCAGGAACTTAAAACCTGAATTTTCTGACTTGGTACTGTCAGAGGAAGGTACTAATGGGAAGGTGATGAGACAGGGATGCTTCCTCAATGCCTGCTCTGGTAATGCATAAACCCATCGGCTCTTGGCAGGCATGTTCATACCCTGCTGACAGCGCACTCGCTGCCTTTGCTATGATCTTTGCTGGAGTTCCTGCAGATGCCCATATGGCTTGGGCTGCTGCCGTATGCTGCTCTTTTGTGAAGCTGCTGGATGATGGGGTGAAGAAATGTTCAGCCGTATTTAGTAGTGTCAAGTCTTACAAGCCTTTGGTTTTGTCCCACTACCTGCTTAGACTGGTGCTCCCTTCACTTCCACCACATGCTGCACGATGGTCCCTTTTTCTTCCCTTTTTCTGGCTTTTTTCTCAAGAAATGTGTTCCAGAACAGGGATTTGTAGAAAGCTATTTTACATAGAATGTTGAAATTAAGTACTTTCAATTATTTTTGAGAATACAAAACTGTTGCTGAAGAAAATGGAAAACAGTACTTAACAGAAAATTCCATCACAGCAGATAGAATGAAAAATAGTGGCTATTCCTGATAAATGCATATATGGTTCATTATTCATTATTCATCAAAGCAATACATCTGAGTTAAGCAGATGAACAAACTGAGCTTACCTATCATCATAATTTTAGAAACACAAAATGCTACTCGAGAAGCACATAAATAACACTTCTCACTACCCAGAAAGTTTAATATCCTGCCATTTTTTGATTAATATAAAGCTCCTGCATTTATTAATCATGAGGTTTAAGCAAGTTCCACATCAAATTCGAGTATCTGAAAGCCAAGGGCCCTCATAAGACAAATTAGCATGAGTAAATTATGTGTACCATATAGACTGAAAAAACTCACTGTTTTTTTAACAGCAATAGGTTTCTCAGATAGTCCAGAGTGACCCTACAGTACATACTTCTAAAAGTAGTAAATTATCTGCCATATGTTTTAAGGTTAAATAAGAAATATGTCATGGTTTAAAGACAAATATTGGGGTGGAAACTCCAAGAAATGAACTACCTCCCTTTTTATTTCCCACCAATGCAGAGAGACAAAATGCAAGGACGTATAAGTGAAAAAATAACCATTTACTGACAATGAAATAGCAGTACAAAGATAACAAAAAAATGTTTTTCCATAAAGAGGGGAATTTACCACCCATGTGGCCCCCCAGGAATAAAGGGGGAAAAATGGCGGAGGGTTTTCCCCATCAACCACCTCTCTCTGCCCAACCAAACAAAAGAAACAATGGGGAAGCAAAAAAAAAAAAAACAACTAGGAAAACCTGTGTTGTCTGAAAGGAGTTATACTATTAAACTGGCTACTCTGTGGCACCCAGTCAGGCTCAGGTCTCAACCGTAGCAGCATTGTTGGTCAGAGGCTCTTTGTTCCCTGCCCCATGCTGCCTCCGGCACTGGCGTTTCCCCCACTTGGTGCAGCTGGGTTACAGTTTGTGTGGTGCTCCAGCAGCAATCAGCAGGACCAGCAGCAGCAGGGGCTCCCAGCACAGGCAGTTGCAGTGGTTCCACAAGGCGTAAGTAGGGTCAGTCTCACTTTTATTTTCTCCCCAGCTGATCGATGAGCGATCCTGTGGCAGCAGGGCAGTGGTCCAAGTGGTGGTCCAGGCAGTGGTGGTAGGGGCTGTGGTGGAGGACAGTGCCACTTGGGCTGAAAGGATACTCTTGAGCACATGGTGTGACTCTTGGGAGTGGGTGCAGGCTCAATGATGCTTATGGGTCCCTTCCAACTCATCATATTCTGTGATTGTGTGATCTTTTTGCTCTTCCTTACAAGCTACTCAGTCTGTTTACTGCCTCTGTTGGCTGCTCCCAGCTGGTCAGAGAGGAGCCCTTCCTACTTGCCCTGCCTGTGTGAACTGCCGTGCCATGACCTCACTGACATGCCATGCTCGCGCTCCCTGGAGCCATTTACAAGTCCCTCGGTCACTTCTGGCACCTCCCCCTCCTCTCTCCCTCTCCCAATTGCTGCCAAGGTCTTCTGGGTCGTAGGGGCCATGCTTGGGTGTTCTTGGACTCAGGAACCCTTCTGTATAGCTGAATTGAATTCCCTAGACTTTTCACTCATGGCTGTTTGAGCCTCAGGGACAGTAAACATTTTTAAAAATTCAGAACTAAAGGCAAAAGAATATGGAGAATAGTATCATAAGAGAAACCTGTTTTCATCTGAGAAAAGACAGAATTATTCTGGTGTGTTGAAGTTTTAAAGTCCTGCTCAGTATAATCATGTATATATACGTATATGTATATGTATATATGCATGTGTGTCCATAAAACTAAAAGCCTTTAAAATTTCTCTAGTGTAAAGTTTGTGCCAAGCTGTCATTCTTTTTGTCTAAGAGTGCATTTTACAAAAAGTCTTCAAAACACTGTATTAGTAGCAATTATTTAATTTGTTTATGGATTATATAACTATGTACACGCATCAGAGTTTGAAGGCAAAAGCTGGAGTTCACAAGCTATTTTAAAGTCAAATATTTAGAACAAGTGTGAGAACATGGCAATTGCTTTCACATTTTGCATTTTCATGCAAGTAGCTACTCTATAAAATAAACTACATATAAATCAAATATTATCAGAATATCTTGGCTGTAGGATTTTATTTTGTGTCTTGCTATGAAGATTAAATACCGGTAGTATAAAATGCAGACATTTTATTTTTTCTTTTAAGCCCAACTCATCAAACATTTCTAGATAGAGTATGGTCTTAATGTAATTTGTCCCTATTGTGAGATGATAATATTTAGGTGTATGTCAACATCTAGGCTGAAGAGGAATAAAAAGAACAGCTTAGAATGGCAGAGAATAGGAGAAATGAAGAAGAAACAATAAGTTATTATACCTAAGAACTTATTTCCCAGGGATGGGAGAAAGCAGTAACAAAATCCCACTTTACAGAGGTATTTTTAAATCAGCAGAGGAATGTGGAAACAAGAAACAGCAGGAGCTGTTTTTACCATTCTGTGCTTCAAAATAAGCAACTGATTTTATGATAAGTTTCTTTAATGTTTCTGTTTGTTTCACAACATGCAGCTGTTTAATGAGTGATAACTTCCATAATGTTCCTTACTGCAATATAGTCATCAGACTGCAACAAAATGTTGCAGAGAAGAAAAATAAAGTGACAGAAAGACAAAAAACATGCATGTTTCATGAAGGAAGAATATTTTTAAAAAATCAGAAAGTATATTTGCATAAAAGAGATATCATTATGTGTCATGTTGTCCTTTTTCTTTCTTTTTTTTTTTTAATTAATTTATTTATTACTATTTTCTCCTCTAAAATTAGTATTAAACCAAAGGGTAAAAAAGAAATAGACAAACAGGCTTTCAGAATTCTGTGTGTTCTTCAAATGATCTTGGAAACTGCATTAACTGCTGCGATTGTTAATTTCTTGAAATCTATTAACAGAAAATGCAAAGTCAGGTCCTCACATATGTAGCCTGGCATTATTTCCATTGACTTTTTGTCTTTGTTCTGTGAACAAACTGAACAATGACCGGTGATGAATCTTCTCAAGATGAGTTGTTAAGTGTTCTTTCATGGTAAATTGCAAAATTATTTCATATCTTCTCAACAAACCTGTAGGAGCAGCTAAACAAGACAACACCAGCCATATGGATGATAGAAGAAGAAGAAAATATTAAAGTAAAAATCTTGTGGTCCCGAGTGAGCCAGAGCTAAGATTAGTGTGTGTGTGAAAAGAATCACAAGGTCAAGCTGCAAAGCCACTTGAAGCATGATTTGTTCTTTGTGGCTGAAGGCAGCCATGGGAGTGTCTCTGTGGAATGTGTGCAGAGAAGTAGCACTAACACCTGGCCTGGCTTGATAGTTCGGACCCTTATTCTGTATATAAATGGAGCAATAAAGGTACAAGTGAGTTCTTCCTGGACAAAGTCTATCTCCCTTGGATTCATTTGCCACAAAGGGTGCTGAGTGAGGGATTTTCGCCACACAAACCCTTATATACTTACATGTATTGTAGTGTTGTGAAAGTGCACATGGCTGTGGCAGCTGGTTGGAAGGAATTTGGATATCTAAGCAAAATGTACCTTCCTTTTGTGTGAATTTTCTCTTTTTACTTGTGGCAGGCAAAAGCATATCTTCAGTAACTGTGAATGAATAACTGAATTTTATTCCTTTTATTCTGCTCATTCTTTCAGATTTTTTTCTATGGGATAAAAAGTTACATTCAGACACATAGTTTGTTAAAAGAAAAGACTGCTTGGGCAACAGTGGCAAATGTGCATAAATGGGCAGACTGTAATGCACAGATAATAAGTATCAAATGGCAGATAGGGTGGGTATTGTTGCTTCTTTTTTCTTTTCCCAAGATAGCATATATTAAACTTACATTTCCTCTTAAATGTTGTGTTCTGCCAGGGAATGACTTTAAAAAAACATGAGTCGACATGTCTGTATTTTACTGTAATTAACCAATCCATCAATTAGATTTCAAGCTTCTCTCACAAATGTGTTAGCAATATTTAATTGCTTGAACAATGCAGAATTTTCTTTGGAAGAAATCATATAAAAGGATGAGAGAAGGAGTTAAGAATTATTATTGACAAGATTCCTGGCTTTTGTCTTTTCTGCATTATTTACTCGTGATTTTTCATTTCTAGTAACAAAGATGCAACATTACTATGGAGACCAAATATCTCTGCAATTAATCTTCTCTCCTTATAAATTTAGACTTTATCCATTTTACCCACTAAAGAGTGAAGCTGAAAACTGAAGATAGCGTAATGTGAATCAAAGAAATAATGGGGAAAAAATTATTCTTTTTTTTCCTGAGCTATCCCTTGAAGTGTGCATGCTCATTGTAAAGCAAGATAAATCAGGGAAAAAAGAGGAAAGTAAAAAACTAGCCTCAGGCAGCCTTATGATTTATATAGGTTTTATATGTGGGTATATTTTGTTCTGCTCAATGAAAGATGAAAAGGGTACAATGCACTTGGAATTTCAGTTGGTAGTTCTTTGTGAGACCATTCCCCACTCAAGAGAAAGGAGCAAAGGTTGGACATCTGGAGGTGTAACCAAGTGTAAGAGACAGTGAAAGCTAATCTGAAGAGAGATTTGAACAGAATTATTCTAAAAAATGCTCAATATTACTTTTTCTATAAGCAATTCTGGCAAGAAGACAAGGAAGAAATCTTTCTCATTACACCTAGAGATGTCACATCCTCTTTGATCATTGTTATACCAGTGCACAAAATTCAGAAGCAAAATTTAAAACTGACAGCTACACAGTTTAACATACAGTCTATATTTGACTGGTGGGATTTTTTTCCTTTTTCTGAAGAAAATCTTATCTAAAGACTTCAAATTCTAAGGTTTTTTCAAGATAGAAATATGAAGTTGAAAATATCAATCTAAGATGTAACTTATTTTCCTGCTGTTTATTTCACAACTACCTGATGAGGCATTTTGTCCCAGATGCTTTCTACAGCTCATTCCAAAAGGGGTGTCTTGGCAAACCTCTGCAAAAAGACCAATGCAAGATAGTATTCAGGAGAAACTGTAATGGTATTATAACAGGTAGAGCTGCTTCTGTTTAAGTGCCAGTCGAAACTACTATTAATTCTATTTCTGACTTGATAAAGACACAGGAAGCTTTTTCCTTTCATATTTTCTTTTTGACTTCTGAATCTCCCAGTCTTGAAAGCTAGCAGTCTGGCAGGATTGGGTCCAATAAGAACCTTTGCTAATGAATCTGTTTTCCAGCAACTGAGAATGGTTTGTGGGGAAAAAGAACATAATCCAAGCCAATAGGATCCCAAACAAGAGAGGGTCCTGAACAAGAGTTGAGTTCAGCAAATCAGTCCCAAGTAAAGTAAGCTTCGAGCAGGAACACTAAGCTCACTATATGCTGGTGTTTACTATTATTCAAAACAGAAAGATGCATCTTCCTAAAGGAGAACTGGAGAACTGCCCATCATGAGGAATAGGGTAGAATAGAACAGAGTGGAACAGAACAGAAATGGTTGGCAAGTTCTTCTCCTGCACTAAGAACCTTAAACTGGGCTACATTAGCAGATTAGTTTGCTGCTTCTCTGATGTTTGAGGGTTGAAATCAGTCAGAGAAATGAAAAGGTTTGTGCACTATCTTTGAGCTGTAACTAGGAATAATAACAGTCAAGAAATATTGAAAAAAGATTTGGTTGCTGACTAGCAACCTTAGAAAGGGAAAGTATAAAGCTTTATAGTGGTTTGGGTTGATTAAGAGAAAATAAAGGTAGAATATATAACCTCAGATGATATTTATCTGTCATCTATCTGTCTATCTATCTATCCATCCGTCTAACCATTCATCCATCCATCCATATATATATATATATCTAAACAATACACACACATACCTGCTATGTGTTCTTAATTGAAAGAACAAGCTGTTGACAGGCTCTGTTTGTTGAGAAGTAGCTGTTCAGACATTAATTGTATCCTAAAATCCTGTGATGTCCCAATTTTGAACTGAAAAGTCCTTCACCCATTAATGAGGAAACATGAAAGGATCACAGTATTATGACAGTATATTATGACAACTAATTTACAGAGCTCAGATTTCTAAAAAAAAAAGATTCTTTAATATCTCCACCTATGTAGAAGGGAAGCTGAAGCAAAGACTGGAATGTATGTCCACGCTTTTGTCTCTGTGAGATGATCTGTAATGATATCTTAAGCTATACCTAAGCTTTTTTATTGTGTGGATGTCCCAGATCTTTGCACTATCAGGTCACAATGATTTTCACTTGCCTGGCTTGTGATGAGTGTGCTTGATATATTCAAGTGTCTCCTAAATTTCAGACCCATATCTCTGATGGACTTCTTTTATTTTGCTTTAAATGTAACGTTGTTATCTCTAAATTGAAATATCAACTAGATATATTTGTAGATCAACCAGTATTGTTGAGAGTGAAATTGAGGCAATTAACATCTTTATATGACCATTTGCTAACAAGCTAATAAATGTTTAAATTAACCTTGATTAAAAGATCAGAATGGCACCAGCATCTGATTATGATGTTAATACTCAGAGAACTATAAAGAAAACCAAAGTAGAGATGCTGCTGAAATAGTGAATGAACCTAGCTTTTAAAAAGCCTAGAAGACCCAGAAGACCAAACAGGAGCAGATATAGATAGTAGTGCTGAGAGGCCTACCACACTGAAAATGGTAACAGCCCCACACTGAGCACATTGAGAGGCCCAAAATCCCTGTCATGTGTACACAACACCCACAACACCTGCACACCTTGCTGGTTAGAACCACACTGCTTGCGGGGCAACAAGCTGCTCTTGCGTGGGTGACAGTGCAACACCTGCTAGTTTCTGTTACTGTATTATATAGTAGGTCTGAATCCCTTCCTACTGCCTTTTCTCCTTTGGCAGACTGCACTTCAAACAATTTCTACCTTTTTGATTACTACTACCCACTCCTCTGCCTGAGGAGTTCTGAAAAAACTGGGGAGCAAACCTTTGTATTAAGCTCTTTTCTTTCCATGTAGCTCCTGGCTAATCACAGGCCAGTAGGACTAAGTGCTGCCACATGAATGCTGACCCCTTGAGAAAATCACTGTATCTGTACCAGAACCGCAGTCACAAACCCTGATTCTTTAAGCACCATATTAAATTTGCTTATTTACTGTCATATTGTCTTGTTCCTGTTTTGCTCCTGGGTCCAAGATGCCCCATTATTAATACCGACTGTAACTGGTTTGCATCCAACCCTGATCTGAAATAAATTATTTTGCAAAAAAAATCTGCTGCAGAGTGAAGAGCAATATCTGCCAGTGTCTGTATATGTGTTCATGTAAACTGGTTCATGTATTGATGTAAACCCAGTTCATCTATGCTGATGCTCCCAGCTCAGACCAGCTGCCCTGCAAGGCCTAATCAGCTGACTAGGGAGTGGAGCTGAGGTCATTGCCGGGACATTTAAACTGCTCCAGACAGAATTCCCTGAGAGGGATGCAGCTGTTAGGTCTCTGGCTGCACGGAGTGTCTGAGCCTGGTGTTAATACCAGAGGACAGTGCGACTGACGCCTGCGTACGATGTGAGCAGGTGAATGATTTGCTCTGCCTAGTGGCAGAGCTCAAGGCAGAAGTGGAGAGGCTAAGAAGTATTAGGGAGAGTGAAAGGGAAATAGGCTGGTGGAGTTACACCCTTTTGACCCCAAAGGAAGTCCAGCAGGAGATGGTAAAGCCCTGCCCCTCCTGCCATCAGGTTGATGGAGCAAACCAAGCAGATGGGGGGGAATGGAAACAGGTCCCTGATCGAAGAGGTAAAAGAATCCCTTTCTGACCCCCATCACCTCCCATGGTTCCCTTAAAGAACAGGTATAAGGCTCTGGACCCAGAGAATCAGGCAGAGGACAGTCAAGAAGAATCTGTCTGGAGGATCTCCTGGTTACATCCCATCTACCAGATGGATTATAACTACACCTACAAAGAAAAAATGAAGGGCAATTGTAGTAGGCAACTCCCTCCTGAGGGGAACTGAAGGCCCTATATGCCTACCGGACCTATCCCACAGGGAACTCTACTGCCTTCCCGGGTCCCAGGTGAGGGATATTAGTAGGAGACTCCCTGAGCTAATTCGGCCCTTTGATTATTATCCACTGCTGGTGGTCCAGGTTGGTAGTGATGACATTAATGAAAGAGGTATCAAGCTAATTAAAAAGGCCTTCAAGGCATTGGGTCAATTAGTTAATGGGAGAGGAGCACAGGTGGTGTTCATCTCAGTTCCTGCAGTAGCAGGGATGAATGAGGTGAGGAGTAGGGAAACTGATCTTATCAATAGGTGGCTAAAGGATTGGTGCCACCACAGAATTTTGGGTTTTTTGACCTTGGGGCAAATTCTATGGTACGTAGTCTCTTCAAATCAGATGGGCTTCATCTATCTAGGAAGAGCAAAAGGACTTTAGCCCATAAGTTGTCAGGGCTGATCAGGAGGGCTTTAAAGTAGGTTTGAAGAGGGAAGGGGTTGAAACCAGGCTCTCCAGAGATGAGCCTAAGGGTGGAAAGCCAAGGTTAGAAGTGTTAGCAGCAGCCCAGCTGAAGTGCATTTACACCAATGCACACAGTATGGGTAACAAACAAGAGGAGCTGGAAGCCATCGTACAGCAGGAAAGCTGTGACATAGTCACCATCACAGAAATGTTGTAGGATGACTCACATGACTGGAGTGCTGCTACGGGTGGCTACAAGCTCTACAGAAGAGACAGGCAAGGTAGCAGAGGTGGAAGAGTGGATCTATATGGTAGAGAGTCTCTTGATTCTGTAGAACCTGAAGTCAGTAACGATAAGGTTCAGTGCCTGTGGATCAGGATCAGGGGGAAGGCCAACAAGGGCAACATCCTGGTGGGAGTCTGTTACAGACCACCCAACCAGGATGATGAGGGTGATGAATTATTCTACAAGCAGCTGGCAGATGTCTCAAAATTGCCAGCCCTTGTTCTTATGGGCGACTTTAACCTGCTGGATGTCTGCTGGAAACTCAACACAGCAGAGAAGAGGCAGCCTAGGAGATTCCTAGAGTGTATAGAAGATAATTTCCTGCTCAAGGTGATAAAGGAGCCTACTGGCGTGGGGCCTCGCTAGACCTCCTGTTCACAAACAGGGAGGGGCTGATGGGAGATGTGGTGGTCCGAGTCCATTTAGGGCACAGTGACCATGAAATAATAGAGTTTTCAGTACTCGGGGATGCAAAGAGAGCCATCAATAAAACTTCTACCCTGGACTTCTGGAGGGCAGATTTTGGCCTACTCAGAAGACTGGTTCAGAGGGTACCTTGGGAAACAACCCTTGAAAACAGAGGGGTCCAGGAGGGATGGACATGCTTCAAGAAGGAAATCTTGAATGCACAGGAGCAGGCTGTCCCAGTTCACCAAAAGGTGAGCTGGTGGGGAAGACGGCCAGCCTGGCTGAAGAGGGAGATTTTGAAGGAAATTAGGGGAAAAAAGAGAGCTTAGCAACTATGGATAAAAGGACTGGCTACTCATGAAGAGTTTAGGAATATAGTTAGGTCATGTAGAAAGAAAATTGGAGAGATAAAGGCACAATTTGAACTCAATCTAGCCACTTCTGTTAGTTACTTTGCCTCAGTTGTCAACAGTAAGACAAATTGTCCTAAGGAAAACTGGCCTCTGGAGATGGTAGACAGAGATGGGAAGCTGAACAGCCCCCTTGTAATCCAGGAGGGAACAGTTAGTGACCTACCGAGCCACTTGGATCTTCACAAGTCTATGGGACCAGATGGGATCCACCCAAGGGTGATGAGGGACCTGATGGAAGAGCTCACCAAGCCACTCTCCATCATTTACCAACAGTCCCGGCTCACTGGGGAAGTCCCAGATGACTGGAAGTTGGTAAATGTCACGGCAATCCACAAAAAGGGCCGGAAGGAGGATCCGGGAAACTACAGACCTGTCACCCTGACCTCAGTGCCTGGCAAGGTTATGCAGCAGATCATCCTAAATGCAATTGCACAACACCTACAGGATGGACAAGGGGTCAGACCCAGCCAGCACGGGTTTAGGAAGGGCAGGTCCTACCTGACCAACCTGATCTTTTATGATCAGGTGACCCACCTGGTGGATGAGGGGAAGGCTGTGGATGTGTCTACCTGGACTTCAGCAAAGCCTTTGACACCATCTCCCATAGCATTCTCCTGGAAAAGCTGGCAGCCCATGGCTTGGACAGGTACACTCTCTGCTGGGTTAAGAACTGGCTGATGGCTGGGCCCAGAGAGTGGTGGTGAACAGTGCTACATCAGTTGGCGACCGAACACTAGTGGTGTCCCCCAGGGATCAGCGTTGGGCCCAGTTCTGTTTAATATCTTTATTGATGATATGGATGAGGGGATTGAGTCCACCATTAGCAAATTTGCAGATGACACCAAGTTGGGGTGGAATGTTGATCAGCTGGAAGGCAGGAGGGCTCTGCAGAGGGACCTGGACAAGATGGAGAGATGGTCTAATTCCAACAGGATGAGGTTCAACAGGACCAAGTGCCGGGTCCTCCACTTTGGCCGCAACAACCCCATACAGCACTACAGGCTGGGGACAGAGTGGCTGGAGAGCAGCCAGGCAGAAAAGGACCTGGGAGTTTGGATTGACAGGAAGCTGAACATGAGCCAGCAGTGTGCCCAGGTGGCCAGGAAGGCCAATGGCATCCTGGCCTGGATCAGGAACAGTGTGGCCAGCAGGACCAGGAAAGTGATTCTTCCCCTGTACTCAGTGCTGGTGAGGCCTCACTTCAGTTCTGGGCCTCTCAGTTCAGGAAGGACACTGAGGTGCTGGAGCAGGTCCAGAGAAGAGCAACAAGGCTGGTGAAGGGATTCAAGCACCAGTCCTTCGAGGAGAGGCTGAAGGAGCTGGGGTTGTTTAGCCTGGAGAAGAGGAGGCTCAGGGGAGACCTCATCACTCTCTACAACTCCCCGAAAGGAGGTTGTAGCCAGGTGGGCGTCAGTCTCTTCTCCCAGGCAACCAGCAGAAGGACAAGAAGGCAGGGTCTTAAGCTCTGCCGAGGGAGGTTTGGGTTGGATATTAGGAAGAAATTTTTTGCAGAGAGGGTAATCAGTCATAGGTACAGTGTGACAATTTAACTAGGCATAATAGAATCACACTCTTAAAAGTAATTAAACACTGTATTTTTCAGTGGGTACATATTTTTGTGTTTATGTAAAGATTATTTACTTACCAAGTCATATTTAAAGAGTATGTTGTTATCTTTTTCACATGCTTCTGAGTTAATCACTGCTGGATGGATTCTGAAACCTTGATTCAAGCTGACATCCTTAACCTTCAGTGAGACATCTTTTAATCTAAGGCTTTATCTGTAGCAGACCTTGTTTGTACATATGCAAATGTCTATGCTAGACTGTTCTTTAGTTCTGTTGTCAATACATACTAGTGGGAATATGCAGATTATGTTTGAATATGATGCTATCTAGCAAGTGTCTTTAATTCTGTGACTATATTTTAAACCATTAGTGTTTCTTCATGCATATATTTAATGTTCACTTATTTTATGCATAGATATGAGTTCTACATTCCATAAGACTCTAGGTTTTTTCCAGTAAGCTTCTATTTGACATGCAAAAGCTGCAATGTAAGTTGCATATGAGTGATTTCATATTACAATGATTTAAGCAGTATTACTTGCTTCATGTACCAGATGTACATTTAATTTGGCTGGTAAACACAGAAGAGGTAAAATCAAATGTGACTAATAGCTGACAGTCCTTTGTACAGTGTACAGTAAAGTTCTCTGCCTCCAGAGGTCGGTCCCTACAAAAACCAACCTTGGAACTTAAGTGCATGTTGCCTAAACATTTAGTGCTTCTTGTTTGTGTTAATAAGCAACTGCACAGGCAAACTCACAGCAGTTAGGGTATAGACAATGTTTCTCACAAAACAAGGTTCTTCTGCATCTAGTAGCACATACATTGGGAAGGACAGTTTTTGAGATCTACTAACAAACACAGATGACCCTGTATCATTGCCTCTGTTCCTATTCCTTTCTGTATTATGAGACACTTTCTAACCTTAGAGAATCTGTATCCTCTTTCTGTTTTACCTATCTGCTTAAAACTACAGAAATATGTCCCATGCCTGACTTTTAGCGGCAGCACAACATTGATACCCTTATGAATCCCCATATCTAATCAGAGTGAGTGCAAAGAACCCTAAAACCTTCTAAATAACATGCAAAACCAGAAATCACTGCAGTGAGGTGGTACTTGTAATGAATGTTTTTTTTTAATGACTGAGCAATCAGACAATATACTCACCCTGTGATTAACTTTCTTGGTGCTCACCTGGAAAAGAAATATAAACTTCCTCTCCTTGGTTCAGCAAAAGTATTATCCTTCCTTTCTTTCTTCAAGATGCCCTCTACTCCTATTGATTCATAGATACACACACATATATAAATAAATATAGGGTTAATGCTGAGTCTCCTTTGGCCAAAGCATGCAAAATAACTTTTCCTGCCTGTGTTCTCATATTGTCTTCTGTGCAGTATTCTTATACTTGCTGAGAATCTGACACTTGTATCAAAATGGAGGAAATATTCCCGTTAATAGCACGTAAATTCTAGATATGTGTGTTATCCATTGTGTGTTTGCTTTCTGTTTCTATTGGCAGTAGTGCCGGGGTTAGGCACTCTTTGCATTTGCCATCCAGTATGTCATGCATCAGCTGTGGCTGTGCTACCAGAACTGTGGTGGAATGTTTCATATTGTCATGAGACATCAGCACAACAGCAAATATCTGTTGCACACTCAGAAATAGACTTACTCTCCTCTTTTCTCCCTCAAGACACTGCAATATATTTCTCAAACATGCATAATAATTTGAAAAACCGTCTTAAATACACGGAGGCAGGAATGAGAAGTAGGTGTCCTATTCCTGGGCTATCTTCCAAATTTTTGCACTCCATTGGGCAATTAGTTGAAGGTTTAAATTTGGTATATCTGCTCATTACAGGAACTGTCTTTTGAACAGGATTGGATCCTACCTCTAGGTGCAACCTATAGTTGTATTTAATTTTCCCCATTGTAAACTTTGCATTTGCAAGTATTTTCTTCCAAAAGGAAATAGATTACGTTCTATTTAAATGTACTTGCAAACTATGCAAATATTTAAGGCTATGGTGTCAATCACTTTTTTTAATAGTCCTATAGATTTCCTCTTTTCATAATAGTGAAATCAGCATGTCAATGATCAACTCTTAATCATTCTCTTAATGAATTGGATATTATTTTTGAAAGCCTTATTAACCAAATTTCTCTCCCTTTCCACACTGAGATATCTAATCTGGATTTTTTTAATATTAGAATTGTTCAGAATATTAATCTATAATTTAAAATAACATTTTCAAGGTATTTAGAGGGGAGCATGAGGGGAAGAGAAAAGGTTTTATATTTAAGTAAATAATAAATACCTTTCTGCTTTTACTGACGTGTTCTGAAGACTTACTTTCAGAAAGACAGAAAAGATGAAAAAATAATTGCAAAAATGTAGTTTAAGGTCACCTTATCAAAATTAACCTTGAAATAGCTCAAGTATGTATACAAGTGATTTGTATGTATAATGATGTTTCAACATAAAATGAAGGGTTAAAACATCTAAACATAATGAAGATATTCTTCTATGTAAAACAATATAAATAACCTTTCAGAAGTATCAAGCAAAATATTTATACAGCATGATTTTAAGAGAAAAGGAGAATGCAAATGTACTATTCAGATTAGTAGAGATACAATCAATCTGGCAGATCAGTAGGAGACCTAAGAAAAATTCTGTTCTATTTATAGTAAGGACTCCAGAGCAAGCTCTGCTCTTTTATATGAAGCAGCAAAATTACAACTGCAGAACAAGCACTTTGTGGATCTATGGCACTTGGCAGGAGATAGAAACTGGTTCAAGGCCAAAGAAATAACACCAAAGGTGCTGCTACTGGGAGAAAAGAGAAAAAGCAAAAGGTAGTGGTTTACAAAATGTGCAAAAGCATGGGTAGCCTCTGAAACCTAATTTTACCCAGAGCATGGAGAAGTTGTGATGGAAATGAAGTTAAAAAGGACAGGCATGGGACTGGTTTGTGGGTATAGCAACAAACAACCAAGCAGGCATGAGGCATATTTCCAGCAGCAAGTAAATAAAATTTTCATGGGCAAGGAGTCACAGTATTTTTCATAAACAGTGAATTGCTGATATTCTGTGTACAGATGAGGGATGCTCATCTATAAAATTCTGGTTTCCAGGTGCTGTTTGGCCTGAAATAACGTGCTAATGAAAAGGGAGGCTGTTGGCTGAGCTGAAAGCAAGTCTGAAACTGTAGAGGTCACAGCCTACATGCATACAGAAAAGGTTGTTCCTGATTCCACTATACCTCAGAGGTTAAAAGTGGTCCAGAAATAGCACAAAATAATTAGATGAACGTGGTGCCATCCCAGGTTCTGATGTTCTGATAATAAATGTTTTCAGTGCATAAGCAGCCATGTAAACCTATTCTCCATCCTTCCCAAATGGGGTTAACAGATATAATAGTCCAAATGTAATTGTTTGCAGGAATCTAAAAATGCAGCTCACATAGGAGGGCTCATATTGTTGTTGTCATGGCCCTCTTGGAGGTGGGGTCCCAAATACAGAACGCATAGGTTAAAATTGCAAGGGGAAAAGATGTTCTGCTAGGATATCCAATTCAGCAAATACTAACTGTGAATTAGTAAAAATTGTGGAATACTAAAGGTATCAATGCATTAGGTGGTATCAGCCTGAGTATTTAAGAGAGCAACTGTCTGACAACTGTTACTGCAGTGAGGGTTTCTGTGACAGATCAAAAATGTTGCTGATGAGACTCTTAGGTTAAAAAAAACTTTCACCTTTGACCAGAAATTTTCTTTTGCAAGCAAGCACAGCTTCTTTTTCTGGATTTCTTTCTCATTTCCTGAAAAACAAATAGAATTCTTAGGAACATGGTTTTATATTTGGATTCCAAAAGAAGCAAGAATAGAATTCCTAAATTCCAGTGAACTAAACCCAGAAACAGTTATTTTTTGCCTGTCGGCACAGAAAAACATACAGCTGATAACATACTCTCATCAGCCAGCTGAAATACGCACAGAATTTTTCAAACCTAGCTCTCTCAAGTTATTTCCACCGATCTGGTTTTATTCTGTCCTTAGAAAGGAAATTTGTGTGGCTCTGCTGCTAGGAACAGTTAGTACTGTGGTTCCACTAGGAAATTCTGATCCTGACAGATCAGTTTCTATTTCCTATATTTTCTGTGAAACCTTAATCAGTCAAGTAAAAAACGTGGAGACAAATTTACATTGTACTAACATCAACAAGGTAAATAACTTACAAGTTTTATCATCAATATTAGAATAGAAAGCAGAACCCTGCTTATTCCCCCCAAGAGCAGCCTTGGTTCCCCAGGTCGCAGTTTAAAACTCTGGATCAGATAAGTTTTACTGGTTTTTACCTAAACCTCAAAAGGGAGGTAATATATTTTACTGCATAGGTTTCAAGGAGGAATTGAATGTCTCAAACACGTATATTCCCTTTAAAACTACATAACCCTTAGCATCAATGGCAGAAAATTGCTCTTTTCTCCTTGTTTTTTTCCCTTTCTTTTTTTTATTCTTTTCAAATTAATGAGTGGTTTTTCTCCTGTGTGCTTCCTGTATTTGTGCAGAAGGGAAGTAAGCTTCCTGACCCAAGAAATTTACTGCTCTCCCAATGCACGTGAACATTTCTAGTATATAAATGACATGGGTGCATGTTAGGCAATTCTAGCTGTCAGCTGAGCACAGGCTACGAAGCTTAGAGATACATTAGTCTGGTACAATTTGAAACACAATGGAACAAAGTCTGCATGCAAGACATGGATTTATGACAGGATTTGTAGTTCTGGTTCAAAAATAACCCTTAGGGTATGAGCTTCATTTAAAGATCACTTTGAAGTATTGACTTAATAGAACTAAATACATGTCTAAATATATGAATTTGCTTATAGACTTGCAGAATTTATGCCTCTAATGAATAAAAGACTTGAACATCTCAGAAGAAGTTATAAATTGCAAGTGTATAGTGTGCAAAGAATGATAAAAGATACTGTGAAGAAGACATGAAGTTGTTTGCATACTGGTGCAATAAAAAAGCTTACATAATGAATGAGGCCTAATTTTGCAAGTCAGTGATAGTAAATTCTGAATTTGATATGGCACTACATGAAAAACCACAAATCCAGATTCAAAGTGAGTGATTTAGTCAGCTAACCTGTGGATCACGCAACTTGTTTTATCTTGTTGAGTGTAGTTCATTTCTGTGTCATCTAACTAGACAGAGAACACACAGCAGGCTCCACCATCATTGTCTATCCTAGGACAATCTTTGTCAGTCTTCTACACCAAATTGTGTAGGTCAGCTTCTGTATGGTCCTCCATGTACAGCTCATGTCTGTCTTAGAGATTCTGTTGATTTGTTTTTAAGATTTGCTTAGTAATTTCTATCTTCCAGAAAAAAAAAAAAAGAGAGGAAAAAAGATTCAGTATTTTGATGAAAATTGACTCATTTTTAAATACCCACATTAACTGCATGGTGCTTTCTGCTCTATCTATATTTTTATATATCTTAAGCTTTTATTACATTAAAACAATTTCACTGGACCTAAATTCATTCGTTCTTTTTTTTGAAGTTGGAGATTTTGGACGATTAACTGAAACTGCTGATTTGGCAATTGAGACCTTTGGTTATTATCAGAATTCACATTACCTGTGAAGAAAATAAATGGTTCCGTGTTGTGTATCCTTTTGCCTTCTATCATAATACCTGAACGGAGAACTGCTGTGCTTTATGCAATTAATTATTCACTCTGCACAATTCTGAAAGAAATACTCTCTGCTGGCATGTTTTCCTGTTACTCTTTTAAAGAACAAACTCATGTAATATCCTCTTATAGATTTCATTTTAAATTTCACTTCTTCAAAGAATAGCTTCATTTAGGCCATTTGACACTGGAAAATTGTTTGAATCAAGCATTGTGTGTGATATGTCTCCCCTTTTTGTCATACTGAAATCAAGGGCAAGGCAGGCAGTTTTAAGAGAACCAATTCTCACTGACATGATTTTCTCTTGGTACAGACTTAGGCATTTTGACCTTAACTGTAAAGTGAAACCTTTTCAAAGTTAATTATTTCTGTTGGTAGACCTTAACTTCAAGATGTTCCCGAGTAAATTTTTGTATGGAATGTCATATACTTCATTAAAATCTAAAAGTTGCATATAAAAGGGGTTTTAGTGGCTTTTTTAATCTATTGTCCTTTTCTACTACTAAGCTAATACGGAAAATCTGGTGAATGTGTGACCTTTCAGGCCAAAATCCCAGCTTCTTACCTTTAACCAGTTGTTGTCTTTTTGCTGGTTAATGTGGTGTTATGGTAAACTAGTTATCACCAAAAGAAATAAAATATCTCTGTAAGTATTGGAGTAACTTAAATCACTCTTCTTTGAGTTTTAGTCCACAATGGTATTTTTGAGGGCTTTTATTAATCCCATGTTTCATTAAATAGATTAAATATTTTAGTGATGAATGCATCACCACAAACTTCCACGAGCTTAGATTTACCAACAGATTTGCTTGACTTTGGTCTCTTCCTTCACGTGTCATTTCTTTGTGGTGTGAGAAATGCTTATGTAATGATGAATATTTAATTTCCATTACAACTTAAGTTTCTTTGATGTTAATCTACAAATCGCTCTTGGAAAAATTATGTTATACTCTTTCTTCTTTTCATTATCGCTGTAGTGAGGTCTTTTTCTTGGTTTATTCTTCCTAGACAAAAATATTGTTATGATTCTAATACTTAGAATTGATGCAGTATTTCGCTACCATTACTTTCAGCATTTTCTTCAGATTCTTTGCTGCTGTTACCTATTTCATTTTGTTTCCTTCCTAATTCCATTTTTTTCCACTTTAGTTTTTTCTTTTCCTGTAATTCTGTGTTTCTTCACCTACACAGTGCAGTTGTCTGATAATCAGCTACTCTTATGGCAACATCTTTGATGCTATTGTGCTGAAGAGGTTTTGTCAGTTTAATATTACTCTTTTATGTTGAAAGCAAGTTTCATGTATTCTTCAATTGGACTCAAAATTGTTACTCTAAGTTCTTATTTATAAGCTTTTTGCTATCAATTGTCTTTATTTTTCTGGTGGATTTTTTATAATTGATCTTCAGTTTAACCACATACAATTTATGTTGATTCAAATTTCTAGTCTTCTGTGGAATGGAAGTGCACATTCTTCAGGGCCTTTTCTTCCCCTTTTCTTCCTTTTTTTCGGGATATTTTGAGGATTTCCAAATTATTTGAGATATCTCTGTGTGGAAATACTGGTCTACTCGTTGTGTCCTAACAGAAGTTAGTGTTTCTTTCCCTGCTGTACTGGGAGAGAAAAGGCCACAGAAATCATGCATTCCTAAGCATATGTCAAACAGCATAATACTGTTATCTGGTATTCATATGTAATCATGATTTTGATTGGAGTTGTCTTGTAACTTGCAAATGTACATTATTGGAAATCTTGTTTGGATTTTTGACTATTGTTTGATTCATAGCCTGTGATTATATCTCTGTTGCTGAGAACAACATGGGTTTAAAGCCACCTCCTACTGGCTTTAAAAGAGGGAGATGGAAGTTGTCTAGCTATAGTAGTTGAGGGGTCAGCACTGGCTCTGTGAACTTGCTTAAAAAGAGAGTAGAACTGCCAATGGAGTGGTGTGACATTTCAGTGGCTGAAAAAGCATGATATTTCTATGTCAGACTACAGTACACAATAAGCAACAGTCTTTACCCTGTTTTAGTTTTCTTGTCTCTGAGTTCTAATACTGTTTTTCAATCATTGTTATATTATGTATTCATTTTAATTTAATTTTGTTAGGCATAAGGGATTCTTCAAATGCTGATGTTCCTGTATTACAAAGGCTTCAAAGCTGGACACATTCATTATTTTTCTTTTGTAACTTGCTATTGCCACACAAATACATCTGCACAGACACTTCTTCTCTGACTCCCTCCTACCCCTCCTCTTCCTTTCTACCTACCAGAAAATCAAGCTGTGGTAGGGTCCCCAAGGCTTACATTCAGTAAGTAATGAGAGACTGCAGAAATAGAAAGGCTAAAGAGAAAAAAGAATTTCTATTATTTAATCTTTCCTTTCTCTCCTCAAAAATCTCTTTCTAGCTTACGAACAGTGCTTGCAACAGAAATGACCAAAGAGTTGCCAAGGCAACAGCTAAGGTAGCCAAAGTCCTGCCCAGAAGAAAAGAATCAAGCAAAAAAACACTTAAATTAGAAAATAACACAGAGTGGTTGCTGGGTAATGCTATAGCCATTCAAGATGCTCACATTTTCCTCTTGAAAGTAACTGAATCATACCAGTGCTCCACAAAAATGTGATTATGATCAAGTAACTGACTGAGTGAAGTGTGGCACAGGCAATGGACTTTCTTAGTGAAATTTATGAGTGTAAAAAAAGGACTATAGGTATTTTTTAATTTAACAAAATTATGAATCTGTCATCAGTTTACTTTGCCTTAAAATCACCTCTGAATAGTTAGGCCATTAACACTAAATAATTTCAGAGGGTATTCCTCACGTGCAATGTCATACATTCAGTGTTTTCAAAAATATTGTTGTCCTGAGAGCTTAAAACCTAATAATATTGAAAAAGCTGTTAGTGCATAGGAAAGATTATGGTCATTTATTCAAGATACAATGTCTTGCTATTGCTTATATTATTGATCCATTTAGGTACTGTAGTGATAGGTTGGAGCTTTACTATGTGTTGGAAGAAGCATCACCATTGGAACCAAGAGGATCCCAAGAGAATAGAAATTCTCTGTTTTTTCCAGCACTGTGCATTTGTATAGCACCTACTTAAATCATAGGTTAAAGTATTAAGATCTATTTTGCATCAGAAACTGAAGTTGAAGGTGGTTTAGTGTTAAAGTGTGCTCGAATGATAAGTGCTTCCCCTGGATGCTCTGTAACATGCAGCTCATATGAGGCAGCTTCCATTCATCTCTATCAAATTCATAGGTTATCAGAACTTTTGGATCATGCTGTTTTGAAATTCACATTTTTTAGATTATATGGAATGCCAGCAGCACCACCAGCGTGACCATTACTCTTTTAGTTCGTTACTAGTAGACTAGTTTTGCAAACCTGCAAAACAATGTATTGCTGTATAAAATACATCTTCCCCTGAGTACACATCTTAATTTGAACTGATTCAGAGCCAAAACTTTGAGATGAGCCCTCAGCAGTGAATTATGGGGTTGTTTCAAAGCCAAATTCTAAATAAACCAATATACAGAGAAGAATAGTGACACCCCCATCAGCTGGTGTGTGACAAGCCATCCAATATCAAAACTACTGCAAGAGTGAATTCTTCCCAAACTGTGGTGACACACATATTGTCTTGAAACTCACCATTTGAAAAAGTATCTGGGTGGCTAGCTGCTCTAAAAATTTTACCGTAAGACTCAAATAAAAAAAAAATTTTAAAAATTCAATTGTCTTTCACTGAAAGAAAAATGAACTAGTGTGCAATATGTCGTGTATTAATGGCTTAAATAACATTTACTTAGTTACCTTTACTTACAAACATTTCCCAGGCAAACTAATAAATTTAAGTAATTTTTTTTTTTCCAAAAGTTTTTTAAGTGCAAAGTTGGATAATACTTACCGAGGAAGTATTTGGACATACACTGATCAGAAAATGAGCAAAGTTCACCAAAATTTAGGTAATCATCGTAGCCATCAGAATGAGGCTAATATGATGACAGTATGAAATAGAAGTGTACAGAGTAAGGTATCAACATGAGAAACTACTCAGCAGTAATAAGTCTTGACTCAGAGCTGCCTTTAAGCATCAGCTCTAAGGGTCAGTTTAACCCATCCCAGTGACAGCCTGCCCATCACACTGAAGTTTCCTTAAGTGCAGAAAGGACTTTCTGTCACATCTTCTGTAATGTCAAACTCACTGAACATGCAGTGTGGAGTCCTCTGCATCTGGACAAAATTCTGCATGATGGTCCCAGGAGTTTACAAGAGGCTAAGCTAACACTTACCTGTATTTCTACTCATACTTTCCATTGATTTCTCATCTTTAACATAATCCTTTCAACTGTGGATTATTATTTTGAATGAAGTCATTGATCAGCAAGAATTAATCAGGAAAGATTATTGGTCCAAGCTAAGAAGCTGTGCCAATATCTCCATTTTCTGAATTCCATTGTTCCCTAGAACCAGCAGAACTTCCAAAAAACTGTGATGATAAGGTTCCTATGAAATTAAATTTCAATAGAAATGTGGGCACAATCTCAGCCTTTATATATTTGTTTAGTTTTGATAATGTACTGCATTTGTTATTTATAAAAAGGGATCCTGATTTAATATTTTGAGGGGTGAAAGTTTTCCTCCTAAAATTGTTTCCTTACTGTGAAATTTTTATAGCAGTTTATTCTTGTTTAGAAGAAAACAAGGTCACAAACTGCAGTTTCACTGCAACAAATTTGTTAAATGAAACTAATAGAAAAGGAGCACAATTAGCTAAAAGCTTTAAATCAAATTCCAGAACTTGGCAGACTTCCTGTGACCCAAAACCAAGTGCAGAACTGAGTAGAATTCATTACAAAATTTGACAAGAACCTAAGGATGTTTGCTAACACATGGCCAATAAAGGATTTGGTATCTATTGCACAGTCACACAGAGGAAAAAAACATACTTACTACAAATCGCTGAAATTAAAATATAAGACATTGCTTTACTGTAGCTGTGATTGTTTACACTTTCATGCTGTAATAGCTCAGTGCTTGAGCAATCTCACAGGAGTGGAGTGGCAACTGCTTCTTATATTAATCCCTAACTTCTTTTGCAGGGTCTCCATGATGGGTGCACACAGATTTTTATTTTGTGTATATATATGTGTGTACATGTGTATGTATATATATATATATATATATATATACAAAGTGGTTTTCATTTTAAAAATCTTCTTTAAAAGTTGATTATAGTATCCTAGTCCAATAAAAACAAAAGAAACTGACATTTCCAAAGATTCAAGAGCTAAGGATGGAGAGATTTCTTCAGGTCTCCGGTGGAATAAGTAGGTGTGGCAGCTGGCATGGGCTGGGCTTGGTTAGCCATGTCAGGTATCAGAGCAGCCAAGTTTTAAAACCAGAGGAGCATCGTGAGAGTGAACTACCAGCTGTCAGCTGTTGGGAACTGCAGGTGCATGGAGAAACTGATGGTGGCAACAGCCTCTGGCCTCTGGCTGGGCACTGAGTGCAGCCCTGTGAGCTGATGCAGAACTGGGTATTTGGTACCTCAGCCCATCATGGATGGTGTCTGATGTCACTCATGACAGAGGAAAAATGGAGAAGCCCAGGAGAGGTGCAATGAAAAACAGAAGAGAAAGGAAGCCAGCTGCAAAAGGAAATAAAGAGGAAAATTTTTATAGAAAAAAAAGGAAGATGATTTGGAGGCAGGTCTTATTTTGTAGTAATATGGAAATGCGAAATGAAAGCCTCGACTTTATTGTAGAAGACAGTTGTCAAAGTGACAATTTGGAATAAATGAGGTGTGGTGAGGGTGGAGCAGGCCATCCCAGAGGGGGATTCACAGACATATATGCTGTTCAAAGACCAACCAGCATATGGTCCCTTGACTAGTAGTGGAGACAGTGAGAAAACAGAATGTTTTGAGAGAGAGATACAGAAGATTAGAAATGTAACAGAGAGGGAAAAGAGCTGAGGAGCAGGCTGATTTTCCGTAATAAGACAAAAGCACCTCAGCTCTTGGTAAATATTTAGCAAACAGGAGATGGATGTCCTTCCTTCCAGACATATCAATAAACAACATACACAGGTGAAATGGTTGGAGTGATAAAAGATAAACTGAGGAAAGATATTGGAAAGGTAGCTGGAGGTGTAATGCTTCATGAGTTTAAATTGAACATGCCTGAGAATGCAAGTTCACAAGAAAAGACTGTGAAAAAAGAAGGAAATTAAGATAAAATTTACATACTAGTGAATGTCAGGGATCTGATTGCACTAACACACTGTGCAACTTCACCCACCACCCCTTGAAAGTTTGACTACCTGTGACCATAGGCAGCTTTGCTATAGTTCAATCATGGACCAGGCTGCAGGAAAAATAGGCTTTTGCATGCTGTGGCAAGGGTTCTTCTCTGTGTGTTCAGGGACTCCATGCAAGTAGTCTGGTCCTGGGTCCCTACCTGTCACAACCGGTTCCACAGGGTTTGGAAGGATGTCAGGGCAGTGCCCTCAACAGGACTTGTGCCAGCTCTTCCCAGCATCCTGCTGTGCTCCTACATGCACAAAAGCACAGCATATTTCATGTGCAAAGATACTTAAATTAGATGGTTTTGAATGAAATTAATTTTTTTTTCAGGTTTAATTTCACCTTTGTCAAAGAAAAAACAATTTTTCAATTTTGAAAACATGGTTGTTTAGCACATTGTAACATGGGTAATCAAACACATACAGTGTAATTCAGACTGGAACTCACAACAGAGAACCAGAGCAGAAGCATTTGCTTCTTCTCCAGTGCTAGCAAACTAAGGAGTAATGTGACAAAACAAGAATGAAATCTAGACATTATTTTGCTAGCTTTTAAAAATGCCTGGTGGGCCACTGCAATGCTAAAAACAGAATATGCAAGAAAGGTAGCATAAATTTCACTGGTCAAACAGGAGTCTCAAATACTAATATCCTAAATGAAATTAATGAATCAAACACCTCAGTGAGTTACAGAAGCCTCTGTAAACAGCTCTTAACCCTAGCACTCATCTGTCTAAGATCCAGTGCCCAGACTGGTACAACATAGCTCTGGTTTGGTTCTCTCCTACTCAGGAAGCTCTTATGAAGGTAAAAGAAAATATGTGAGCTAAACAATGTAGGACAAAAAACTGAAAATAGAGAGGATATTAGAAAACAGAGACTCTGTAGAAGGCAATAGGACAGCGGAGAGGTGCAGCCCAAGGAGTAACCCATCCTTCTGACTGATAGTAGCCTGGTGAGGAAAGGCTCTACTGCTGCTTCAGTGAAAAGGCTCTACTGCTGCATATTAATGCTTAGCCTAGTAGCTCATTGGTCTTTGTTTCCCTATTGTGTGCAATAGCTAATAAGTAAAGGCTTTCTCTAAAATTACATATATCCTGCTTCTCTCTATGCAAGATGAAAGTCCAGTGAAAGTGACCCAGAGAAAAGGTTAAATCTGAAATTGGTGTTTCAGTTCTAACAATAAGAATATAGTATTGGATTTATATTACCAGTGACTTGACTAGGAGAGCTACACTGACTGAGATATGCTGAAAGGGATACAGCAGCAGGAAATACGACTGTAACAAGAGATTTTAATTACTATCAGACAGACAAGACAAATGTCATATCCGGATGTGAAGCAGAGAATTTTTAGATAACATCAATGGCTCCAGGAAGAAATAGAGAGACAGCTGATTAGGGAGTCCACAGTAGGAAATGCAAACCTGGGCTGTGTTATGAGTAATGCACAGGTTGGGTTCCAAAGTGCTCCAGGGAAAAGGCATCTGTCTAGCACTGCCATTGGGAACTGGGAATTGGAAATACATACCATAATAATATTAAAGGCCAACAGTCAATTAAATTGGAATGAACATTAACATCATCAGGATTTGTATTCACCCCATAGGGACTGTTTCAACTCCCATTGCCTTCTCCACTGAAAAGTCCTCCACTGGGTGAAGCTGGACTTGTGAGCACACAGAGAGGCTTAACAAGTCTCCAGGTCAGCAAAGGTCTTGTCATGGGCTTTGCTGAAGGAGGTCAGGTCCATGAAAATGTTTAACCCAATAAGAAACTTGGTAGATAAGAGCAAAGGGGAAAACTGATGATTCTTTATGTTCAATGAAGACTTGCTGTCTATTAAAAAAAACCAAACCAAACAAAACAACAAACAAAAAACTAGGTAGAGTAATCTCTTTAAGCAAAATTTTAAAAGACCAAATGTGATTGTTCTCAGGCAGGTTTTCGTCATACAATTCTGTGTTACGAAAGAGAGCTAATGTTTCATTTCAGCTCTAAGGCAGTGCCTCTGGTTTCTTCTCTTCCATTCCTTTCCAGTCCCTGCTGGGCAACCAGTGCACTGAGCACCATCAGGCGTTGCCCTGCTGAAGCCAGCTGGCTTTGCTGCCTGTGCCAAGCTGTGTGCTGCAGTGATCCTGCATCAGCTCTGCCACTGCCTTCCCCAGACTGATGCTGTTACTTTTCCCTACAGAGCTGACCTCTCCTTAGTGTGAAGCTCCTAGTGTGTCTGTCCCCTCCCAACAATCAGGGACAGCAGAAGGCAGAGAAAAGAAGAAAGGACAAAATATTGAAAGGTCTGAAGAGGTTTTGAAAGAGCACCTCAGTGTCAGTCTGCTATACTAATCCAAATATATGTGAAAGCAGTTCTAATATAGTGCAGGCTTAGACCTTTGTTATTTGTTTTGCTGGATGGGCCTTGGTGGCTAGAGTTGAATTTTATATAACATCCTTCAGGTCTCTAAGTGGTTTCTAGAAAAAAATTACAGGGAAAAAGCCAAAAAATGTAATCATAGAGGAGAAAGAATTTGGGTGGGTGAGTAGGCAGGCAAAGAGGAGATAAATTTTTCAACTGAAATTTAAAAATTGAGTTCATGAAGCAGAGATACAGAGAAATGGTTCTGCAATATATTTGTATTACACAGAAGATATGCATACACCTAGAAAGAGCTTTTGCAATGTGACAGCTATCATGCTTTTCAGAAGGTCATCTGCCTGCCTGTGTTAACATGGGAATCTGTACCCCCTGGAAACTAAAAAAAAAAAAAGCTATGTGAAGTTGCACAAAGTTTTGAGATGTAATCTATTCTGCATCATCTCTGTTTGCTTTACTTGCACTTGTGTTTCACAATGATGTACATCATCATAAACCACAGATATTTCTACTTACATTTTATCTTTCTCTTGATTGCATAATTCCTTTTTTGTTGGTTGACCACAAGTTTATATATCAGAAAGCCAAGTAGAAATTTTGTAGAGAAATTGTGTCTGAATTGATACTAAGGAGCTCTAGTAATAACCATATATTCAGTGCTATACATTGGCAAAGATTTTATGCTAATATCATCCATTTCCCATCACTTCATGCGCAGCCACTCATTTATTCAGGAACTACTTGACAATTTTAAGCTCCTTTATACTGTGTGGTTTACATCTGGGTAGCTGTGGCTAAATCCTCTATTTGGTTGTTTGAAAATGAGGCCAAGCTTTTCCCTAGACTTATGATCACTCCTAATTATTTGAAGGCCTGTCAAATACTGTTAAAAACACCCTGTCTTTAAAGCTTCAGTTCTGAGCATACTGTATTGAACAAGTCTGGTTTTTTACTGTGTATGAAACCTCATATATTTCTGAACTCTGATAAAGTCATAAAATAGGGGTAAGATAGGGTGCTGGGCTGGAACTGCATGTGTGCTTTCCTTGAACACAAACTAGGAGAAAGACTATCACTTCGCGGCAGGGCAGAGGTACAAATGCTTTTCTCTCCGTTGCACCATGACAAGCTGGTTGCCAAGTGGGTGGCAGATAAGGCAAGCAGCAATACCTCATGTGGAGGGAGGGAACAGGAGATGGGCGCTGTGCTTTGAATTTAGAAAATCTTGATGTAGAACGTGCATGCGAGCGTGGCAAAGGAGTCAGTGTGGATATCTCACATGCAGGAAATGAGAACAGGAAGACTTGCATTCAAATTTGTTCTGAATATTTCAGGATTTATCTGGTTTTCAGGATTTCACTCGTAAGAGCGTTGAAATATTTTATACTGTCAACTCTTCATTAATACCTTTCTATTAAGTCTTGTGTAATTAACTTACTGATGGAAATTATCTTCTACATTCAGAAGCGGAACTGCAGCTCACCCAAGACATGCAGGAACATCTTTAAAGCTTCTTCCTGGTATTGATGTGCTGACTTCACATTCTGTGCAAGTTAGCCAGCAGAATATTTACTAAGGCCCTGGGCTGGTTTTGCAATTCATGCTGAGCTCTATCTTGTAGCAGTATTACTATTTCTGTACCTGGGCTTGCTAGTTTTCATTACCTCCCTAATTATTTTTTGTTTTAAACTTACAGTGGGACATCTTTCGTGATCCTTCCCCTTTGTTTTGCTTTCCTAGCTTTCAAGGCAGTTTGCAAAGGAAATCCAGTGTTGTCACTTCTACTTTACCTGTAAGGAAACTGAGGCAAAGAGCAAATATCTGTACTCATGTGGCAAGCCACTGACTGAACCAAAAATAACACCCAGAAATCTTGCTTGCAGTCCTGATCCTGATCTTCTGGTCCACATTGTGACCCACATATAGATTAAGAACTGTACATTTCCCCAAAAATGAAAGACTAAATAGTCTACAATAACTCTACAGTTGCATCCCAAATGTTCACCTACCAATAAAACAAATGAACAGCATGCCCGGTTTGTGTTTATTCTCTATTTCAGTATACCAAAAAGGAAGGCAACAAATAAAAATAAGAAAACCTTCTCCTTTACTGCAAAGAGGTTTAATAAAATCTGAAGCATGAACACTATGTTTCATAGGTAACTGTAAATAGAATCTATATTACAGAAGAAAATACATCATTTTGTCACAGAATGAAAAACACATATCCTGAAAAATATGTATATGCCTTTGGTCCAAATTGGCCTCCAAAATGACATGCCTGAGCTACAACTGCTATCAGTGTTCACTTGTAATTCAAGAAAATAAAATTGTGTATTTGAAAAAAGAAGTGTATCTGTCTTCCAGGATCTTAGTTCAACATTCAGTGTTTGTCCTACAGAATCTCACACACCTCAAGGCATCGAAGGGAGTTGGGTTTTTTTAATATTATTTTTTGTACTTTTGACTTAAAAAAAAATCACAGAATTTTGAATACAGATTCTATTTCACATAAATTGTATAAAAGTATTTCATTTTCATCTAAAACCTTCATTTGCATTGAAAGGAATCAACATTTTAAATCAGTATTATTCACTTGGGTTTTTTTCAAAAGCATTTCTGTTTACTTTTAATGATTTTAAATGGAAAATAAATATTCTGAAGTGTTTATTTGCTTTTTTTTATTCAATATATGAAACCAATCAAGATAGGTAGCATGTTATCCACCTTTAGAGTAACAGCTTTGGAGGAATCAGCTCCCAAAGCACAGGTTAAGTTCCCCATGGAGAGATTGTTTACATCTGCTCTTGTGGAGCAAATGTTGAAAAAAGTATTTCTTCCCCTCGAGGGGATATATGCCTCTTGCCAAACAACCTTCACTGAGCAGTATATATGTAAGTGTACAGAGAAACAGTTCCCATGATGAGCTATTATGATGAATCAAAAGAAACTGCAGAGGCAGTACAATGGCAGTTGAAGGTTTTTCAGTGTTGCCTCATATATTTGCACTTCAGAACAGAAACCAAAAACATGAAGTGACGCACAGAAGTGCAGTGAAGTGTCTAAAATATGCACTGACGTTTTAAGAATATGTCCACTGAATATTAAGTAAAGGCTCAACTTCATATTGCTGCTGAATAGAATCAACTTCTGTTCTGCTTTGGAAGTAATGAATGTCTTGAAGGTTTTCGGGCACTGAAGCACACAAACTGGTGAAAAGATGATTACTGCAGAGAGCTATGGAATCTTTTAAAACATGGCAGAAGTTCAGTTCTCAGAAATGGTGTCTAATTTTAAATAAGATTGTCTAATTTTTAGTAGTAGCTTTTCTCATCACCTGATAAACCACATACACACTGCATACTTGAATGTTGCTGGTGGATGAGTACTGAAACTTCTAATCCCACTGTGATGACGCTGAGATCTTGATATTTAATCTCACCTTTCTTTCTGCTTTGATCATGCCTCATCAGTTTAGTTGTCACTCATCCCTACAATTGTGGTAGGAGGCCTGTATTGGTGTTTGATTGCCCTTCTTCCCTTCCATTTCTCCATCAGAGAGTCATCCCTTACAGCACCTTGAGAATGCTGCCATATCTCCATGGCTGGATTTGCTTCTGTGGTGGAAGGGCAGCTTCACTTCTCTTGCTATTTATATATTATCTTGGACTCACTTTTATCCTAATAAATTCAAGTAAGCTTGAAAGCATTGCTTCCCACTTGACCACAACTATTTGTAATAGTAACTAGAGAGTTCTTTGGCAGGAATTTGGCCAAAAACAGTTTGTGCTCTCCAGAGCCACCCCTTGCCACAGCTCAGCAGCTTGAAAGGGACAGGAATCACTTTCAGTAGGCAGTTCACAAGCCATTCACTAGAATGAACCCTGTGCTAGTATGTAGCCACTAAGTCTAATCGATATGATGATAACAGAATGGTCCCTTAAGCAATTATTTCCAGTTTAACCATCTGATTTTTGAACTCATTTCATTTCTTTTTTTGTCATACTATACATCTTGATATTTACTTCTTTCTATAACGCCTCTGTCATTTCCAATTAACTCTGAGTGCAAACTAAGAAATTAGTAACTTTGGAAGTAGACAGCTTTTCAGACTTTCCATTCCATTCCCCATCATCTTTGCTTGCATTCTTTTTCTTCTTCCATTTCTCATGTTCATCTCTGTTTCATTTAGTTCTTTCTCTGCGTTGCATGATTTTGTGTACTAGTTAATTTTCATATCTCTTGCATCAGTCTTTTTTTGTCTCTCTTGTCTGCATTGTCTCCCCCGGCATGAACTTCCATCCCATATTGAGGCTTTTTAGCCTGGCGTCATGAATTACCAAGTTTCCACTTCCTTTGTACCGTTTTCCTTTCCTGTTTTATTATTTTCCTTTACTTTAGCTGAAGGACAACAGTACTATAATCTGCTTTATGTGGGTTACTTCTCATACCTATCCTTTCTCCTCTTTCTTCTCCTGTTATTCCATAATTGCTGTGAACAGGGTCTGGAGGCACATGGATCTGGGCATTACAAGCCAGGCCCTGGAGCAGCTGAATGATAACATGCACTTTGGCCATCGATTCTTCTGCCGCAGCCTGTGCCAGCCATGGTCATGTCTGGTACCTCCTTTCATCACTGAAAAGCCAGCTGGTAATTGAGCTATCCTGCTCAGTTTCAGTTTCTGAAAAGATTGAATGCATATATATGATTTCAAATCTGTAAGGATTTTCACATAGATAAAAACTTTAGAGAGGCCAGAAAGGACTCTTAGATGATTTATGTAAATCTGGTCTGTGCTCAAGGCTTGTACAGCTTCCAGAAATGCCATTAAAGAGTGAAGATAACATATTCTGGACTCCAAAGTACAGAACAATATACTTCTCTCATTTATCCTATATTGAGCCTAATACTCATGTTTGGCTACACTATGTGGATGGATGTATGTGTAGACATCTGATATGGTTTCAAAGACGTAAAAAGATAAGGAGTCATCATTCCTCCAGTACTTTGCTTCAGTGGTTAATGCTTACAAATAGTTGCTCCGACAATTAAAGCTTAATTCAGCTTTCACATCCTGACTCTTGGGATACTTTTACCTGTCATATGAAAGATTGCTATTGTTTCTTTATTTTACTTATTTAGACTTTTTTTACCATATACATGTATACAGATGATAGGTCTTTCTGTCATGATATCATAATGTAAATTTTTTTCAGTTGCCTGTTCAGTATAAATGATTTATTAATTATTTCCAATCAATAACTTCCAGAATGCACATAACCTGGATTGTTCTCTTAATGAACAAGAGGAAAAGCTAATTGTAATAGTGGAGGCAAAAAATCTTTTCAGTTTCTAAAGATCTGTAGAATTTTGTAGTAATGATAAAAATTATAAGTAATGAAAAACATACACTTTTGAAAACAAATATGCGGTATATTTGCAATGATCACAAGTCAAAGGGAAAACAGTATGATCTAAAACACAGAATAAAGCTGTTTTCCTAAAATTCAGCTGATGTTCCAAACAATTTTTAACGTATTGTCTGTATATTTCAGTACATCCAGAAATACATATCTAACAATGAATATAACTACATTTGAATTGTATGTCAGATCTGAGAGGCTAAAATTACTAATTTGCAACCATTTGGTGCATAACATGTGATGTTAGGCTAACCCTCCAGGTAGTTCAGGATGTATTGTTTATAATTCTTGGGAATGTAGAGTTTTATGAAGCTGCTTTAGAGAACTAAAATTAAATCCAGTTCAAAGTGCATACTTTAACTAAGACGTATAGAATTCTGGACACACTAGAAATTCGTAATTTACACTGAGATAATTGAAAATACAGATTTATCTGACCAGAATTACCTGGGAATCAATGAAGATAAAAGGCCCTAAAAGTCTCAACCTAGTCAGAAATTTGGGGATCAAAATTAGGGGCTACATTCCCATATGGAAATAGAAAATGTAACTTTCACCAGCTAACCCTGTTATTTTAATTTACTGTTGTGAATTAAAAAAGCATTCAATGAATAGGAAAATGCTTCATGTTTAACAATACCAGTGAAATAAGACATCAATTAATTCTTTATTCATATACCACCATCCAGCTAGTTCTCCAAAAGCACAGAACTTAGTATGACTTCACAGTACCATACTTGTGAAGGCTTAATTTCACAACCATGATCTCGTAATATAAATTTATAATAGTAATGAGTTTAGTTTTATTTAAAGGCAACTGTTATTTTGAAAAAGGCTGTATGGGTGGATTTTTACAATCAATTATTAAATTTATTTTTAGCTTTTATGGATATTAGGCAGAGCCTACTGTTTTTATCTGTGTAGCTATATTTTTACCACATTAGTCAAATAGGTTCAATAACGTCATCAACAGATGCTAATAGAAGCTTCAGTGAACTTGCCAGCAGTACTCAGATGTAACTATATACATATATAAACAAAACCTTTTTGAGGAAAGCAAGTAAGTAAAGCAAAAACATAACTATATATTTTCAGATCAATCCTACTGCCAAGATGAATAATTAAATTAAGTGTAAATTTATAAATACATCCCTTTTAACAAGGGTTATTAAATGATGAATATTTAAATTATTTTTAGATTGTAATAATGTTTAGTTCTAAGTAGCTTAGAACACTTTAGATTTAAATGGCCTTATTACAAATGTATTATAGGGCTTTGAAGATCAGTCTGTAAAGATCTTTAGCTCGTTCCACTGACATACTTTGAGTAATCCAACGTGAAAAGTTTGTCACAAATAAAAGATCCACCTGGGCTTTGTTGGCCCATTAGCGAATGCTTTCTTGTACCTATGACTCATACAGTCAGTATTACATCTATAACATCTTTTGAGTACCTAAATGAAATGACTATGAACCAAATTTCAGTTTAAGTTAATTAGGTTGGGCCTACAGCAGAAGACCAGAGTGTGGCTCAAGGAACCTCTGAAACTAGAGCAAGATTTCTCAGCAGCTTAGCTCATGTTATATAGCTAGTATTAATAATTTAGTAACCATTTATAAATTATGTATAAGTGCCCTCTTACTACAGCGAGTAATCTTTATGGATATGATTAATTTCACATATATTTTTGAAATCCACATTGGGCATTTAGCAAAAAGAGGAAGTATACATATAATAAGGCGGCTGTTGTCAGGCAGTAGGTTATGTGATACAGGATGCCCATTCCAAGCAGGAGCAGCAGGTAACAGATTTCACTGCAACTTGCAACATGGTAACCACTGAAACAAACTGACTGCGCCCATTACATGTTCTAATTCTGGCAGCCCAGAGTCATCCCTGATCTGGACATGTTCTGCAGACAGATGCTCCCAATTGGAACTTGGTCCAGAGGTGTTTCCCGGTGATGTGGTGCTGTATGTCACGTCTGTGACATAAGCAGCTGCCATTTCAGATCAGGATTTTTCTTTGAATATTTCACTATAAGCAGTACCATTTTTTTAGAAGATTTACCAAGATTTTGATGTCAAAATGGTTGTAAACTGAGACAGCCATGTGCCCTGGTAGCAAAGAATATCCCCTGAGACTGCATCTGCAGGACTGCAGAGAGGAGGTTGAGGGGAGTATCCTTTTTTATTTGGCACTTGTGATACCTATCCAGAGTGCTGCATACAGTTTGGGGCTCCCTAGTACAAAAAGGACACTAGCAGACTGGAGCATGTCCAGTGAAGTGCTACCAGGATGATGATAGGCTGGAGCACATGAAGTACAATTTGATGCTGGGAGAAGTGGGTCATTTCAATTGGGTCTTCTCTTGGCAAGAGAAGAGTAAAGGGAGACCTTACTGCTGTTTTCTGCTGCTTAATAGAAGGGTTAAGGGAAGACAGAGTAAATTCTTCTCAAAGGTAGCACAGCAGTAAGATAAGAGGCAAAATACACAAGCTGCAACATGTGAAATTCTTTTAAATGTAAAGAAAACCCATTTTACTATGCGAGTGGTCAGACATAGAACAGGTTGCTCAAGGAGGTTGTGGAAATTGGGTATACTGGACACATTGAAATTTGGCTGGACAAAGCACTGAGAAACCTGGCCTGACTTTGAGAAGTTTGAACTAGACAACCTACACTGAATTCTTACAGAATAAATTAATCTATGATTTCAAGAGAATACCAGTACACTCATGGACTACATCAAAAGAAACGTGAGGTCGAGGGAGGTGATTCTGCCCCTCTACCCCGTTCTTGTGAGACCTCACCTGGAGTATTGTGTCCAGAGCTGGGGGCTGCAGCATTAAAAGATAGGGACCTGTTGGAGTGGGTCCACAAGAGGGCCACGAAAATGATTATGGGGCTGGAGCATCTGCTGTAAGAGAACAGGCTCAGAGTATTGGGGTTGCTCAGCATGGAGAAGAGAAGGGTCCAGGGAGACCTTAGAGTACCTCCCAGTACCTAAAGAGGGCCTACAGGAAAGATGATGAAGGACTCTTTATGAGGGACTGTACTGATAGGATGAGGGGTAATGATTTTCCTGTGGGAGTGGTGAGATGCTGGAACAGGTTTCCCAGAGAAGTTGTGGAGGCTTCATCCCTGGAGGTGTTCAAGGCCATTCTATACGGGGTCCTGAGCAACCTAGTCTTGTGGGTGGCATCCCTGCCCGTGGAATGGTATGTTGGAACTAAATGATCTTTAATGTCCCTTCCAACTCAAACTATTCTATGATTCAAAGTAATTGTTCAAATGCAGAGAAACAGTCACAAAACTACTACATAAAATATCCATGTATGTGCACAAGAGGAATAAAAGAAGTAAAAATTGTTGCTTCATTCCCACTGAAAATAATTACACACTTTTTCTAATATTTTATATAACATTAGCTCAATAGAATACAGAAATAGCATCAAAAAAGTTATTAATATTTTGAAAATATGGGGAATTTTTATCTGAATCTCTGCTTCAAAATTGAAAATTCCATTATTAATTTAAAGTATTATAATCTAAACCAAATTTAGCTGCATCGTCTTAAAATGTTGATCAAATAAGTGTGTTCTGAACATCTGTCATATCATATATGAGCCGGATGTATTATAAACATGCAGCCACTGAAGACTCCTGCAGAATTTTTCCTCCACCAGTTATAAGATACAATTCTACACAGACACGTTGTCTCCATGTTTATATATCTGTGTGTATGTATATACAAACATTTTCACTGATAGAGACAAGACTCTTCTAAAAAGGTTCTGAGCTGGGAAAAAAGTTGCTTGCAAGCTCTCAGAATTTCATATAGATCTGGGAGCATAAAATCATAGAATCACTGGCACTGGAAAAGACCTCTAAGATCATCGAATCCAACCATTAACCCAGCACTGCCAGGCCCACCAGTAAATGATGTCCACAAGCACCACAGTCATACACAGAGGGCAAGTTTCTTGCAAGAGTCATAAATTGTCCACAATTTATCAAAAGTTAAGAAATTTCATATATTCACTAAAGACATCATTCAATAGACATCAGTCAAGAATAATCAGTGAGAAATTTGTCAGTCAGTCAGAGTTGTGCCAATTGCTTTTCAGCTACACTCATGGAAAGGTGGATAAGCAGCCATACAGACTGCCTACATCACAGCAGATAGGCCAAGGTAGAGCACCGTGTTGCCCTGTATAGTGACACATCACAAATAACTGTCAAGAATGAGAAAGATTTATGCCAGTTTTCAGTTATGCCCTTAGCCACTGGCCGTTTTGGGCGTCGGCATGATCCCTTCCAAAGTCAAGAGCACAGGAGTCCTTCTAGGACAGCACTAGTGACTAGACAGAGCAGTGATGGACAGGTCTCTCACATGTAGTGTTACTGTTCCTTTTGTAAGAACTTCCTAAATTATGGTATGTCCCTTAATATGGGATTTTCAAAAGGCACATTGGGAAGGAAAATTATACTGCATCTCAAGCCTGTCTAGCAGAATGAGTCCCAGTTACTGCATTCAGAGGACAGAAGTGGAGAGTGGGAGCAAAAAAGTTTCTTTCCAGTCATGGTATTTAATCTTAAAGCTATTTTTCCTGTAAATACATAAACTGGAAAAAGATATAGCTAAGAGTTTAATGTAGAGATAAATGTATCGCTATCTCAATCTGTCCTAAAAGGAAATTGTAGATTTTTCCTGGTTTTCCACAGAATTGGAAGCCTGTTTGTAAGTAACTATGCAAATTCATAAAGAATATATCAGTATTTGAAGCTCAAGACATACTCAGATGCTGAAATGTTTTTAAAAAAAGATAAAAAATACAAAACCCAAGCTCTATAAAGCAGAAACCAAGCACAGTAAAAAAAGAGTGATATTTTCTAGACCTTTCACTATATTTACCATGGCTATGAGTTGACCTTAAAAAGACATATCTTTTTTTCACCATCAGTTTAGTGAGGGAGTGGCATAACCTGTCATCGTGATTTCCAAAACCAACTTCTTTGGGTCTCTAATGGGGTAAATATGCCTCATCCCTAGGGAAAAAGTACTAGGATTACAGTAGTCCTCTACAAAATTACTCAGCTCTCTGGCATTATTATAGACATTTGCAAAAGAGTACAGCTGGTCTTGCTGAAGGGACTTTAGACTGCTACTAGTCTCCTTTAATAGAATAAACATTGCTTAAATGAAGATGTGCACATAAATAAGTAAAAAATGAGCTCTGTCTCTTCCCTACTGTAATCCCATTGTAGACCGAGTACATCACTGATTAATATGACCTGATGCAGACAAAACAGAGATCCATAAAACAGTAAAATGAAGATAGACATCAGGAGCAGGCTCAGGACCAATATTCAGCACCCCAGGCAAGACCTCTGTCTTGTTAATATGTGAGCAAGACTTTACTGAAGCTGATATGCTCTCTGGGAAATATACTGCATTGTCACAATTTTTTTCCTGTATAAAAATAAGGGGAGTGGGAACCAGTGGATGGATGCCTGTATGGTTGAAAATGTAAAACTAACATACATGAAATTGGAAAATTGCTTTGCTCTTTAGTGAAAAGCAGGACTGTAGTGGTACAACAGAAGTGGAAAAAAACAAAATGGTTGTATGAGGTATAGGCTGTCTCAGGTAGCTAATTTAATCTTAATATGAGCCATAGACATCTGTCAAGCCAGTAACATTGGAAACAGACGCAAGCTCTAAAAAATCCACTGTAGAGTAAACAGCTGGCTTACATGACATTGCTTCAAACACAGAAAATGAAGTAAAAGGTAACCAGATAAATGAAATGGATGGATTAGGAACAAGGAAAAATCTTGCTTCCTGACAGCTGAGAAAAGCACAGGCTTGAGGCAAATAAGATAAAATGGAAAATAAAATTCAATGGGAAGTAAGGCATTTTGTTAACACCAAGAGTATTTCTCCTCCAGCAGAAACATTAAGGCAAACCCCAGATAAAAGTATGTTTTTTAAAATGGGTACTCTGGTAAGATTCAGAACGGGTCTGTAAAACCTCCATTAAACAAAACACATACAATATCCTGAAGCTTTTTTCATATAGTCAAGTGAAAAAGCAGACAAAATATTGAATAGAATAGCATGGCTCGGGAATTGAATCCAAGGAGTGTATTAAAAAATCACTAATTTGGAGCTCCATGTGTCTAATTTACTAAATTTCCATCCCATGTTGATTATGTTTACTTCCATGCCTTCATATGAGCTGAGATTTTCCTATTTCATCATTCTTTTGAGAAAACAGAATATCTATCTTTGTTTTTTAAATGTACCATGAAATTTCTTTGATTTCTTTTACATTTTACTTTGAAATAAGTTATGAAGCAGACCTGCAAACAAAGCCAGTTACCAGGACATACTATTCAATCAAAAAATGTTCAATTTTACTAATTTGTTTCAAAAAGTAAGCCTGGAAAGCAAAGCCTATGTAACTTTATTAATTCAGGGGACATGTAAGTTTTGTGGTACATCCTCATTTGTTTTCACTCTGACATTATGTTAACTCTTTGTTCTTGCATAGGTTTGAAATTTATTTACTTTGAAGTTGCCTGCTATGCTTTCAGTCACAGGTTTGTGTGCATAAAACCTTGCCTGTTTATTCCAGTTGCTTAACCTAATAATAGGTATTGCTTTACCCCATTGCAAAATGTCTCTGTCATTTTGTAACTTTTGAGCGTTTTATTCACTACTTTTAATAACCTTCTTTTAAGATAGCGCTCCATGTGTAATATGGCAGGAATTCATGTCAGCACTTTAGTACTACTGTATAGCAATAATTCTGTAGGGTTGCAAAAGAACGTAATATTAAAGCATGAAGTCCTTGCTTCTATCACTGACTGCTCTTTAAAGATTTTACAATAGCAAATTTACTTAGACATCTGCAGTGGATGTCATCCTATAGCATTGCTACCCCGAGCTCCTAAAAAGCAAAGGAGTTCTGGCAGACGAACTGTCAATACTTTTCTACAATGCAGTTTATAAAATAATAGCTAAAACAAAAGTAAATCTTTAGAGACCTAAAATCTTTAAACTGGAGTCTGCATCTCATCTAAAATCATTCTCTTGGGTCTGTAACTTAAAGTTTTTGAAGACAAAACAAAAATTATACAGTATACCACAGGAAAATACTATCTGTTAAAATTAAATTAAGATTGAAAGTATATTTTTGTAATTAATATGTTAAAGAATATGACAGATATGTTGCAATTATGTGAAAGGTAACATTAGAAAACCCCAAATCTCAGAAGTAAAATTACTCTTAAGTGCACAGTTGTTACCTACTCTGACATGGATTAACGTTAGCAAGGGGAAAATGTTTCTAAACTCCACTGTTTCATTAAATTAATTTAATCTATCTCATAACTATCTGCAACAGATGTAAATAATTGATTAAAGATATTATATATTGTCCTTACATGGAAGATTTATAGAGCTCAGATGCTTTATAGAGCATTGATAATAAATTTTGGGTTTAGATTTACATTTTTCCTAGAAATATATTAATTAAGAACTTTTAATGGAATACAAACAATTGAGAGTAGTGCCCAATGCCAGAACCAGAGGCCATGGTCACAAACAGAAACCTAAGAGGTTCCCTCTGAATGTCAGGAAACACTTCTTTCTGTGACGATGACTGAGCACTAGCACAGGCTGCCCAGCGAGACTGTTGTGGAGTCTCCATCCTTGAAGATATGCAAAAGGCATCTGAACATGGTCCTGGGCAATGGGTCCTGCACGGCCTTGATTGAGCAGGGAGGTTGGACCAGATGCCCTCCGGATGTTTTTCCCTACCTCAACCAGTCAGCAAATCTGTGATTTTGTGAAATCACACACAAAATAGCAATTCCTTTGCTTCATTAAAAAAAAAAAAAAAAAAAACAACAAAAAAAACAAAACCCAAAAACAAACCAACAACAAAAAAAAGTACCAAAACCAAACCAAAAAAGCAAAAACCAAAAACAAACAAAAAAGAACTTTGTGATTTCTTATAATTTAATTCACTCTGGGTCATGGTAACTCAGAAATAATAATCACTGAAAATAAAAATAGAGGAAAACAACAGTAATGGAGAAATTCTGTATGCAAGAATCAAAATTATTCTACGACTTAAACCAGAGTGAAAACATACACTAAAATAGTGATATAGTGGGGTTGTTATTTATGTTTCCATATACTAGAGGATCTGAGTTCTCAGGCATCTATTTACATGATGTAGAGGACATTGTTCCCTCAAATATAAATCCAGGTTTAGGACATCTAGTCCAATTGTTTTAGTCTTAAGTGAACTAAACAACTTTAGGCAAACAACTTGGATAATGACAAAAAACATGACTGATATTGCAATAACTAGATAGAGGTTATGTTAAGAAAAAGCAGTTAGATACTATACATATGTATGTATAGCATGTAGGTATGTATGTATTTTTATATGTATAATACGTATGTATAATACATTTGCAGAAACATATATATTCTCCTTTACTATGACTATGTAAATTTACTTTTCAAGGATCCTAATGAAATCTGAGACCCTTCAAGTAAGAAAATAAATAAATATATATATATATATAAGGTTATAAGAATATGTAAGAATATAATAAGCTTGTCTTGAACCAAACAAAACCATGAGTAAGATACAATTTCTTAAAGCATATCAATATGCATTTCAATAAAAAGCATACTCTGATGAGTGGTCCACAGATGATCTGATTATCTGAGAAAAAAAAATAAACAAGGTGAACACATCATATAAAGAAATACAAACTCATGGATAATCTTCAAAATTAGTTATCAAATTAAAGAAAACAAAAAATTTCTATGGGAAAAGCTAATCAACTTTGTATCAGAATCACATAACCTAATCACTTGAGGAATTATCAATGTTGACCACTCATCAGTAGGTGAAGCGGTTCCTAGATTGGGTACAACACAACAACAAATCCAGATGAGCTGTGCAGATGCTCCTTTCCTTCAGATTACTTCGGTATCTTGTACCATATTGCTATTAATGTAAGTATTGTCTTATAAGCATTAAAAGTAATTGTACCTTAGTGTTTGATCTAAAGTGGAGTTGGTGACATTGGATTGCTCTGGCTATATGTCCTTTCCCTTTTAATTTAGGACACAACACAGCAAGCAATAAAGATAGACCCAGAATTTTAGTCTATGAACTCTAAGGTGGCATCTTTCCAAAACCTGTATGCTCTTCCTGTGGTTACACACAGCTGATTATACCTGAATTGCCCATACTACCTGACTGCTGATTAATTTCAGTCTTCATTACAGTTTAAAGACATGAAGAGAACCCAACCACTCTTCTGAGAGTCAAAGGCCATCTTAACATTCAGTTACTTAGTTATATTTCTTTAACAAAATGTGCAAAAGTTGTTTTTCATATGGAATAATCCAGGGAAGAATAAAACCAATAACATTTCATCTTCAGAGTGAAGATGGTCCTGGGTTTAATTAAGCCTTGAATGAAAGACTATGTGGGAATCCTTCATGAAATTAATGTAAGAATACTTAAGAACATACTAAACTGTGAAAATCTAATGAGTAGAATGGGTGTGATATGCAATGAAACAAGCAGCAGCTGAAGTAAATTGACAAATTCCAGTGAAGAAGGTACCACTATGTGCTCGAAAATTTCTTGTCCTTTAAGTAGAACACATTATGAAATTAATTTTTTCAAAATCACTCCACCAGCCTCTGCAAATAAGACAACCTTTAAAGAGAGATCCTGAAGAAAAAAAAATTAAAGATGCATCAAATAAATAGGAATATAATTCCTGTGTATCTTCAATCATCTAGGTAATATAAATTTATTTTAAAATCAGAATAAATAAAATTTAATTTACAAATTCACTGTATGGTTCATTGCATATTCTCTTTCTACATCTTATTGATATGATAATTTCACTTGCAAGTTAACAAACAAAAGAGAATTTCCTGGGCATCTACAGAATAGAAAGCTCTCTTGAGATACAAGCATTTGAAACTGTTGAATAAACGCATTTTTTCATTTAAAGTGCACCTGTATGTTTTGACTTTTAACTGATTGATGCTTAAATATTGAATTAAAAACATAAAGGGTAAAATTCTCTCGGCTCAGTACAGTGGACACTGACAAGAACAATTTTTTTTTATTTCCATATACCGGTATGATCAACAAGATCCTCATCTGTCCTCAAAGAGAAAAATTGTGCCTTTAACTAAAAAAAGATATGTAGAATAATAATATAAATATTGGTAAATCTGACTCATCATTTCCTTTCAAAGTTTATTTTTTATGAGTTTTAAAATCTGCTCTATGCAATCAGCTTTAAACCCTCAAGAATGAGCTTGTCTACAATTCACCCAGTCCTCTGTAGGGACTCATGGCCAGCAGCTCACTAATGTAAAATAGGTGTGTAGCCTTGGGAGCCAAACCCACTTTTCTCTCCTGTTTGGACTGAAGGAGTCATGCTTTCTCTTCTTCTGGCTTAACAAAGCTTTATTCCTTTGATGCAAGACTTTGCACAAGGAGGCTCAAACAACCTTACCTGCTTGTTCACCTGCTTGTTATGGCACTTTATCAGAAGTGGAAAATATGGGTTCAAACTCCTGAAGCTTTGAGGTTATAAAATCTAAACTTCTTCTAGTGTATATTGCTGCAGCCTCTAGAGCACAGTAATTATAGACAAAGAATAAAAAAATTAGATGAGCCCATTTGCTAGTCTCTCCCTCGAGACTCATATGCTACTCATATTTGCAATGCTGCAGTTTTGCTCTGACTCTCAGGCCTTATTTACCAGATTAACAGAGCCAGAAAAAGCTGCACAAGGGCTCTGAAGATGTAAATGGGGCCAAAATGTGACAGAGGTGCAGGGGATGGAAAGGGCAAAGAAGACCCTCACTAGGAGAAGTGCCCCCCTCCCACCCATCAAAAAGGCAGTCTCCAGCTATGTGCACAGTAGGAACTGGGGAGGGAAGGAAAGGGAGGAAAGCAAGCTCAGCACCCTCCTCCCTCCCACTCCATTAATATCAGGATATTTTTGCACCCACAGCTGTGTTACTATACTTGTGCTTTCTTGTGTTGAGTCTAGGGAGAGGCACATCTCCTGGGACATGGGAAATTTGTCATGTACAATTATCAGAAGGATCAAAACCTAAACTGTCCTGATTTGGAAAATGACAAAGATTAAGCTACTCAGTTTTGGAAAAGAAATGTGAATAAAATGTAACATATATAATTTTTGGTAAAAGTCTTGAGACTAGACTTCAGTTCTGAACCTTGCTCCTTTATACAAATTTATCTTTGCAGTTTAAGATGGTTCTTGTAAGTCCATTCCAACTCAGGGTATTCTATGAATCTATGACATCCTCCAAATGTCATAGATTTGGCATAGATGCCTTCCTTATTATTTTCTACTTACTCAGAAAGTCCATATTATAAGTACTACATGAATAAAGATTTGCATAACAGTATTTGCAGCTTTAAGTATTAGAAAAAATTGTGAAAAAGAGTATTAGTATATACAGATCCTATTTTACAGTACCATTAAGTGTATAACATCATAAATTGTGGGTAATCAGTCTGTTGTCCTAAATATGAATTGCCATCGTATTGGTAACAAACCATATTCTAGTAATTCAAGAATACAGTCTTCTAGGGAGAGAAGTAAGTTGGTAATTCTCACAGAATCACAGAATACGCTGAGCTGAAAGAGACCCACAAGGATCATCGAGTCCAACCCTTATTCCTGCACAGGACCATCCCAAAGAGTCACACCCTGTGCCTAACAGCATCATTTCTTGAATTCTGTCAGGCTTGGTACTGTGACCACATCACTGGGGAGCCTGTTCCAGTACCCAATCACCCTCTGGGTGAAGAATTTTTTCCTAATATCCAACCTAAACCCACCCTGACACAACTTCAGGCTATTCCCTCAGGTCCTGTCACCAGTCACCACAGAGATGATGTCAGTGCCTGCCCCTCCCTTCCCCTTACAAGGAAGTTGTAGATTGCAATGAGGTTTCCCCTCACTCTCCTCTTCTCCAAGCTGAACAGACCAAGTGACCTCAGCCGCTCCTCACACAGTTTCTCCTCAAGGCACTTCACCATCTTCATTACCCTCCTTTGGACACTTTTTAATAGCTTAATATCTTTCTTATATTGTGGTACCCAAAACTGAACACAATATTCAAGGTGAGGCCACACCAGTGCAAAACAGAGCGGGACAATGACCTCCCTTTACCGCTGGCGATGCTTTGCCTGATGCCCCCCAGGACACGGCTGGCCCTCCTGGCTGCCAGGGCACTGCTGACTCATATTCAACTTGCTGTCAACCAGGACCCCCAGATCCCTTTCCACAGCACTTCTTTCCAGCATCTCTTTCCCCAGTCTGTATGAACATCCAGGATTGCCCCATCCCAGGTGCAGAATCCAGCAACTTCCCTCATTGAACTTCATATGGTTGGTGATTGACCTGTTGTCTTATTTGTCAAGGTCTCTCTGCAGGGCATCCCTGCCTTCAAGGAGGGAGCTACTCCCAGTTTTGTATCATCTTCAGACTTGCTTAGTATCCCTTCCAGTCCTGTGTCCAAGTCATTTATGAAGATGTTGAAGAGCACAGGGCCCAAGATGGAGCCCTGAGGAACCCCACTAGTGACATCACCAGTCTGATGTTACCCCATTCACTATTACCCTTTGTGCTTGACCCGTGAGTCAATTGCTCACCCACCACATGATGTGTTTATCCAGCTGTGTGCTGGACATTTTGTCCAGAAGGATCCTGTGAGAGATTGTGTCAAAATCTTTACTGAAATCCAAAAAGATGACATGAACTGGTTTCCCCTGATAACTAGGTGGGTTACTTTGTCATAAAAGAAAATCAGGTTTGATAAGCAGGACTTTCCTCTCATGAAGCCATGCTGGCTGTGACCACTGGCTGCGTTGTGTTTCAGGTGTTCTTCAATACTTCCCAGAATAATCTTCTCCATAACTTTACCAGGCACTGAAGTGAGATTGACAGCCTCATAGGTTCTGGGGTCCTCATTCTCGTCTTTCTTGAAAATCAGGACAACATTAGCCAGCTTCCAGTCAACTGGGACCTCTCTGGATCCCCCAAAATCACTGAGAGGGGTTTTGTGATGACATCAGTTCTTTGAGGATTCAGGGATGAATCTTATCAGGCCCCACAGATTTGTACGGATGCAGCTGGAGCAGCAGATCCCACACAATTTCAGAGTTGATCATTCTCAAAGTCATGGTCCTCCAGCTCAGGGCACTATGACCCCCTTAGTCGGTCATCTGTGTTGAAGATGAAGGCAAAGAAAGAGTTAAACACCTCTGCCTTGTCTCTGTCCCTGTTTGTGAGGTAACAATCCTCATCCTCTGATAGGCCAATGTTTTTACACTGTTTATTGCCATTAGGGTATCTGAAAAAAATCTTTTTATTATTCCCCACATTTCTTGCCAGCTTCAACTCCCCTTGAGCTTTGGCTACACAAATTTTCTCCATACAGTGGCAAGCAACATCCTTGTATTCTTCCCATGTCACTTGACCTCGCTTCCTTTAACCTTGCATACACCTTCCTTTTTTGCCTTGTTTCCAAGAAAAGATCCCTGCTCAGCCAAGCCTCACCTGCTTGACTTCCAACATTTGGAAATTGTCTGTTCCTGTTCCCTTAGGAAGTGATGTTTAAAGATGACCAGTACTGATGGACCCCAGCACCTGCAAAAACATCTCCTAGGGAACTTTACTTACTTATTCCCTGAGCAGCCTGAAGTCTACTCTCCTCACAACCACAGTTGAGGTTTTGCTGGCACTTTTCATCCTGTCAGCTGAAATTTTAAACTTGATCACTTTGTGGTCACTGTGGCCAAGACAGCCACCAATCTCCACTTTGCTCACAAAATCCACTCTGTTGACAAGCAGCAAATCAAAAAGGGCATTTTTCTGAGCTGGCTCCCTTAGGACCTGTTCCATAAAGTTGTCATCCACGTTTTTTACGAACCTTCTGACGCTGGTTGTGCCAGCTGTGTAATGCTCCCAGTTAATTTCTGGCAAGTTGAAGTCCCCTACAAGGACAAGGGCAGTTGATTTGGAAGTGTCCCTAAGTTCCTCAAAGAATAGTCATTGTCCTGGGCGTCATTGTCCTGGCTGGGAGGTTGTGAGGGTAGAATGACCTTTTTCTGGAAGATTTTGCTGCGAGGAGGCAGAGTTTTCACTTGGGACAGCTTTCTGCCTAACAGGTAACTCTTTCTCAAAGGCGGTTTCAATGCTTTCTCCCTTCCCCACATAGCAAGAGAAATTCTCAGCCTCTCTCTCTGATGTGTGAGAGGAGAGAGATGATGCTTACACAAATGCTACTGGGTCGCTGCAGCCCGAGGAGAGTCAGGAGGGCCAGTGATGATAAAGCCCAGGAGTGAAAGGGAAGTTTGCCCTTTTTTCCTTGGGGCCTGGTGCATCAACAGCACTGTGAGGTATTTGTAAGTTGCTTGTATTCTGGCCTTCTAAATAAACTTTTGAATTCTTTCCACTGCCTTGGCATTTCTGGGGATACTTGTGTATCTTACTTTACAGAGGTCTGTAGCAGATTCCTACAATGACATCCACATCATTTGCTTGCCCCTTGATTCTTACCCGGAGGCTCTCATTTTGTGTGTATAATTCAATACTGTAGTTCTCCTGCACATATGCAGGTATAAGCACAGGTTATATGCTTGTTAATGGAAGGAGTGCTCACAGATATCCTTTGTACCCACATAATGCTACTAGATTCCGAAATTAAGGACCTAGATGATAGTTTTCTTCAAACAGTATTTGTGTGCACCTGTCACCGGGCTCCCTTCATAAATCTGTCTTGCATTATTTATGTCTTTCCAGCTTTTTAACTATCCATACATCTAATAGTAATTTTCATATAATTATCAAGACTGTATGCCTCAGGGAAATAAGTAATCATAGAAGAAAGTCCCCACAAATCTTAAACATTCAAGCCACTGATTAGAAGATTTGATATGTGCAGAAATAAGGCAGAAAATAGAGTGGAATGAGAATTATACCACATAGGAATGAACATGAATACAAGTATCCAGATTATGCTCATGCATATATATTCCTAGATGTATGTATGTAAATATGTATGTATACATGTACATGCATACATTCTCGCTTTATGTGAGTTATAAAGTTGATGTAGTATTCATGCAAAAATATAGATGTCATTCTAGAACCTAAAGATGTGGGTTTAGTGTTATAATGAACTGTTATTATTGAACATTCTTGCTTTTAACTATGCAGAACCCTTTTAAAAGCAAAAAGAAAAAAATGTATCTGTGAAAGAGGGTGAAAACCATCACTACAGTGAAACAACCACACTGTGAAAGCAATCGTTCATTTTCTGTATGATAACATTCTTTGTCTTTCGTTGAACCGACCTTTAGTTCACGGTTGACCCATTTTTGACAGAATTTCACATCACAGAGTATTTGAAATGGCTACAGACCTGAAAGGCATTTTAACTGCAAAATCTGCATCACGAGACATTTCTACAGTACTATAAAAATAAGAGAGAAAGTAGGCAAGCAGCATGAAGACTAATACTTGTCATTTATCTACAAGACTTACCCTATAGAATTTGAGATCTTTCTTGAATTTGACAAACCTTTAGGTTCTCTCAGAGTGAGGAATAGGTTTTCTGCAACAACTAGGACCACTTTTATACTGTAAACATGATTGGAAAAATATAAGGAAGAACAATTCATTTCACTGAAGTGCAGCTGAGAGCTTAAAAATATCTCAGCGTGCTTTTGTCAAGGTCAATATTTATTGTTATCATAGAGAAAATGCTAAATTCAACATAAGTTTCTTGTCAAAGCTCTGTATTTCTGAATGTATTCCAGCATCTGCCTTACACAAATGCTGTGACAAGTGCAAGCAATCTGTCAAACAAAGAGCATCACACAGGCAGGCAGACCTTTCATTTTCTGCCTAGTTGTACTGCATCTGCGTTCTGCTTACCTGTCTTTGGTTTAGCCACATTCTCTTTCAAATCCCTTTCTGAAGCAAATTGGCTCAACTCCAGGTTTTCTGTTAAGAATGTTTTAAGTCAAAATGTTGTTACTTCAAGCTGGATTTTACTTTTTTATTATTAAAACAAGAGCAGGCACTGGAGCACTTAATCATCTATCTCCTATTTACAAATCTTTCAACTTGCATTATTCCTTTCTGAAAGAAATAGAAAATATGGACTCTTGATACTAATAAAAGTTTCACATCACTATTAGCTTACTGTTAACAAAGCTTTTCTTTACTCCGTTTCTCTTTTTAAATGGATTAGTCCTGGTTGGGTAACAAATTTAAAAATGTCTTTGAAGTGTGAATATAATATTGCCTCATATTAGTTAAATATTTTTAAATATCAAAAAGTGACTCAAAAAAATTAATCCTATAATATGTTCACTTCTGTGATCTTTTAATGTGAGAAGCTGATGTGCTTAATCCCTGTGAACTATACTGAGCAATTATCCAAAGCTTTGCTTGTACTTTTTGCAAATCATAAAAATAGATTTAATGTAAATATGGGACAACTTCTGATTTTGCTTACTAATTGCTCATTATGTTAATAAGAAATACTTGAGAAGTAGCCCAGCTCCTTCACGCCCAATCTATACTTGAAAGAAAAAAAAATTCTTGTGTTAGAAATTACTTGAAACCATATTTGTAGTTTTTGCTTCTCAAACTGAGCTGTGAATTGACAAGATTCTGATTCAAATGAATGATTAATCAACCTATTAGCCTTCCTTAGAGCTGCCAGTGGTTTGAAGTATATTTTAAGTAAACAAAGGTTAATCAAACACAGTAAGATAAAGACTCAGACCAGAATAGTTATGATTAAATAAGATATTACTCTATAAATTTTCAGTCTGGAGGGAAAAGTAATGAGACCCTTTTTCGTAAATATACTTTGCTATAGTGACACAAAATGTATTTCAGTTTCATGAAGATGTTTTGAGGATCTTAATTTAAAGTATCAGTTCTACCTCTCAGAAGAGCCACTGTTTTTTCATGGAGAGCTTAGTATAGGATTGTAAACTTTAACTGTCTAACAAATTACTCATGACCAGTTTTCCTAAATTGTGGCAGTTGGCATTTTGGAAGACATGGTGACAACAGATGAGCAAAGGCTTTTGGTCAGGCATAATCTAGACCTGAAGAAGTATGTCTGCTATACAAGTTTCTTAGTCTGTCCTGAGCTGCTGCCATTTGATATATCTGCTCATTTAGCAGCCTGTCAGCAAATCTACCTGAAATTAGAACTCCAAAAGTCCTGGGAGAAAAAAGCCCCTACCCCTGAGCTTCCTAAACTCAAGTCTAAGATCTCTACATTTCTGTCTGGTGATGAAAAGAGTGAAACTAATGATATAATATTTTCGGGTTTGAAGGGGTTTTTTAGAATTTTTAGAATACATATCATAGGGAAATCAAGAAAAAGCTATCCAGTCACTTAAAACAAATGCTGGCAGTAATTTTTGTCAGTCCTGTACCCAAATACAAGTACTGCAGATGCAGAACAAAATGCAAAATAAGTATTGGCTATAACTTAATATCATAACTTTCTGAGTAAGGATAAAATTTGTTCCCATCTAACTTTAATGGACTTCTAAATTTCTTTATAGAATGCTAAAATGGGATTCATCTTCCCTAATGGTAATAATCTGAAAATATAATTATTTTTAAAAAACCACGGTATAGCTAGGTTTTCCAGTCTTCTACATGGAAAATGGAGAAGAATTGACACTTTTGAAGGACAATTCATCTGTTGTAAGATATGTAAGACATTGTCCTATGTTTTTCTGCTTCACTGCAATAATTTTTCCTATTTTTCAAGCTACTGGAAAACTAATTGGAAACAGTTTTGGCTTGGCGAAGTGTGAACATCCTACAACACATTTTGAAATTCTCTTTTAATAATCATAGACCTATTATTTCCATTGAATGCAATGAAATTTCAAATCATCTTGAAATATCCACTGGTGATGTCTTTGATGCTACGTCATAGAAGCTTATTCTTGAAATTGTTGCATTTTGCTGTATGTCAGATTGTCATAGAGCATGAAAGATTCATCACACTAATGAAGATGGTCGAATGGAGAATGCATTTAACTAATCATAATTCATTAATCTAATTGCCTATGGGCTCATGGGGTGAGAGTGGAAGAGTCAGTAATGCAAATAGTCTTCTGGTGACAGGATGACTTACCTAACATTAAGTGACTGGAAATTTACCTTCTTTACAGATCAAGAACGAGGTCTAAAAATATATGAATTGTGGCATTAGTAACTTTGAAATAATATTTCTAATGTAAGTTCTGTCCCCAGAGTTCTTTAAACAAGTTCTAAAACCTTGTCAGTGGCATGGGTAGGTATGTTTATGCTTGTGCATGTACGGATTTACCTTGTATTCATCTTTCAAGACCAGCCAACTTTTTTTTTTTCCTGAGCCTTAGACTGAAATTCATGGATCCCATGAATTCTTATTTGGTTATATTTGTCTACACACAAAGTAAAATTTTTCCATAACTTATGGCAAGATTTAAAAAGAAAATTAAATCATCTTCCTGAAAATTTTCTGATATTACAATAAAAATTACAGCAGTGATGGGTATTTATTTTAATCCTATATAGTTAAACTATCTCAGAAACTGTGACAAAAACTAAAACCAGATCTAACAGCTTCTGAGATAGCTGTTATTTCATTACAATACAGCTTAAGTCCTATGCATGACAAAATTTTCTTACAGTGCCTGCAGAAACAGCTGAAGGGTCAACTCCAAAACAGCTGAAATGAATACTGGTGGAAACTATGAATTTCTCTAATTTTTAGAAATCTGAAGCTATTTATATATAAGTTCAATAGTCATTGACAATTTCAGGTAAAGATTTAGCTTTAATTAACACTGGTGAAATAGTCAGGACTTTATTAACATGTCAGGGGAATATTATCTGAAAGAGTAATGCAGCTATCTAAATGTTATAAGCAGATAACGTTTAGATATCTAAACTTTTTTTTTTTAAAACTTTATCATAATTAACCAGTTCCAGCCATTCTTTCTTTGTATTAACCCAACAACACTCCAGTAAGTAATGACATAGTAGTCAAAGTAATATGGAGTGACATTCCTGGTACAACCTCATTAATACTTTCTTATTTAACTTCTTAAAAAATGTAGTTGTTAATTTTTATGAATACAGGCATAGACAATTTGTATACTATTCGTGGTGTATGCATGTATGTCAAGGCTATACAATTTGACATGTAATTTTAGTTTATTAATTTCATATTAAACAGGTTCAGTAAAATAAAGGAAATATTATTCTGAAATATGAATCCTGCATGGAAAATAAAACATTAAATATTTGAGGAGTCAGGAAGTCTTTTTTGGGTTAGTGTCAAAATTAACAGAGGCATAGTAGGATTCTTTACTATTCTCAGAATTTTTATGTAGACCCTGAGTAGCTTCATAGTGGAGGTGCTGGGAAATTAAGAAAGCGGGAAGTTTCACAGTGCCACTGAGAAGTGGAAACCTCAAGAATGTGATGGATAAAATTAATGTTTTAGTACTTCACCCTGGTCCAATATAAAAGACTTACAGATTCAGGGGAATGCTATTGGTATGTTGAAGATAATTGGTCTCCAGAGACAGATATTGCAATCATCTTTCAAAATGGTCCAATTTTCTGATCTTACAGTAATTAAATGAAAAATCTTTATTACATTAATTTAACTAAATTACAGATTTCTGTGTAAAATCCATCCCCCTGTCTATCTTCATAACCTAATATTGCATTCATTTCAGAAATGTTTTAGGTGACTATTTTGATTTAGATTATTTTATTTATGGCTTTGAAAATGTTCAAATAAACAAAAAGTGTTTAAGATAATTTCATGTTGGTTTAATTACATGTGAAATAATCTTTTTGATCACATAGACTAAAATAAATATTGGTTTTTGTTATAGTACAAATCAACACATAAATCCAGTAATATCTTATTAAAATGAATATTAAACTTTTTTAAGTCATATATTTGTTATTTCTATTTTTAGACATTGTGTATAACAAAACAGTAAGTCTATTAAGTAAATTATTGTAAATATGTACAAGCACCAGTAAGACCACAATTTTCTGATGAAGACACACTTGTCATGCACACTGGAAAGTTATATTGCACATTTATTTCTGAAGCATGCTCTAATGTATATACTATACTATAACATGAAAATTCGTATTAAAAAGGTTTAAAATAATCTTTCAAATTAATATGCTTGGAGATTAAATATAATTTCATTAGTACAAGAAATTACATATGTACACCTTTATACATGTTTCTGAACTTGCATCCTGCCTATGATTCACATCATCCCTCCTTCCTAAGTTTGAAGACATGCCAAGTTTACATGCATGCACTCATACATGCATAGGGCATGTATATATGCATATGTGTGTGATGCCCATGTAAATGACATTGTAGAGTATGGGGTTTTAATATCTACAGGTAGAAAATATGAACAATATCTTTTAAAGGAAAACTCACATGAATCACTGCAGGATCTAAATGTCCACCATTTTCTAAACTTAGAAAACCTGCTAATAGCCTGATGTCACAGAGAAGTACTACAAAGCACTGGCAGTGAAGCTGGTAGGAAGCTGCCCTAAACTGTACATTGTGACAGCCAAGGGACCTGCAGATGTCAGCCATGGGACAGCAAAGTTGTTAACCCTTACAATGAAGACCGGAGAATTGCAAGATCTTTGTCACACTATTCTTATCATCTTCTCCTCTCCATGATGGCCCCTTACGGCCTCCCCAATGAATTTTATGTCCCATGAAAAGCCTAAGCTCATAGTGTTTTTCCCAAAATATGTATTTGTTCCTTACATGAATAATTTCTGGAATTCTGACACATGAGATGGATGGGAAAATATATGTAATATTGTAATGGAAAGCTGTTTTCAGGTTCTATAAAATATGGATAGATAAGTATTTTATGACTACAGTTTTGTTTCCAAGAAAATTTCTACACAGGTACAAAGTCATTTGCTTTTGAAAATCTCTTCCTAAATTTTCTGCATCCTAAGCTTTATGACATTTATGCAGTAAGATATATATTCAGCTAAAAATATGCCAAAGATAAGCCTTCAGGTATATATGAATTCAGTGCAATTGCATGTGAATTTTATTGATAGCATAGTAATACTGGTCGAGATGTAAAGCTACCAAGGAAATGGTACATTTATTGGCAATTTATTTTGTGATCTTCTGATGGAGTGTGAAGGATGAGTATTTCCAATCTGATGACAAAACCACTATGTCTGGTGCTGGAAGGTAAATAGAATGTAGGGGTTTCAGTAACAAATATGCATTCAGGCAGTTCAAAACTTACTGTTCAAGGTATGGGGAGGAGGTAGCATCATCTATTTGCCAACAATTGTGTTTATATTATTCTACATCTCATCCAGTCCTTACCACTCTGACTACTCATCATATTTCAGCATAATATACACAGTGCATCTTGCACTGCTGTAACTATAAAAATATGCACAAAGAAAAATATAGTCCTCTTTGCTTTCATCACAGCTACAAATTCACGTATAACAAAATAACTACCTTGTTTATTGCCTTGTCTAAACTACTATACTAGTACATAAAGGCTTCATTAACTAAACTGAATTATTGAATATACAAAAGTAAATATGAAGTTCCAGCAGTTAAATGATACAACATCACTATATTCAGACAAAAACAAACCAAGGAATTGTTTTCAATCAGTGGTTAATTTTGAAAGGAGAAGGAGGAGAAGGAAAGGTAGGAGGAGACAAGAATATCTCTTGCTTCTGCATGAGTTTAAAAAAATAAATAAATAAAAAGAAGGTTCTAGTTCTCTGGCACCGGGAACAAGTTGTGTGGCACTACTTGTATCAACACAGCTAAATATTGGTGTTTTTCCCCTCGAAATGTGTTAGCTTCCCCCATACTGCCCTTTAGTTTGAGCTATCACCCAAAACACACCATGCCCAGTATGGCCAGCAGGGCTGGGAGAAGCCTGGGCCGCACCAAGCTCAGCAGCTCTAAGCCACACAGGTGACAACAGGACAGCATCCTGTGCCACAGCCCAACCTAATTCACTAGCAGGAGTGCAACATACTACTATAAAAGGGAAAATATTTACAAAAAATTACAGAAAAAATTGCTCTTTTTAATAATTGAAAATTACTTTTAAATAATATAGTTTACCCTCACATGAAGTTTTTATAAATCAATGCAACCTAAATCTAAAGATTTAGCAGATATTCACATTGCATTATTTTTACTATCCAGCTTAGAGAGCAAAATTATGTGCTTAGAATTATGCAGTGTAACTTGTTTAAAGTGTCTGAGTTGGGGATTTCCTTGATTTAAAATAAGACTACTTAAAAACAAACCAGCTCAATGACCTTGTGCATGGGTCACCTTAGAATGTTGAATTCTTATATAAAGTATCAACCTATTTCTTCATTCCAAGCACACACCAAATTTCCTTGCACATCAAAAGAAGTAAGAGTGATTGAAATCTGACATGTTGCTATTGCTACACATGCTTTCAAAAATGCGGTACAGCCTCTAGATGAAAAAAATGTTACCCTGTCATCTCCACTGTACACTAAGGACAAACCAGATTCATTACATGCCCTCAAATTTTTATTTTAATTTTCTTTTCAGAGTGTGATTCATCTGTACTCATGTCTTTGGGATTCCCTCAGGTTGCAAGTTATTTTTCATTCTCTTAAGTCTGATATTTTAGCTCTGTGCGATGCACGCCATCCAGTTATGTCCTTGCACGAACTGACCAACATGACCAGGCAGAATTATCCAGGCAATGACTAGTGAGCTTGGCAAGTCTAAATACAAAACCAGTACACACATCACCCTAATTTCCTGCAGATATAAACAGAAGAGATTGCAAGAAGCAATAAAGGTTTTGTGAATTAAAATTGTTTTAATCACTTAATCTATCGCTTTAATTAAAATTTTTTCTCCCAAATAGCAAGAAAAAAACCTCTGTTGAATTACCTACTTATCAACAGTGATAATAGGTTAAACAAGCATTGATTATCTCTCCTCAATGATGAATTACTGCTAGATTACATGCTAGATTTTCCAATGGTTTTTTGTAAATCTCATTCAGTCCTAATGTTATAAAAATACATCTTTCCAAGCTCAAGTGAAAATTGTACTGACTCTAGTGAATGATTTACAGGATGTCACAATGATTTACTGAAAAAAAAGGTGCCTTATTTTATGTGTTTGGCATGCATCTCTCCACGTACACTGATTATCCATACTTTGTATATTAGAAAATGTAGACTGCACTGCACTGAAAAAGAAAACACATCAAGTAGTCAAAATAAGTAGATAGATAGATGATAGATAGATAGATAGATAGATAGATAGATAGATAGATAGATAGATAGATAGATAGAACTATCTCTATTCTGTGGAAACAACTCTGAAAGTGCCCTTACTACCTCCTGAATTTTTTTCGACATACACATAGAAACTCTCCCATGTCCCAAGATGAATAGAGAGCTTTTATGCAACAACCAGAAGAGGCTTGAGACACATTCTTGAAAGCACCAAAGTGAATAAAACCTAAAGACAAAGGTTCATATTCTGCAACAGTTATAAGGTATTGCTGAGCTTTCCCACCCGCCATGTCTGTTTTAGGATGCTGCTCCCTCAGAAACAAGCATTTGAAGGGCTGGGCTTTCAGCCAAGTCAGGCTCAACTTTAAGTCCAAACCAGATGAGTTATAAACTTTATAGGTTATAAAAAGAACAATCCTAATTTCCCTTGATTATATTTTGTCTTTGGAAATGAGTTCTTGGAAAACAGGAGCAGAAATGAAATCTACTTAAAACAGCGCTGTCACTGAAAAATTGCATGTGGAACTACATGAATGTACTCACTTAAAAGCTGAAGTTCACAGCAAAGGACCGACCCTTAGGGACATTTGGGCAGCTAGAGGCAAAACTTTGTAAACTGCCACTGGGTATCCATTGACATTTTCAGATTATTAAGTACCTATACAAAATCTGCCTTGTAGTGGTAACGGAAGCGTATGACACTTAAACTCCACACTGAAGAATTTTAGGCTTGGTATAACCTGTGAATAGTCAGCCATCTGTCTGTTTCAGATGGTTTTAGATCAGGGCTGCATTTCCTGGCAAAACTTGATTTTGATGGCTGGTTTGAAGTTCTACCCTCACATTATGGAGTCAGCCTTTGTCCCATAGAAGCTGGTGGATATTAGACTTGTGTGGGGGGAGGCGGCGGGTCCGCCGAGCCCCTAGAGCTTGACAAGCTTAAAATATTAGATGGTATTAGGCCATTCCCATGAGAGCAGTGAAGTTAATTAACTGTTCCCATGGACAGAACAGCCTTGAGTATCAGGGAGTTGACTGGAAAGATGATAAGCAGTGCAAGGACAGGGCTCTGGGCTGTGTTTCAGGGTGCAGGTGTTAATTCTTGGGTGTTTTTGTAAAAAATATATTTACAGTAAGTGTGTGGGAAAGTGTGGATTAGCTGTCAATAAAGCAGACTGCTGCACTTAGGCAGCAGACCCCCTTGTCTCATCTCTCTGTGTGGATGTGTCTACTTTCTCTACTGACCAAACCTAACCGATACAACAGATACCCCGTGACAGACTTGTACTCTATTTGTCATTAAATTTATCATTAGTTAAAACTATAGCATAAGCACCAAAGACTCCCTAGTGTCTGATTGTTGTAATGAAAAAAATTGCTAATATAAAAACATTTCTGTATTTCTGAAATAAAGCTCTTCTTTCAAAGTCTTAGTTTCAATAAGCTTGAGATACACTGTTTCATACTAATCCTTTATATGTGAATATATTTACTGATGTAAAATATTAGTAAAATATTATTATTTGTACAGGATATATTAAATACAATATATCTGGCATTTAAAGAAAACACACATCAGGTGCTCTTACAATATCCTAATCAGTTTGAAACTTACTTAGAAAGTCTAGTATTTGGTAGTTTACCATGATCAACAATGGAAAGAAAAACCAGGTTCTGCTGGGCTTTTTATGTTAGACAACTTTATGAAGCTGTATTTGAACCTGCTGAGGTGAGATTTTGTTTGTCATCCCCACCTTGCAGGTCATGCTGGGGAATAGTCTGATCCTCCTATATCTACAGTGCTGATTTTGGCCACTCACATAGTGTGAGTGTTTCTGGGAGGGCAGCTTGTCTGGAACACCTGCTCCACAGGGTTCCCTGTGGCCATGCTGGCATCCATGTGGTGTCGAGCTTGTCAGGGCACTGGTGGGCTAGTGATTCCAGTCATCATCCTCCATCAGCTACTCTGTCATTATGGAGGATATTAGGCCCTAGATCACCAAATAGAGACATGTGTGACATCCTCATATCTCTGTGATGAGCAGAGACTGTCTCCAGCTTCCCTAACACCTCTCCAAGCCTTTGGTGCAGCCCAGTGTGGGTTGTTTGATGCCTGCTCCTGGAAATGAACCGAAGCAGGAGTGATCCATAGTGTCAAAAGCACATTGTGACAGGACTCAGTGAAGTATCCACCTTCTGCTCCGCTCTTCAGGAGTAGGCATGGCTCCTGGAGCACTGGAGATCTCAGCAGTCTTCCAGAAGGCATGGGACAGACAAGCCTTCTTGGGCCACAATAGGTTGCAAAGTGCCATAGTGTTGAGAGGCAGGAGTCTGCCATCATTGCAGCCATAAGATATAGCCTATCTTCTGTGAAGGAATATAAATCACTGTGAAATAAAGCATGCTATCAGGTGAGTGACATAAGTAATTGAATTACATCAGAAAGGCATTATACTGTTAGTTAGAAAAATTATTCTGGCTGCTATGTTTAGACAAGAATGTTTAATCAAGAAATGTATTTCTGTGTAGTTGTCCATTACTGATGCCAAAAATGAATGCCTGAAGTTAATTCCTTCTTTTATTTGACAACTTTGAATTACTTAGTTTCTCTGCTTAAGAAAATTAAATTCATCAGCATCCATATATACATACTGTATTAATTAGCCACTGGTACTACATTGGAAGCTATTTCTTTTCATAGTGTTACATTAAACAGAGTGAATTATGTTATACCTTATGCAGTTCTATTAAAAAATGATCTTCATAATCTCCTATAAATCTGCTCTCCAAGAGATTTCTGAACTTATGAAGTTTACAAGTTTGGAGCCTTTTCAGAACTCTTAATCCACATACTTATCTACATATTAATTTCAAATGTGGCGAGGAACCAGATACAGTTCTTGAAATCTTAACTTCTGGGTTCTGAGATGTTTAAAGAAAAATGGTTGATTCAACTGCCTAGAGAAATTCTGACTTAGCAGAATTTGCAGAATATACTAAAGCACATGGAATAAAAAGATTATGTTTTAAACAATTATTTTTGAATCTTTGAATGTACCTTGTGCTGGTGTTTGAACGAATATGCTTTCTTCCAGCTGTTTGGATTAGCATGTGACTTGCTATACAGTAGTTATATGTGTCGGTGTATAATATATGTACAAACTCCTTTACACATCTACCTCAGAACATTCAGTTACATGCGGATGTAAAAAATTTCCATGATTGCCCCCAAAAACTGTTATGTCTTGTTTGAGCAAAGAGACAGAAAAGCTTTTCAATGGCATTTTTCTTTAAATTGCTGGTACAACATTGTTTTATATTTATCCTTGTTCCTATCATATAATTTTCAAACAAATTCCTTTGTGGATAGGAATAGCATTGTAGTCATCATTTAAGAGACAACGCTGTAGGTTTCCATGTCACAGCGTTCTTGCTTAATGGGTTGCAGAAGCAATACAATGCAATAAATTAATTATGACAAGTTACTTTTGGGATTAGAACCCAAAATTTCCTAAATAACTCCATTAGCTGGAGCCAGCAGTGTATCTTTGTAGTATTCAATCAATGCAGACTTCCTCTCATTCTGTTTCCTCTTTTCAATGAGTATAATTGATAACACTACCCTTTTTAAATTGATAGACTCCTTCTTTGTCTGTTGTGTATTTTGCAGCACCCTTGCAGTTCTTCTAAAGCCCAAAAGCAAATAAAATCAGAAATAACTGAAAGTGTAGGTAGTTCTTTGAATATTTGTGTAAGTTTTGTTAGTATTTCAGACAGGTTAGTCTTAAAGTCTTTCTTATCTGCGATGCTTTCTCCTCTCTTGTTGTTTGTGGAGGAGACATCCAGAGTGTTTGTCACCATGTTTGTGTAGCTTTCATGTCTAGAAAGTGTAAGAACAGAACAGAACAGAACAGAATAGAATAGAATAGAATAGAATAGAATAGAATAGAATAGAATAGAATAGAATAGAATAGAATAGAATTATCTTGAGTTGGAAGAGACCCACAAGGATCATCAAAATCTCACTCCTGGCCCTGCACAGGAAATCCCCAAGGGTCACACTATGTGCCTGAGAGCACTGTCCAAGCATTTCTTGAACTCTATCAGGCTTGGTGCTGTGACCACTTCCCTGGGGAGCCTGTTCCAGTGCCCAACCACCCTCTGGATGAAGAACCTTCCTCCACAGAGACAGATTTGAAGTCTAATTTATCAACCACCAAATATTACCCTACTCTTCTGTGCTTGTAATTAATATATTTCAGCTACCTGGTTCCTTCTTGAAGAAGAAAGAATTCTGCTTTTTCTGGTCTAGCAATAGTGATGTCTTTCACATTGGTGGAATCTGCTGTAGTTGTATATAACATCTTTACAGGTAAGAGCATCTAACGCATTAAAAAAGCCAACCAAACAAACAAACCAACCCAATCTAGGCAAACCAATTTTATTCTTGTATTCACAGATCCTAAGACACGTTCCTTAAAATTGTCAGATGGTCGTCACGTGACAGTGCATTTTTGTCTTTCTTGCAATAGAAAAAACATAGATAGGAAACTTGGGCTGAAACCCTAACTTTTAGACTGCTGAAATTACATGCAGTCCTCTTTCCCTTCTGTTCAAAGATATAAATCCAAAGTGTACTGACGCTAATGCACTTGCAGCTGTGAAAAGTAGCTACACAGCAGGGGAGTAGAACGAGAAAACCCCAGACACTGACTCCATAAGGTTCAGCACCGGCACAGGAATCCATCGAAATAGGAATTACTTGATCCAATGTCAATTAAGTCTGCAATACTTCAGACTTAAATGACAATGGATCAAGTAACATTTTATATTTATGGATTCAGTGGACTTGATGCAGACTTTTGATCTGTCAAAATACATTAAACCAGAGAATGAGGTTTTGGATACCTGTTTTTGAGTTCAATGCTCATTTATTAGTACTACAAACTGCATTTCACACCATCCAACAAGAATTTCTCTGATAAATGTTGCTATTGTCTACAAGAGAGTGTTCAGCAAAAGGTCCCAGGAATTTCTGGTTCTTTCACTTCTAAACTAAAGGAAAATTATCTTAAATAAATTGATTGTGACTGCTGTGGCAGATTAGGGATATCAAAAAACTAGTGATGGAAAATTCCACAAATAGTAGAAGATGCTTAATGTACTTGCTTTGTGAAATTTCATTGAAAGCATTACATTCAAAATTAATTGGGACTTCTGAGACATGTTGCTGCTTGGATGCCTATTTGAAAACTTAGCCAAAACAATCTAAATCCTTTCTTGCTCTTTTGCATCTTTCACTACAATATTCTATTATTTGTACTTCAAGTTCCTCAGTTAGGATGCTTTAGCAAATGTTATCGGAGCTGTGTACTTCAAGTGGCTCAGCAGCTTTCTCTGCCACCATAACTTTTAAGAGCCAGCGTGTGTACTTTAGGAACGATATAATTCAAAAAGCATAAAAGGCTTTAAAACAAATGCCAGATGTGATCAATAGAACAGCCAGCTCTTTTCAGAGAACATATGTTTAGCAGCAATGTAACCAAGGCTTTGTCTCTTAGAGAACATGTTGATTTTTGATTTCTGGAGCCATGAATTCTCAAGTTAAGGCATCAGTGCAGCCTTTTATTTCTTGTTAATTATATATTTATCTGTGAGAACCAGTTTTCCTCCCAGACTATATAATTTGGATTGTATCTACCGCTCAGCGGGAACATTTCTGTCTCTCATAAAGCATTGTTTAAGTGCACAAATTTCTGTGGCTTTCCCTGTGGACCAACGTCTATCACATAGCAACATCTGCTAAAGAATATGCTGCAAAGCTGTCTTCGTCCTCTCTTCCTGGAGATAGATTTGTCCACTTCTGGTAAATGCATCTAATATCTTCACAATCACTGTTACACTCAAAATAAACATTTGAAAATATCATGTTGCAATAAGGCAACTGGAGGGCATTTTGTGCAACACCCTGACTAATACAATAGAAATGGAAACAGTACTGAATAAAACTTCTCTATTATTTGCAAGTGCAGATTTCAGCAGGAAGGACCTTAAAGCACACTTATTTAAAGTTCTAGTACTGCTAAATACAAGATTGAATGTCAAAGTATTAACAACTTAGTGGAAAGTCTTCAGTACCTAGAAAATGTCATTAACTTGTAAAATATGGAAAACCAGATTTAAAAACAAAACAATAAACAAATAACCCCCCCAACAGTGGAATTAAACTAATCTGGTTCCTTGACTTCCTTGTGTTTTTTTGCATATTAAGCAGCCCTCAACACAGTTACAGTAGTGAAAGTCACCCTTTCATATTTCTTAGAGATAGCTAGTATCTCATTTCTTGAATGTTCAGTATAGAATTACTCCTCAGAACTCATTTCCTTTCTCTTGTGCACCGCTTGTTTAATTCCAATGTCCTCAAGGGAGTTTTTTGTGGTGTACACACATTTATTGAAGCAAAGAGAATTCTGATTTCGGCATGCTCGCTATTACAAGACAGATTTGTTTGTAATTGGTTTTGAACTTCAAATAAACACTTTTCTTCACACACTGAGAATTCATCCTAGACTGGAAAAAAAACCATTAGTTTGGGTTTGGCATTTACAGTAAACATTTCAGAATTGTTGAAAATTTCAGTCATCTACAGGATTATTAAAGTGGTTAAATGAGCTTGCATGTGACATAGGAGAGCTAATTGTTTTACTGCAATATCTGCTACTTTAATTAATACCCTAATGAGTGTATATATGCACTGTTTTCCTGCACATCCGCTTTCTCTGTGGACTTTAAGGGAAGAAACAAGCCATGAGCTACAATATTCTCAAATCAAGCTGTATTTGGCACTGTTATTTAGCACCTTAGTACCTCATAAACTGGGAATTAATGAAAAATAACTGTTAACACCCAAAGTAGTATAATCAAAATGGTCATTTATTTCCTAAATATACGTCATATATTTAAGCATATATCTTTAATACAGCATTGAGCTGTCTTATTTGACCATAGCCTCGTCATCTCTCAATAGGTGTTGAAGATGCAATTAATAGCCTAAGAGCCAGCTATCTAAAGACCAAAGTTCAATCTGTGATTTAGGGAGACTGTTCTTCTTTCCTATGACCCTTCCAAGTACAAAGTCTATATGATGGTTGCTAGTATAATTTTCTTGACTGAGAGGACTGATTCAATCAAAGCAGATCAAAACTGAAAGAGTTCTGAAAAAATAAGGTTGTGAGGTCTACTGAGTTAAACTGGAGTTAAACTGGAAAGCACAAAATGTTAAAAAGAGAGACAAAAAATAATATGGCAGTCATTGACAATACCCTGTAGTTTGATGTCAAATTTATGAAAGAACTTAGAACAAATTACGAAAATAACACAAAATAATGCCCAGAGAAAAACAAACCAACATGGAGCAGAGGCTATGAAGAATTAAATTATGCCAAATTAATCTGTGAGATAACTGGTTTTTTTAAAACAAAAGAAGTTTAAAGCAAAAGAGTTTAAAACAAAAGAGTCCCTTCTGTCTTAAGTAAGCCAAGGAAAAAATTCTGCATTAATTTTAAAATCTGAAAAGTGTATTGTATTGTAAAAGTCACACACTAATTAAGAAACTACCTAAAGAGACGACTGCAAGTAATGTTGAAAGAAGAATTTTCTTGGTAGATTGAATGTTAAGACAATACACCTTAAATTTACAAGCCCCATTGAGTATGATGTCCTGAGTTTCTATGATTTAGGTAAATAGAGAACATTTCAAATGAAAAATTATGTGCTATGAAGAAAAAGCTACAAATTCTTCATTGAGAAATCTTTTCAAACACAGCAAGACAGTCTTTGCAATGCAAACATCTTGTATATGCTATCCACTAAATCTGAAAAATTAGCAATAAAGAGATAGCAAATCAGTCAAAGTCAAAATGTAATCCTAAAATAACAGGAGCATATCTTGTAAAAGAAAGAAGCTTAAACATTAATATAGAGCCAATGCTGACAGAGGTATAGCAAACCAATTTGCAATGGGAGATGTACACAAAATCTGGTAGCGTAGAAAATCAAAATCAATTATGATAAATCAATTACTGTTTATAATTATCAGTTCTAAACACAAAACATTTTCATTTCTGATGGAACAAAACACTCTCTTTCCTCTCCAGAATGGCTGGAAGAAGAAATCATTATTTTTCTACACTGTACACCATGGTTATAGTAAAATTGAAATATAATAAATGCAAAAAACAAAAAAAGTGTGAAACCCTTGTCATTTTACCTTTGTCATTTCCACTAATAGCAGTAATCCGTTTTAAGGATGCATAAAACTTAATAATTTAGGACTATCTAACTACAGCATAGAAACATTCTACAGAGATCCTATGTGATGCTGTAGAGAGGAAATTCGTCCAGCTAAAGTTCAGTTTGAGCTGAGGCTGGCCAGTAGTGTGGGGGACAGTAAAAAGGGCTTTTAAAAACATGTTAATAGCAAAAGGCAGACCAGAAATACAACTGGCCCTTTACCTGGTCAGGAAGATCATCTCAAAAACAAAGACATAGATGTTTGCTGCTTTCTTTGCCTCAGTCTTCAATGCCAGTGATGGTCTGAGCTGGAGAACAATGACTATGAGAATGCTAAACTCACAGTCAATCCTTAGCCTGTGTGGGATTTGCTGGATCCCTATAAGTCTATGGGACATGATGGGGTTCCTCCAAAAGCTGGCTGATGTCATCGCAAGGCCTCTCTCAAGATTTTTGAATGTCTAGGGAATCTAGAGAGGTCCCAGTGGACTGGAAGCTGGTAAATGTCTCAAATTTCAAGAAGTGCAAGAAGGATAACGCGGGTAACCACAGGTCCATCAGTTGCACTTCAATAACTGGTCAAATCATGGAGAAGATTATGTGCAGAGTTATTGAAAAACACCTGAAGGACAATACGGTCATCAGTCACAGCCAGCATGGCTTCATGAGAGGAAAATCCTGCTTACCAAATTTAATTTCCTTTTACAACAAGGTAACCCACTTAATTGATCAATGGTAGCCAGTTGATGTAATCTTTTTGGATTTCTTTAGAGCTTTTGATACTGTCTCCCACAGGATCCTTCTGGATAAAATGTCCAGCACACAGCTGGATAAGAACATCATGTGATGTGTGAGCAACTGGCTACTGGATTGGGCACAGGGGGTCATAGTGAATGAGGAAACATCGGGCTGGTGACCAGTCACCAGTGGGGTTCTACAGGGCTCTGTCTTAGGCCCTGTGCTCTTCAATGTCTTCATAACTAACTTGGGCGCAGCACTAGAAGAAATAATAAGTAAGTTTACAGAGGACATCAAGTTGGGAAGAGCTGTTTACCCCCTCAAGGGCAGAGAAGCCCTGCAGAGAGACCTTGACAAATTAGTAGGCTGAGCAGTCAGTTACCTTAAAAAGTTTAAAAAAGTCAAGTGCTTGATTCTGCACCTGAGATGGGGCAACCCTGGCTGTTCATACAGACTAGGGAAGGAGATGCTGGAAACAAGTGCTGTGGAAAGGTACCTGGGGGTCCTGGTCAATGAACATAAGTCAGCAGTGCCCTGGTAGCCAGGAGGGCCTGGGGGACATCAGGTAAAGCATTGGCAGCCAGTAGAGGGAGGTGATCTTCCCACTCTGCTCTTCACTGGTCCCACCTTGAATATTTGTTACAACCTGGTCCAGAAGATCCATGCTTTTACCAGGTGAACACTTTAATTTTAGACTTCAAGAGATTTTGCTCACACAAACTCTTGCAAAATCTCTGGCTCTTCAAATTCACATCCAGAGAAAAAGTCATATGCCTTTTCTCTAAGAGATTTATTTTAATTTGGTGAGAAAATAGGTGTCTTAGCAAAAAGGGTTTTACAGAGATAACATGCAAACCAAGGAAAAGCATTTCACTATAACATTTAGTACAAAGAACCCAATTCAAAAAGTATTACACTTAATAGCAAGTTACTAGGCAAACACCAACCCAAACTTAAGTGAAACTTTAAGTTACATGCAGACAATAGGTGTTTAAGTTGCCCACAAGAGTAAAGGAAGAGAGATTAAGAGAAGAAACAATAAAGAAAGAGAGGAAAGAAAAATATAACTACCATTAAGAAGGCAGTTTTGAGGACAACAGGTTGAAGCAAGATGGAGACCTTGTGCGTGTCTCTTTATAGACTCTGGCTATTGTGGCCACTCCCTCTAGGCAGGATTTTTGTTCACTGAACACTCACTGTCCCCCCAGCCGAAGTGAGGGGTGCCACAGCCAACCAGAGTCTCCCGGGGGGTGGTGTGGGTGGGCCACCAGGCAGACCTTACTGATTGACAGCCCAGCCACACAGCTTTCCAGCCATGTGCTCTTGGCTATCTTGGCTGCAGGTCTAGGCCTAGCCCTTACCCCCCCACCCCACACACAGACAAAATGGTTTATTTGCCCCATTAATCACACTACCCGGCGAGATATGAATCTGAGCTCTGGCAATATTGCATGCAGTTTTGGGCCCCACAATATAAGAAAGATATTAAACTATTAGAGAGTGTTCAAAGAAGGGCAACAAAAATGGTGAAGTACCTTGAGGGGAAGCCATATGAAGAGTGGCTCAGGTCAGTCAGTCTGTTCAGCCTGGAGGAGACTAAGGGAAGACCTCAGTCTACAGCTACCTCACAAAAGGAAGTGGAGGGGCAGACACTGATCTTTTCTCTGCAGTGACCAATGAGAGGATCCAAGAGAATGGCATGAAGTTGTGTCAGGGGAGGTTTAATTTGGATGTTAGGAAAATGTTCTTCACCCAGAGGGTGGTTGGGCACTGGAACAGGCTCCCCAGGGCAGTGGTCACAGCACCAAGCCTGGTGGAGTTCAAGAAGTGTTTGGACTACGATCTCAGGCACATGGTGTGATTTTTGGGATGGCCCTGTGCAGGGCCAGAAGTTGGACTCGATCATCCTTGTGGGTCTCTTCCAACTCAAGATGTTCTATGATTCTGCTAATGTGCGTCTTACTCTAGACATATTCCTTTTCCCATGCTGTGACAAGAAAAGCAGATTTGTGTGTTTCAATATTGGCTTTTAACTATCAAAACAGAATTGATTTGAAAGTGAAGGCTTTCTGTCAATGAGCCAGTTTTGTCCATGGCCAGATTCAAGAATCGGCTTAGCACAAACAAATAGGACTTTGTTTTCTTGAATAAAGAAACACTTAACCCACTGTTAAACAGATTTACATCACCTTCAGGAAGCCCCTGGAAAGTATTCTGACTCTGGGAGTTATCTCTTCAAGGATTACTATAATCTGCCCTTGTCCGTATGCCATGTACCTTCCAGTCACAGCATGTCTCACCCTCCTATTTGAAGAAATTATTGTGCTGAGACATATATAAATACACGATAAAATGTGTAGTCAAAGTGTACAGAGCTGTGAACAAGTTTTGAAGCAAGAAAACAAAACAAAACAAAACATAAAAATGGTTCCATTTCATCAGTCCTTTATTCATTATTTTCCTGGAGTTTCATTCATTTTATAAATAACAAGTTTGTGTAAAAACTAATAATAAAGAATTGGTCAGTAAATTCTAAAACCTCATATTATGTATTTGGGTACAGTTCTTGCAGCTATTCTTCTTGAAAAGTAACAGTGAACAGCTGCAAAACCCCAGTTAGCAGGCTCCTGTGTAAGGTAAAAGTTTTTTTCTGTGCAGCAGCATTCTCGGTTGAGGATGGTGTAATGAATAAATACATTCTTTTTATTATGATAGCGTTCCAAAGCCAGAAGTCCATCCACAGACAACGAAGCTGCAGTTCCTGTTGAAAGATTTAATCATGCTCACTCACATGAAGGAAGAAATATGGGAAAATGGCATAGCATATAAGTAGTGTCAAGTAGTTCAAGCGGAATGTATTTGCTCAATTCTCATAATTGTCAAATTCCTCTAAATGCGGTTTTAACAAGAAAACAAAGAAAAATAGGAAGAATTAGGAAGTAAGGAAAAAATAAATTGAAAAAGAACAAGTTGGATAATTGAACTCGGAAAATTTTAGCATAAAGTAATCAGATGTTATACGTCCTAATAAATCAAGAAAATGTGCTAGTGGACTTATTCGGCACTTAAAAACATGCTCCTGATTCATTGGAACATGCAAACATTTGAAAAGCAGAAATCATCCTACAGTGGCTGACAAAATAGAGAAACTTGAGTGATAGAAAGAGGACAAGAAGGAGGGAAAGGAGTGAGTGAGGGAGAGGAAAGAGAGAAGGAGTAGAGAAGAGGAAGGAAGAAAAGATGGGAGGAACTGACAACTGGAGGGAGGGAAACAGCCAATTAGGGATCATTGGTCCTGATAAATATTCCTTTTAGTTTTGTCTCCTCTAAAAGCAAAACACATACATGGGACAATTCCTGACCAGATTTTTTAACCATAAAACTATCCATAGGTGACAGAGTCCATATTTCTCCTGTGTAAAATTTACAGGAATAAGATTTCAATATCTATTTCAACAGCCCAATCTATTCGTTTTTACAGTTTGGAGATTAGCCAATTCCTAAGATTGAGTGCTATATGTAGGGATTACCTCACCCATGTTGACAAGCAGCCAGTACTGTTGGTAAGAAGCCACTTCATGACTGCAAAATATTTTTTAAGATGGGGAAGGATAATAACTTTAAATCTGAAACAAGCTATATTTCCAGAACATAGCTACCTTAGTTTGAATTTTGGCCATGACATTTGTGGCTTGAAAGGAGAAACTAATTGTTGTTGCCAGCTCCATATTAAAGAAATGAGGGGGAAAATATCCAGGATTTATCAATGATTTTTACTTTTCTGTTTTTCCACAAACACTCAGAGAGATCTTTTTAAGGATCAGGGGAAAATATGTATGCACACACACAGCAGCCACCAGTATGACTGCCAGACATGTATGTGTAGGAAAGTTAATTTTGAACAGAGGAAGCAAGAACACTGATAGTAAGGACTTTACCACATCTCAAACTGTGAAATAAGGACTTGAGATCCATGATGGCTTTTTATTGTTCTCTCTTCAGACTCTTCTCATTTATTTCTTTTAATGTACAAATTAATTAGGTCAAAAGTAGTCCAGTTATGTCAACTCAGGCTACAATTAAAATTCTCACGTCTATAAAAAGATTTGAGTTTCTAACTGACAAATATTAAAAAAAGGAAGTTAGTTAATGGAGTGTTAGTAGTTGGGGAATGGGAAGAAGTGAAACATCTACAGCCCAAGAGAATGTTTATTTGCTCTCAGACCTCTCATAACTTGCATTAGAGTCTGGAGGAACCCTCCAAAGAGTGATTGCTCCTGGCTGTCAGAAGCTGGTGTGAGAGCTTCGCCTGTCTGGGTTCTGGCCAACCATCTGTCAACAGAGCTTGCCTTGTTTAGCCTAGCAAAACAAAAGCTGAGAGGGATACACTCTCTCTCTACACTTTGGGGATAAACAAGGGAGAAGAATAGGAACTATTTAATCCAAGGAATGATGTTGGCATAAAACCAAGTAGAAACAAACTGGTCATGAATAAAATTTTGTTGGAATTTAATGGCCTTCAGCTACGGTTGCAGAATAGCCTTCCCATGGCTGTAATTGGAGTGATACAGCTTCGGGATTTTCAAACTTGGAGTTTTCCCTGTTTATGAAGAGAATTTTGTTATATTGTCTCCAAAATCTAAGTAAAATGATGCCTGCCCTGTACCAAAATATTCACCACTGATCATTGTTTCCATTTATACTGCCACAAAACAGCTGTCTTTGCAAAGCCATATGAATATTAGTTTCATAGTACCATTAACTGGATACATTTCTGCACACACAGCTTTGAACTTCCCGTAATCTATTTTTTTAGCATGAATTCTGGGGAGCAGCTGGGACAAACTAAAATGACTTTGGTCGCAAGTATAAATTGTGTTAGGTATTACAGTTCTCCTTGCATAATTAGTGATGCTGTCATAAGTTAACCACCTTTAATGCACATCCTGTGGTGCTTCAGAGGAGCTTCTATGCCATATGACCAAGAAATATTTGCAGCGTGATCCAAAATCATGACTATGAGGGACTGGAGGGAAGACGTACATCCCATTATTTTTTACATAAATCCTAACTCCACTGTATGAAGCCTTGATCTGACACAATACGTAAATTCATGCTTGAACAGATTTGCAATTAAGGTAAAACTCCAACACTTGTCTCCACAGAAGTTGGCTTTCACAAATCTGGTACAGCCACATTGCAGAACTGAATGCAGCTATTAGTTTTGTGCTGTAGCAATAGTGTTGTAGTAAAGGTTGCTGTTGCTTTTAGGATTTAACAAGAATTTGAGATAATTTCAGCTAAAATTTTTTGTTTCATTGTTATTAAAATTGAATTATAGTATTTGTATTATTTGTATGATATCCATGTTACCTTCTGTACTTTTTCAGACCTTTCTCTTGCTCTGTAGTGGTTGGTGTTGAAGACAGAAACTCAATATGCAGATAACTGTACACAAAATCACTGGCAAAAATCAGAGGATGAGACCAACACATCATCTTAAGAAATCTTCTTACTAATTCAGCAGCCATAGCCCTTTTCTTCACAAATCTTTTTTACAGCAGTAATCTGAATTATCTAGGGTCAGCCTTATGTCCATATTTTACTTTCACTATGCATATTTGTTATATTTCTATAAGAGAAATATAAAAGAACCAATTGGTTTATTGTTGCAGGGAGTTTTAACCAATCAGCTCCAAAGTTTAATTTCCTAATCTATCTTATAATATACCTGCACTTATTCTACATTATGCCACCTACATTAGAGAGACAAAAAGCAAAACCACAATACTTTTTTTAGGGAAATATAAATTGGAATCTTTAAAGAGTCATTTTAGCATATCTGTGTTCATTTAGGAATTCAAGTAGCATGCATTTAAACACAGCAATCACATTTCTTAATGTAACATAAAATGGTTTTCCATATACAGGTTATCAGTGTCTTGGGGGAAAACACAGGCATTACTGGGTAGTTTGGAATCTCTACTTTCAGTTACCAGTCTCATTGAGAAGATACTTTGGGTGTACTTTCTTCATCTTGGAGAAAATAGTAACAGATGTGACCTAGATCTTGCCTGATCTTGGCACTGGGCTAAAACAGGAGGAAGGAAGTTTTACAATAAGTGTTGAAAGTCTGAAACAGCTCAAATAGTTGGGGTGCTCTGATATATCCAAATAAAGTATATTTTTGTCTAGAAAGGGTCTGAGCAAATCAGATGTACATAATTAATAACTGTTGTAAGTTTCTGTTACTTCTCTTATAGAAGTAATTTTCATACATGAGCTATATATGAAAAGTTCATATCTCTTTTTTTAATTTACTCAATAAGGAAGTACAGAAAAACAGAAGGTTTGCAGTTTTCATGAAATTAAAAAAAAATAAGTGTTCTTCATTTGTTTAAACACAGGTTTTCACCTTATCCTTCACAAATTCTTGTTCCGATCCTGAAAAGGGCATTTCCATAGAAAAACTTTTTAGCTGACTAAATTTCTTCTCTTACTTTACTAATTGTGATGGTCGTCCTTTAACATTACGTTCCATGTACACATCATACTGTTCTTGAAGGAGACAGCAGACATCAGTTTGGTACTGATGCAGACAGCACTGAATATAGAGAGAAAATGATGGCCAGCATTTCCTGGGATGAACTGACCTCTTACTGGAAATCTGTAATAGCTCTTCAGAACTCCAGAGTTTAAGCCAGTGTTTCACTTTGGTTATCAAATCAGACATACTCTGGAAAAGTTTCCACCTGCTGTGCTACTGCTAATTAGTTTATCAGCTAACAGGCAAAAGCTACACTGCTGACAGCAAAAAGGCTCCAGTTAGAACTGCTAGAAAGAAAGGAAGAGTTTGACCAAAACACCTTCATCTGTGAGTGACTCAATCCAACATTACTGTTTCTTATCACACTTAAAAACACACTGAAAACATAAGCTGTTGACTTTCATCAATGAGTCCCAAAAATGCTCTAATTAAGCACTGTGGAATTCACAAGAGCTAATAGATTTGAAAGCTGGGTTCAGTGATGTCTTCATACTTAAAAAAAAGTGAACATGACTTTACCTGTAAATTTTCTATTTGGAAATGCAATGGAAATCACTTTTTGTTGTGTTAATTAACATGCAGCTATTTAAACTCATTATTAAAGATTAAAACGAGTGCTTAATGGAGCTAAAGGTGTTTTGTGGAGTCAGCTGAAAATATCTGACATTTCAAAGTGACTGATGAAAAGGTCAAAGTAATCTTTAGCACTGTTATGTGAATCTCACTTTTACCTATGTGTGAATCTTACGAAGTGGTCTCATTTTCCATGGTGGTGAAATGCTGCTGACAGTCCAAACTTTGGAGAACATGCTCATTGCTAATGAATACTAATTTTTTTTCTTTGTTTGCACAGTTGTAATGGAATGGAAAAAAAAAATGTAGACAATACCTAAAATGTAGTAAAAGACCTTTACTTTTTGTCTGGAAATTCAGTATTATAAAGTAACCCAGACACAGCAGTGAGAACATGTGCTTCTAAAAATGTTTGCCAACACCACTATCAGGGTCTTGGGGGGACCACTGCTCCCCAAAACTTGCTCGTAGCCCAAGACCTAATATGAAATCCCCTGGGTTACCCCCACCCTGCCCACAGTCCCAGGACCCCATATGTCAGCCCCCCAGGGCCATCAGCCCATCCCCCAGTGATTCCGCAGCACAGCTGGTCTCCAGCTTCATACAGCCCTGCCCTGCCAAGGAGTCCTGCTGACCCAGGGTCACCAGTGGGCCCATGTCCCAGCCTGGTCTCAGCTCATTGCCACCACCACAGCCTTGTCCAGCCATCCTGAAGCCATGTCTGCCCTGTATCTGATGTGGCTGGACCTTGGACCCACCTTGACACCCTGATCTGAGCCACAGTTGCACCTGGCCAAGACCCCTTGGTCTGCCCCACTCCCTTCTTGGCTGTGGGGCTGAGCCCTAGCTCCAGGCCCCTGCCACTACAGCACAGAGACTCCTCGTCCCCCTGCTCCCTGGCCCTGCTCTGGTTGCTCCCTGGCAGTTATGTCCTCTCCCTAAACCAAACTGTATAGGAAAACCAGGAAAATTTACCACTTGGCAGCTCTTATGTTTTAAACAGAGGAGATATTTTATATAGTTGTTAAATAGTTAAGAGAGTTTTCATTCCACATTCCATTTAATCCATATGTACAAGCTATATACATGCAAGAAACTTGTTGCTCAGCAACAAGAAACTGGCAAAAGCTCAAATACTTCACGTTTCCAGCAGACAATGGCTCTCTGAGCTCACAATCAATAGCATTTGATGCAAAGAAAATGCCCAGTTTATCACACTTGCCATCTAATAACACCTCAAGCGTATTTGTGGCTGGTATACATAAAAACATATCTGAACTCCAGCTGTTTGAATAATGTATTGAAAAATTCACCCTTTTTTTACTTGAAAGCCAGTTACAATGAATGTGTTTGTTATTTTCAGGTATTCAGTGAATAATTTATGGAAACAAATGTCATTTTCCAGGTTATTCAAGAGATTCAGTTTAACTATTCATGAGCCAGGCTGTTCAAAGATGACTAAAGTCCATCATAAAATCTGAATTATGCCTCTTTCTTTGTTCCAGCAGCCTCTTCCTTTACGTTTTTTTATATATCACCTTGTTTTTATGCATACACAAATGAGTCCTACATTTTGTTTCTTCTGCTACAGCTATACTTTTCCTGCTTCTTCATTTACCTTCAGTCTTTTTGTTCTGCAAGTTCTCTTTTGGCCTTTTCATAATTTCTCCTCTCCCCTTAGGGACTAAAATTACCTGCTTTGAAGATGAATTTGCGTTAACTCACCCCCATATGCAGTAGGTTGCTCCTCTGAGTCAGCAAATTTCTCTCTTGGCACCTGGCAGAGGCATGCATGGCCCCACAAGCCACTGCAGAGTGGGTGCAGCACTGCAGATAGGGGACATGGAGCTAGGTAAAGTGCCAGTGCTGGTGCTGGGATACAGCAGAGGGAGATGCCTTAAAGAATCTGAATTATTGTCCTTCATTTTGCAAATAAAAACTTAGGCATCATCTGCTTAATGCTCGTCATCAAGCTATCACCACAATGTCTGTCCTGATTCGAACACACAGGAGGACTCTGTCTCTAGCATTCTCTATTTTCTTCATGGGATATAGATAGATCCTAAACAATTAACTTAAAGTAGGTGCTTAAACCTAAGAAATAGAAAGTTGGATGAGATTAATCCCCTCTAATTTTCAGAATGGAACCAAGAGTCCACAGAATTTAATTGTTTTTTCCTTCATATCTCATAGTACTACTGGAAAAAAGAGCATACATTTCAGGGAAAAAAAACCACAAACTTGAATTTAAAATGTTAATTAGTGACTAATCAGAACTGCAGATATTGAAAAATATACTAGATATGAGGCTAAGAATTCTTTGAGGGACCCTCCTGGAAACTTACAGTGGTGAGAATGAGCTTTTATAAAATGTTACAGTGGTTAAATGTTAGGTTCCTCATCATATCTGAGATATTCTGAGATTGCCAAGATGTATTTATGTATATATATATATATTAATATATGTTTAATTTAATTTCAGTCCAGAATAGTGGAAACAGTCATGTCAATGAAAGAAGAAACATGGGAGAGTAAAAGAAGTTTGGCCTTGTGAGGATTGTATTTTAATGTTCAATGCATAGAATTATCCTAACAAACACCTCAGTGTTTAAAAGTCCCCTTGTTCCTTTTATCTCTACAAAATATAAGATTTCCATGCCATTTAACATTTGGTTATTAAATTATCAATATTAGTGAAATTATTATCCTGTTAAAAAGAAATGTGTGTGGTCATATATGAAACACATTTTGGTGTGTGGATAAATAGATTGCCTAAGGCAAAAGAATATCTTTTAAAATTTACTATCTTCATAAATAGTCTGAAAAATTATATAAAGGATGTAACTTAAGTTAGCACTTCTCATGTCTTCATTCTTCCTAGGGTTAAACAAAGTCTTGTTTCCTTACTTTAATAAAGACAAAACTCACATTCATATGAAGACTAGAAGAATTTGTTTTTCCTTTCACTGAAACAAAGTTACATCTGTCTTGAAAAATGTCATTATTTGCTACATGTGTCTTGAGATTTTGATCCTATATCACTGAAGATATGACCACAAGAGTATAGGTCACAAAAAACAGCTATAAAAAGAACCCTTTGAGGTTCTATTTATTTGTTTTCTGGAATGTGTGCCCTTATGGGCTTTTAAAGCCATATTTTCTAGTTTTTATCTACTTCTATAAAGACAGAATGCCTAATAAAGAAGACAGACAAAACTTGCTTCTGGAACTCTTACTTATCTACAGAAATGCAGGAGTTGGTTCTGGAAAAATAGTGTGATTAAACCAGGAGATTTTGAAAGGCGTGATTTAGGGAAAGCACTCAAACTTGTCCTTCAAGTAATTCTGGCTTTAGGTTTCAATGACAGAGTGAAAGTTGAACACGATTTGATGATCATCAGTTATGCATCAGGATGAATAACTTTGAAAAAAGGCAAAGTGAAGTTGAAAAAGATCTTTCTGAAAGTGACAGAACATTGGAATCATGAAATGTAAGTAGAAAATCCTCTAAGAAGCAGCATTTCTTGTAGTTATCCCCATTGAAAATACAATACTATAATACATGAATTTCCAGTTTCAGGATTTGATTCCAAACAAATTCTCCCATTGGTATTAAAAGGTCACAATAGCAGTGGTACTGATGGAATCAGATCTTGTAGGAAATTGTTATATTCTTCCCAATCTTAGCATATAGTTACTGAACAGTCCCTTTTATGGCATGAAGATAGCATTATTATGACAACTTTAGAAATGCTGAAAGTCTGACACTGCTGTTAAGCAGTACATGTATTTCTTACAATGCTGCCTGCATTTTCTAGTTTAGAATAAAACCAGATTAGCTGCATAGAAGTTCAAGTCTGCTAAATGTGAATTCATCCACAACTTGCGTTTCCTGATACTGTACAAGGTTCTCAGATCCTAGAAGTTTTAGCTTGACAATAAAAAAAAGAGATCAAAAGCTTCACTAAAACAGAGGAAGCGTCTCAAGTATCATACAGTGGCTCAGCAAGGTCTTTCAACAACAACAAAACCAAAACAAGACAAATAAACAAAAAAAACCTCTTCCAAAAATTTAGTAAAGAGAAATAGTGCATGCAAATGGCAGAAGGGTCATAAGTAATGCAGGGATGGAGGAATGTATGAGGGAATCGACTCTTCCCCTCAGTAAAAAAAAAAAAAGAAAAACAACAAAACCATAGTGTTTACTTGCAATCAATCCCAAACTTCCCAGATTATTTTCTGATGTGGCGAAGGACACCAGGTCTGCTTCCTTAAACTATTCCTTATCATCTTCATATGATCCTCCTCTGAATGCCCATAAATAAATCTTCTTACCTGGAAGTGACTGCCCCTACTCCAGGTGACCTGAATGGTCTCTCCTCGAAAAATCCGCCAACTGGATTAGGGCAAAATGTTGTTTATGAAACCAATACGCTAAGAAAAAGGTGATTTAAAAAGGATCCATCTGGAAGAAAGACTTCCAGTCAAAAGATGTAGTTAAAGCTCTGATATACTGCTTTGCATCATTATTTTCCCCTATTTCTGAATGTGATTTGTAGCTGCTGGTTTCCAACACTCATATGTTGCTGGCTTGACTTTAGCATCCAGACCCCAGTTATAAATAGGATTGCACTAAAGTAAAGATAGTTTTATGGGTTGTGATCCATACATTCACAAGGCTCCATGAACTAGTGAACTAACAAAATAATACTCAAAAATCCCCAAGACCATATACTGTCATGAAGCAATATGTGTGTCTGGTTTTTGGTTTTTTTTTCCTGAAATGTACTATGCTATCATTGGAAAAAATCCTGTAGTCCACAACTATTCACAAGAATATGCACCCCACACCCCCACCATAATGCAACTATATGCTATAGCAGGATTGTGATAAACAAAAACTGATTACATTATAGGATATAAATAAACTGGGCATATTATTATTTTTCATTGAACTTACACACTCAATTTTACAATAGCATGAAATCCACTGGTGAATTTAAATCCATGAAGTAGTAACATTAGTAACTATAGGAGGACTGAGCTCCCTTTGTAGAAGTTCAGAGTTTGTTTTTAGAACTGAGTTTTGTAAATATTTTATTGACTTAGTGGTTGAATGGAAAAACACGTGTTTCTTCAGATCACACATTTGTAAACAGTACTTTGGAATGACATATTGGCTTTCTCTCAAGAAAATGTTGTCTGGGATGCCGAAAGGAAATCTGGAATTATATGATTTCTGTTAAGATTGTTCTTCATTTTTTTCTGTAAAGGATAAAAGAAAGTTTCATTCATCTGCCTCTAAAGTGAACAGAGGGCATAAAAGTTCGAAGTTATTGGAATTTTTTTTTTAAATGCCCTCTCTGTGCTGCATGAAAGCAGCAGATTCTACAGAAAGTTTTCCTGAACCACTGTCACACCACCAAACAGATTTGCCTCTCAAAGACATGGCCATGGGTGCACATCTGAGGTGATGCATTTGTTTCTCCACACCAGAGGGAAGGTGACTTATGCTTGTTACAGAATTAAATACTCCTTGTCTACTGATACATGGTGTTTCCAAGCAGAGGAAGAAGTCTCTAGCTGTAACTATTTTAAAAGGAGGAGTGTAATGAGATATCAGTTGTTCAACACTGCATTTTTCTTTAAGGTCATAAAAATCTGTGTGTTCTGTGTCACAGAGACAGCTAGGTCTTGCAGCACTGTCTTCACACAAGAAGTAGTAAAGTACATTTGTCTGGAGATCCAGCAAGCTTGCTTTTACAGCTTAAAAATTACTGACACATCAAATAGAGGGCTATGGTCCACAAGATTTATCAGGTCTTGCAATCGGATCTTTGAACTCTATCATTTCAAGAAATGAAATACAGGAATGGGAGCTAAAAAGGTTAACAAAAGAAACAGAGGGAAGAATACTGGCCATGTTGAAAACACAAGGTGAAAATCTGATTGTCTTCAATAGACCGAAATTTTACTTCAAGAATCAATTAGATAAAATAAAGCTAAAACAAGCTGCTTCATTTATGACTAATCATCACACTTAAACATATGCCAACTTCCCAAATATGAAAGCATCTGGATACTTTTACTACTACTGTTACTGCTACTACCACTATGGTTTTGTGAGAGAAATTTAATTCTCTTTTAGAGAAACAAACTTTAAAAATATACAGTATTTTTGCATTAGAATAGTTCTAGTGAGTTTAAAAACAATAAATTATTTGTTGTTACTTTATTTTCTGGGAAATATCATAATTGCTATACTATGTTAACATATAACGTGATAAACAAGAGGCTAACCCACAGGGCATTGCTACTTCGTATGACTTTTACCCTGTTTGAAATCTAGTCTTTATGAGTAATGGCCTTATCTTGCATTGGGATTTGCCTTACAGACTCTTGTCTTGATCCATGTAACTACAACAAGGAACTCTGTCAGATCCAGCAGTAGAGACTGAATTCAGGGGCTTGGGGGGTTTTTTGTGCTTTTTTTTTTATTATTTTTTGTTGGTTTGGTTTTTTGTTTGCTTGGAGTTTTTTCCCCAAGGCTCAGGCTGCATACCAGTAAATTGCAAACCTGAAATTGTAACAGGGATTGACTTCAAATGTGTTTGCTTCATTCCACATTGTTCCACACTGAAAAAGGCAGAGGGCAAGAAAGCAGGCATTGCTGACTTGAAGAGGAACCAAGAGGGAAGTTGTTCAATCTGTGAAAGATTCATCGATTTAAGGCTCTCTGGGGAAAATACTATTGTGAAGCTCTGTGGGAAAGGGCTAATAGTAGGAAAAGTGGAAAAGCAAGTTCACGTTCCTTCTCTTTTACTTTGGAAGAGTGTAAAACTCCAAAACAAGCATAATCAAGATATTGATTTGTAATGTACACCCTATTCACTCAAGAAAATTCACCAGCTACCAGAAACATCCCATAAGATGGTTTCTTTTTCTGCTTCTGAGGCATGAGGCTTCATTTGGCAGATACTTTTGCTCTGATACAGGCTAAGAAAAGTTCTTCATTTGATGGTCAGAGCGGAAAAGTAGCATCTTCAGACTTTAACATCAGTTTTCCTGATTTCCAGTTGCAGGCTCTGACAAGTCCAACTGAAAAAATCTTACCTTCAGTTTTCAGGTAGTGAAACAATATAACCAGCATAGTATTGAGGAAAAGGAAAAGTATTTGAACATTATTGTCATTGAGTAATGCAAGAAAAATAACAACAGCCTTCAAAATAGATGGACAAAGAAGAATATCAAGTACTTCAGAGGTATATATTCAACTGTACCACTATTTCCTAATTATCTCTTGTAAAAATGTAATTAGTTCCCTGGAATTGATCTTTCTTAAAAAACGTTAATTGTTTTATGGATCCAGGGTAAAAATCAGACAGTGGAAAGCATGTGGCAATGCTGAGTATGTAACATCTTCACATTTTAAACATGTACACACACACACATGCACGTACACATACATAGATGAGCATGGGCACAGGCAAACACGCAGTATCTTTTTAGTCTCTCTCTGCAGGTCAAAACTGCAGAGGTGTTAAAGACTGTAAAACAGGTCTGAATGCTACAAATAATCCTAAAATATTCATATCCTTTTTACAATGGTACAGCATGAAGGAAATAAAAATCGTTGCTATGTACTACTTATCAATCATTCCACTCTTTAAAATGTTTTGGTAGAACAATCAGAATGTAAATATATATATTATATATATATCAGATTCAACTGCACCGTGAGTGGAAGAAGATGTACATAAAGTGCAGGCTGAATTGTGCTTCCATAAAGCGTTGTGCTAACATTGATGAATAAATGGTGTAAGAGAAAACAGGACAATCACTCGTTTGCCTCACCCTCTCCTGCTGCCCACTGATGGACTGGTTCTGCTGAATACTGTTCAAAGAAAAAAGGACTGTCTGTGCCACACAGGAGAGAGCAGTGCCAAGCCAGCATCATTCACACCTTAATGTTAGCAAGTAGGTAACATTTCAAGGAGGTGTTTACAGAAAGGAACTGAGATGGCAACTACCTTACCCACTCCCCTGTTTAAACTCAGAAGACCCTTCAAGCTTCACATGACAGACATTATACTGACTGACAGGATGGGTGTGCTCTCCTCCCCCTGCTTCACTCCAGCTGTGCATGAATTGCTGCTCTACTTCCTCAGGTATGGCTCTAGCCTACAGATTCCCAACACAAATAAGCACAATCATCCTGAGTGGGTATCAAAGAAATCTCAATTCATAGAATTCAAAGTCAATGGTCTACCAGGACAGTGTTCCCAAAAGCGATCTGGAACAAAACCTGAGATTTAATAAACACTCATGTTTACATAAAACATCCCTTGATGTATATACTCTGTTGTTGTTAGAATACTGCTAGAGCTCCAGCCAACAAAGTAATCCCTTCAGTTATACTTTTCCCCAGGAATTTTTTCACGGTCTGTAAGTAATTGTACTGAGGTGTTTGTCAATCAAATTATATAAACAAGCTCCCAGTGATTATTTCACTTGGAAAACATCCATTTACCCATAAAACTCATGAGAAAAATCAGATTTGGAAGTTGCCACAACTTATATATACTACACATTTTGCCTCAGGAAAAAAACAGGAGAAAATCTGCATAAATGCACAAGGGCACTTTTTTTGTAAATTTTTGGATTTGCTTATCTACAAGGTAAAAGTATCTGAAGTCATAAACAAGCAATCTAGCTATTTTACAAACTTACATTGTAATAACCTTATATTATTTTGCTAGAATTAAATGATCTCTGTATAGAAAATGTATGCCAGGGTAGTACTGTATTTTTTTAAGCATGATAAGCTTACTGTTTTCCCAGTACATAATTTGCACATAACAAATATAATCAAGACATGAGCACTGGAACTGAGCTACAAAAATTTATAATTCTGTGAGATAATTCATCATCTGTCAGGATGAAGGATAAGACCTAGTATTAGTGGGCTGAATGAAGTTATTTTTTAAATAATTATATAAGATTTTTAGAATAATCTTGGTACAGCTGATAACATTGAGTTTATAATCTTCAGTGGAAAGACCCTTTTCCCTCTGGATGCTATACATTTAGAGATACCAGGGTGACATAGTGGATTTTAGAAAACAGGAAAAATACCTGTGAAAATACTCTCATAGTTGGGGATTGTTAGGTGTTACAAGTATAACAGCTATTTCTATTTTTATGTGGAGTATCACGCTTGTTTTATGATGCTCATTTTTTCAGTAATACTAAATGAGCTTAATTTATGCACGGGAATTAGTACTTCTACATTTTCATTTTTATTGCACGTTTACATCATAGAGTTGTACAGATTGATTAAAAAAACCTTTTTATGTTCAAGAGAGCAGAAACAAGAAAGGATAGTGAAATGAATAAAAATAAGAAATTGTAGAAAATCAATAGAGGAAATTAAAGGATAACAAGAAAGCTCTATAGCTGACAGTAAGGAAAATAAAACTAATTTAAGGCCTATTTAGTACAAAAGGAAACCTATCAATGCTATTTCAGGAAAAAACTGATTAAAAGATAATCATAAATGTCCCAATTTTTCAATAAATATTTCAACTCGCTACTTGGGGAAAAAGCAAAATGAGATACACACTGCATATTTACAATTTAAAAAAAATTATTCCTAAACAGGTTATTAGATGGGTAAGAAGTTGTTGGATGACTGCACTCAGAGCATCATGGGATGCTACTTGGAGCTGATGACAAGTGGAGAAACACAAGAGTCTGTCTTGGGACCTGTCATATCTGACATATTTATTAGTGACCTGGAAACCAAACTGGGAATACCAATAGACATGTTCAAAGGCAGGACTTTGATTCAGACCTAGGTAGGCCAGAGTAACAGGCAAATAGGAATGCTAGGGGCAAAGACAAATGGGAATACTAGACCTGGCTTAGAAGAACCAGGTACCACACTGTATGATCCACTCCTGAACTTGAATACAGGGCACCCTGACCTGGATGAAAATGCTACTTCCACAGCCCAAAGTGACTTCAAGCAAGAAGAAATTCTGGTTTTTTGTAATTCACACTGGGTTGTGAAAAGCAACAGAACCAGTTATATTAATTTAGTTTTCCAGAGGAAGGAATTCCTGACCACCCTTCCCTGGGCCAGTGCACAGGCTGAAACTCTCCCTCCGTAATCCCACCTGAAGGCTGCTTGTCTCTTTCCAGTGGAGTGGTCATCCAAGACTTGGGTCTCACGTGACCTAGCAGAGTAACCTGGGCTTGGACTGCAATGGAAGTGCCGTGAGAAGGTCTGTAAAGTGACAGAAAAGACAAAAGTCACACTGAGGGGTAGTAGTATTGAGACTATCATCAGTAGCCCAAAGATACAAGAGACAGAATGACAGCATGGAAATGTTTTGAGGTCTAATGGGAAAACAGCAGGAAGGTTAGTTGGGCTGGTCTGTTCAGTTTGGAGCTAGTTGTGAAGCACTGGGTCAAACTGGCAGTGTTGTCAGTGTTGATGCAGCTAGTGGCAGACAGCACACTGAAGCAGGGAGGATATGTGGTGGTGTCCAGCCCTTCCTCCTTCTGTCTGATTCCAGCCTCTCATCAGTGATTCTTCACACCAGAGGTGGTGGGCACACTGTTATTTAGACTAAGAGCTCATTAACTTCTAGCTATCTCTTTCATGTTAACTAATAAGTTTTTCCTTTTGTACTGTAAAGGTGCATCTACTCTGACTGCAGACTGTCTTTGTGCCTGTCTGAAGATGCCTGAGTGAATCAGCCTGAAAAGGAGCACAACAGCATTGCAGCAGCACAGTCATCACATGGGTTGACCTTAGGGCACTGACTTGTCTCTCAGATGGGTCAATATTTGCCAAGACTCCACTTAGTAATTGCAATTCCTCTGGAGATCTCCTACAAGCATTTTCCAGGAACAAGGAGCACAGAATAGGCATCTAGAGACAAAATTACTAGTCCGACTTGTGCCTGTACTAACTAGAGCTGACCAGGAGGATATTTGTCAAGCCTCTAACTAGGTCTCATTTGACTTTGTTTTTCTTCCCACACAGTTATACAGAGAAGACCTTTAAGAAACATAAACAGAGAAACAGTCACTGGCAGATGTCACTACCATTACATCTGACAGACAGAGGTCCTGGCTGAAACTGTGTCCAAGACCCAGAAAAGCAGATTAGGTAGAGATTATCAAATCCCAGCACCTCACAGTGCTCCATTAAAAATCTCTATATATGTATTTAATGGATGCCAACAGTCTGCTTTTGGCCCTTTACTCCCAGTTCTGTCTGCTAGGTCACCGGCCCTGTTGAAGCAACTCCTGCAGCTGAACCACTGCAGGGGGATGCAGGCACATCCCCTGTGGCATTTCAGATTGGTCCCCTGGAGCAGGGGCTCACATGGCTAAAAGCATTTGAACTGCCTATGACACTGGGGCCATCAGAATGCTCAGCTGCAGCTGGCAGCACCTAAAGGAGAAAGCCAAGCCCAGGAAAGCTGTGGATCATTGATTAGTCTCTTTTGCAAGAAGGGTTGTTCACTGATTCTAATAGCCAAGCAGCACGTTCAGATAACAAATTGAGGGGTTGTAGCCAAGACTCGTCTGGCATTCGATAAATGCGTAATGTAGTAGAAACAAGGTGTTTTGCAATGCACAATGGCTCGTAGAACAGTTAGCCTTGCTCAGCTTTGGTACCTCTATTAAGTGAAAAATATTGATAAACTGGCAATTAGCTCTCAGAAAAGCCAAAAAATTACTAAAGCAGACTCTATACTGCAAGTCTTCAGCTTTCCTTCTATGTTGCTTAGGAAGGATAAATACATATGCAACTTTGTTACATCATTGATTGTGTAACTAGCTGGAAATGGTGGAAATTGTAACTGTACAGAGTAAAAATTAAGGGATATATCTAAGCAGTTCACAAAAGTTTTTCATTGATTCTCTAATGCAAAAATAATCCCAGCGTATAATCAGTAGGTTTTAAGGGAGATGTGTGCAACTTCAAAAAGCAAGTCTTAAAGGCTTCATTAAACAGGGCTACCAGGTTTTGATCTTAATATCCCTTTCTTTTTTATATTTATTAATCTACAAATTGCTGCCTCCTGATGAAATTTAGCTCCATGCCTCCACCCAGTGGGCCTTTTTAGCCAAGAAGAGCCCCTGAAAAGTACATGCATACACACAGTACTAGTGGAAGCGAGGGTGCTACAAATTGTTTCTTTCCATCTTTTTTGTGGAGTGGCTTAGCTGAAATGGAGACAGGTATTTGATATTACCTTCTGCACCTAGATAACCACAAATATGAGATGTTTGAAAATGTTTTAACATTGTTTTTATAATATGTTTGCTGTTGCTATAGAAACCCTGAGATTAGCTCAGTGGGTTAGAGCATGGTGCTAATAATGCCAAGATCACAGGTGCAATCCCTGTACAGGCCATTCACTTAAGAATCAGACTTGATGATCCTTGTGGGTCCCTTCCAACTCAAAATATTCTGTGAATCTGTGACCACAACTGGGAAGCATCCAAATCCAGCTAGCACCGGGAAAAGAACTTAAATTGCAGGTTGTTTTTTGTTATTTTAATCTAAAAATCTGATATTAGCTTTAATTTTTAAAATAAATGCAAAGCAGATTACAATACTGATTTTTGGTAATAAATAACTCCTTACTTTGTAGTACTTATTTTCCATACTTAAACTAAGGAAAAGTATGTTCTACTTTTTTCTTTTTCCAATTGACATTTTTTAGCTACTTGCAATGGCATCCCTGCTTTAAACTGAAATAACTGCCCTAGACATAATATCCTAAAAACTTAAAATAAGTTCTGTGGATGTGAACTTATCTGTTAAGTTACATGAGTTATTTCATATATATGCACCATTTTTGTATAATGGTGGTTCATATATGCTGAATATTGCTTACATTAAGAAACACACAATTGTTACCAGTTCTCCAGCTGTCTGTGCTTTCCATCCCAGTCTTTTCTGCCAGGCCTCCAACTTTTCTGTGAGGTGTCACTATCCATTAAACAATATAAGCCTACAAGGAAGTGCACATTTAATATATCAAAGAAGAAAACACAGTTTAGGGAAACACTTTTGTCCCAAGCTAAGAGTAAGAACAAGAGTCCTTCCTCCATGCCTGTTAGAGAAGTAGAAAATACACTTCTCTGATTCCCCACTACTTTAATAATGATAACTTCTTTATATCTAATACCAAAACCACTCCAGAATAAGCCTCTTTCACATACAATAGCCCTGCTACTCTGCAAAAAACTGTTTACAATTTATTTATACTACCATAGAACTGAAACTAAAAGACAATTAAACTAAAGGATAATGAAAAGCTTTTCAGGCTGTAATTAATCTGCAACTGGTAACAAAAGTCTGTGGTCTTCAGTACACATTAGACTTTGGTGGAGTAGGAATAATAGCCCAAACATATTAGATAAAAATTCAAACTGCAAACAAGTCATACACTAATCATCTGTTCTTACATTTCTTATACCACGAGTTGAAGAATTTTTGTATAAATTTCTTAAGTTTTTAGGAGACTACTGTGTTCAGAGACACCCAATGCAAGCTGGCAGACAGAAATGTTTCTAGCTATTCCTGCTTTGGGGGTTTTTTAATTGTTTTTTTCACAGTAGTGCAGCTTTTTTACAGCTGCTAAAGGTCTGAGGTAGCTTAACTTCACATTTGCCAAATGACATTCTGAGGAAATAAAAAGTTATGACAGTCTTACCTACACATTACAGTTTCAGGTTAAGATCACTTCTGATTCCTTTGTTTTCCGCCTTTTATTTTTTTTTGCTTTTCAGTTACCAGTTTTTCCTGAAATAATAAATATCCAAACGTCACCATAACTATGTTTTTGGTTTGTGAATCCAAATCCAAGGAAGGCGATGACCTATTGTAAAAGAGTTTCCAATACAACCCAAGCATCTTCAAAAAGTTAAAAATATAAAAAAATTAAGGGTCTTACCATAAAAGTCATGACTATATATGTCTTTTGTAGAATACCTGGACCTTTCAGAACCAAGGAATTTGGCAAACAGATTTCATTATGATTATGTGCTGATTATTAAACATCTAACTTGTAGTCAAAAAACCGTACCATTTCATCAGTTGTGAATGTTGAAGGTATGAACAATATTCAGAACTTACTTGAAATTTAAAGCTTCCATGAAAAATTGCTTTTGGTGAAGAAATTTTTCCTAATATCCAATCTTAACCTTACCTAGTGCAACTTGAGGCTGTTTCTTCTTGTCCTGTCACTTTTTAATTAGGAGAAGAGCCCAACCTCCACCTGGCTATAACCTCCTTTCAGGTGGTTGTAGAAAGCGATAAGGTCTCCCCTGAGTCTCCTCCAGGCTAAACAACCCCAACTCCCTCAGTCACTCCTCAAAGGACTTGTGTTCCAGACCCTTCACCAGCTTTGTTGCCCTTCTCTGGACCTGCTCCAGCACCTCAGTGTCCTTCCTGAACTGAGGGGCCCAGGAATTGGACACAGTACTCGAGGTGTGGCCTCACCAGTGCTGGGTGCAGAAGGACAGTCACTTCTCTGGTCCTGCTGGCCACACTGTTCCTGATCTAGGCCAGGATGCCATTGGCCTTCTTGGCCACCTGGGCACACTGCTGGCTCATGTTCAGCTTCCTGTCAACCAGCAACCCCAGGTCCTTTTCCAGACTGCTGGGCTGCTTCCCAGCCACTCTTCCATCAACCTGTAGCTCTGCATGGGGTTGTTGTGACCCAAGTGCAGGACTTTGCACTTTGCCTTATTAAACGTCATACTGTTGGACTCAGCCCACTGATCCAGCTTGTCCAAATCCTTCTGTAGAGCCTTCCTACCCTCCAGCAGATCAACACTCCTGCTCAATTAAGTGTCATCTGCAAACTGAGGGTGCCCTAAATCTCCTCATCCAAGTCGCTGATGAAGATATTGAACAGAACTGGCTCCAATCTTGAGCTCTGGGGAACACCACCAGTGAGTGGCCATCAGCTGGATGTCACTCCATTCACCACCACTCTCTGGGCCCAGCCATCCAGCCAGTTATTTCATCCAGGCAACAGTGCACGCATCCAAGCCATGGGAAGACAGTTTTTCCAGGAGAATGCTGTGGGACACAATGTCAGAAGCTTTGCTAAAGTCCAGGTTGGGAGCATCCACGGCTTTTCCCTTATCTGCTAAGTGCATCCCCTTGATATAGAGTGAGATCAGGTTAGTCAAGCAGGACCTGATGGGTAATGACACAGGATGATTTGCTCCATGACCTACCCTGGCATCAAGGTCAAACTGATAAGCCTGTAGTTCCCCAGCTCCTCTTCTGGTTCTCCCTGTAAAGAAAAGATAAAACAAAACAAAAACCAGCCAAAAAACTACTCTGCTAGAAAAAAACTAAAAATCCTAAGACTTAGGCTGCAACTTAAAGAAAAAAACAACCAAACAGGATAAGAGGTCAAAGGAAGGATGAGGTAACTTTCTGTTTTCTCTCTTTATTTCTCTATATAATTAACTTCAAGCATGTGCTTAAACCCCAGCAATTGAAGATGAAGCCCATTCCTAAGTGTGCTTCTTCTGAACAGGGACAGCAAGTGAGGATGTGAGCTGGAAGATCTGCCCTGGCCCTACATATGCAGCTGAAAATTGGATAACTTGCTCTACTACAAAGTAAAATGAAGAAGTGGAAGGTGTTCCTGTGTGTGTTGTAACTGTGTTTTGCTCCCTTTCTGCACTCCCAAAGAAAATAATTGTTAAATACAAAATATTTGTAATTTTTGGCATGATTTATTGCTCTTAGTGCAAAGGCAATTTATCAGCATGCCTCCACTGTCTTCAGAGCATAATACTGTAAGGATTGAGGAGCAACAGCCCATACACTTGCAGGTTCAGAAACTGAAATTAGCACAAAATGATGTATACAACTGGTTTTAAAATAACATTGACAACAGTAACCACTACCACCCGGACAAGACAATATAGTTTTAAAATAAAGAGTGACTATCTTAAGGAATTGCCTGAACATCAGATCAGTGTTTACAGGTGTTAATGTGGGCGTGTAAATTATATCCCCTTTGTTTTAATCTTGAGCATAGTGCATATTAAGTAGTGTTGTTTTCAGACCTGCAGTGCAATCCAGTGTATTGACACCTATACAACAATTACAAAAAATACACCACAAATAAGTTGATATTTTAATGTGTGTTGGTTTATCAACTACTAAATGTATTTTCATGCATACCAGGTTCCTTTAAAAGGAACCCAGTCTACCTCATTAAATCCAAATACCATTTTCCACTGAAGATACCAATTTTATTTATCTTACCTATAGGGAAAAATTACAAAACTCCACCAAAATTAAATAAGTAGAAGGAAAAGAAATCATGAATATCAGTAAAAATTGTGACATAGAATGAACTTATGTATTTTATATCTATAATTTCTATTGATGGACAATTATCTGGAGAAATCAAAACAGCATTAAAAAAAGCTTTCGCTGTATTGTCTTTGGAGAATTAAACATATGTGCTGTATTCACAAACAGAAATTATAACATATTTCTCTCGGATGACAAAATCTCACATTCATTATTACAGTGGAATACAAAATATCACATATTACAGTTTTATATCTGAGAGGAGACATTCTACCTCCAGCAGATATATGTTTCATGATTCTAAGTGCAGAATGTTTGGGAATTTTTGACTATCCTCAGGACATAAGATGCAAACTGAAAAAGGACATTGAAGCAAAAGGAACTGCATTTATGAAAAATAAGCTTAGCTGAAATTTCTTAACATATAGGGTTATGAAATATTTGGTCTTAATGGACTTTTTGTATCCAATAATGTTGTCTGTGATGTTTGATGACCTAACAATTTCAAATAACTGTTAAATACCCAGTAGTGTGGATGCTGTGTTGCCAGCACTCAGGAATGCTGACAAAGCTAAATTTGTCCCCTGTATATATAAACACGCAGTAAAATTTCTGGAAGCTTCAAATGCTCAGTACCAGTGCAGATCAGCCATAAAGCTTCCTGCCATAAATCTGATGAGTCTGGGCCAGATCAGATGTACTGTGTGCACACTGAATGCAGAGTTCATATGTGCACAGTAAATCCTACATGCTGAGACCAGATGAATTTCCTGCCAAGGAGATGGCCATCTGTGAAGGGCAGCTTCTTCCACTCCTCCCTGGAAAATCCTCAACAAAAACAGAGCAGTCCTGTCATCAGGGAGAAACCCAAAACTGGTGTAGGTAGGAAGCATAAAATATATCAGCCTGAAGACTGTTTAATATAAACACTCAATTAGCATATGCAGCTCCTGGGGAAACAAGCACTTAACAGCACCAGCCTGACCAATCTGGTAGATACTTCTACATACAAATCGACAACGCATCCTTGAAACTAAGAACAAATTAAAAAATTCATTCTTAAGTATTCAGTTTAGGATTCTGTTTTGAAAAGAAGTGTATTTATTTTACATTATATTTGATCTAACTTATATGGACAATAAAATAAATTGGATGTAAATATTAAAAACTGAATGGTAAAAAATTAAGGTCATTCCATAATGTAGCATTACCTTCCTACTGTACATGTTTTACCACCTGGGTCTTAAAGCAATCTAAGCAATGTGTAACTGACTTTTGTCAGGCATTGACCGAAAACATACTATGTATTACAGTTGAGTTTTAATTTTTTAAAATGTTAAATAGGAGAATTATTTACAGCTTTATGCCAGCCTATCTTTGACTTTTAGATTAAAGTGATATGGCAGTGACTGTAGGTCATGTACTTTCCATCTGCCATTGGCAGTTTAAGTCTTTGTGCTTCATTATATCACAGAAAGGAAAAAAAATTTTGAACAAAAAAAAAAAGAAAAAAGGAAAAAGGAAAAAAAAGAAAATGAGAAAGAACAAAAAATAACATGCCTTGTAGCACAACATGCCTTGTAGCAAATCATTACTGTTGAACTAAAAGAAAAAAAAAAAAACAAATCAAAGGAGAAAGAAATCGCTGCAACAAAATCAACATCTCCCTGCTCAACAGTGGCTGCAGAGCATAGTACTCTGCTGCCCTGTTCTGGTCAGCTGTGTGTGATACATTCAGGACAGTTTACTATTTTTCACTCTGCCTAAATTTTAAAAGAACTGCACTGTGAATCACAAACTTTAAGTGTTCTTGCCAAATGACATTTCTAGAAGTCTAGGTGTTAGAACTAGCTACCACAAAGTCGTATGGGTAGGTATGTATCTCTAGGAGTGACACCTGTGATTTATGTTCACATGAGATTATTTGCCCCTTGACAGCATCCTCACTGACTATAGAAAACATTAAGAACACTAGAGTTAGAATTTTACATTTATTCTTAAAACAGGACAAACAAAATTACCCTCAGTTAATAAAAAAATATTTCAGGAATTCCGTTTGTTGTTTTTACTTACTAGTTTTTGTGTCTCAGAATACCTTTCACTACATGGCCATGTGCCTTTGGTCAGTCAGGGTCACCTGTCCTGGTTGTGTCTCCTCCCCACCTCCCATGCACCCCCAGTCTCCTTGACAGCGTGGCAGTACAAGGGCCTTGGCCCCTTGTAAGCCCTGCTCAGCAAAAACATCTCTATATTATCAATCCCATGCTCAGCACAAATCCAAGACATAGTCCTGCACAAGCCACTGTGAAGAAAATCAACTCTACTCCAGCCAAAGCCAGCACACACATTTTCTAGTGAGCAAATGTGGATTGAATAAATTAGTTAGCTTTTTTTTTCCTTTTTAATCTGCAAAGTGGAATCCTCAAATATAAGTTTCTAAACAAATGTGCTGTGTTTCCTCAACTGGGTTGATAGCAAGATATTAAAAAAATAGATACAAATGTGGAGATAATCTTTTGGGGAGAATACATAAATCTAGACTTGAAAATAATGATCTAAATTGCTATTAATTAAAAGCTACATAGAAGAAAACAAAGTTAATGACAAAGCTATACCTAAAAGGTAGAGAAATTTGCATGTTGTAGGTCGAGTTACACAGCAGCTTTATGAATGGACCAACAATTATTTTACCAAAAGTTCAGACTGAACTACCTTAGACTTCTTTTTTTTCTTTTTCACATCCCATAAAGGTTTTCTTTAGAGGAGTCAGGAAGCTATTGCATGGCTCTCAGTTCATTATTAACTATCCACTCAGCAATTTCCAGAAGGCATGACTTAGTAAAAATTCTATGGAAAGTTGGTATTTCAGAGATTTGTCCTGTCCTCATAGACTTTATTAAGTGAGGTGCCCTTACATTTTCCTTATGTTTACAACATTTCCATCCATTAATCCATTTAGAATTGCTTCTAAATTCTTGGATTAATGATTCAAAACACAACTTTGTGAAAGCAGAAACAGACACTAAGACCAATCAAGTTTTTAACTTCATGTTCTTTACCCAATTCCTAGTACAGACATAATTTACCAGACTGTAAAGATAAAAAAAATCCAAAGCCTAACTTGTCCCTCATTTCCAAAGCCTTAGTAACTTCACATATCAAAGGTTTTATTTTTGCTAGTAGTGGCATGGAAAAAAATTCTTTCGAGATGGGTACAGGGTAAGAAAGTCCTTGGGCTGTCAAAGTTAGCTTAATGAGATGATCTAGTTCAGTTACTATTATGATTTCCCAAGTTATTTGCAAAATGAGCAAAGAAAGCTTCAGATTCTGTTCCTCAGAACCAAAAAGAAAATATGAATGTATTGTACTTTCTTCCCTTCCTTATTTCTGATTCACCATTTCACTGGTCTATAATGAAAGGGGAAAAAAAAAGAGAGATCTGGAAAGCTGCCTGCATTCACTGATTACACAACTTATATATACAAGAATAAAATGTAAAACTGTGCAGCTATGTCCCTTCCACTTCATCTAATTCAGATGATCTACTGGAAAGATATCAGTACTTGAGATCTGCAGGCTTTCAGAGAACAGAAAACAAACTGCTAGAGAAGAGAGTAGTGTGTGTGACTATAAAAAAAAAGGAACAGCAACAGGACTTACACTCCTCTTTTTCACATTTCAACATGATAGAGATCATACAGGGTAACAGACACATGTGACCAAAAAATGGAAGCAGCATGAATTCACATGGAAGATGTTTCATGTTATTCAGAAAGAACACAAAGCTAACATGTTAAGTCTTTTGCCCTCCTGATAAAAAAATCCCCATAACTAATAATTGCAAATACTTGCTGTTTTCATTTTTTAAAGTAAAAGCTGACAGCCAAGAATGATAAGAATCAAACTAGACTCTCTATACTAACTTTTGCCTTTCTCATTCTCTGGGCACTTTGTAGATTTCTGCTCTTTAATATTTCAGCTCAGAAACATTCGTAACTGGCAATTACAACAATTATTGGGGGGAAAAAAAGCAGGAAAACCCAGACCAAAAACAGAGAGGGAACAGTCTAAAACACAATAAGCATGTTAAATTTACACTTCCTTTTTGTCATAAAACAGACATGCCCATTTCAGAAAAAGCTCCCACACTTTCTGTTGGTGCACTAACTTACGCCTTGCGTATAGTTTTTCCAGATGACATTACAGCATGAGGATTCGAAGTCTTGCAAGAAGTATAACAAGATAAGGTGGAAAAAGCTTCAGGATACTGACACAAGTAACATTTCAGCCTACACAAACTCCTGAACTATTCCTCATTTAACAGCGCTTGTCATACAATTCAAAACTATTTTTCCTACACATTTTAAATAAGGACTTTTCTGCAGTTGACATCAACTTCTAAATGAGATAATGTAATACTACAAATAATACTGCAATACTGTAAACATACTGCAAATATTATGAAGCATGTCCTAAGAAATTTCTTCCAATATATTCCTTTAATGTCTAACTAATCTTTATTATATGCAGAAAAAACCTCAGTATTATTTCTTGGCTGCCAAAGTAGACTGAAATAAAGGAAAAAGTATAATAGTATTCTCCTGTATAAACTTAAGGAAAATAGTTTACTTGTTTTATTGGAAACTTATTAGACTCACGAAGAATGCTTTCACTTTATTAGGTCAAAGATCACTAATTGCATCTACAAACCAAAGTTTAAAAGAAATCTTTTTCTAAAGATGTTCCAAAGAGCAAAGATTTAAACTTGATACACTCAGTATACCAAAACCTCAACCCATCTACCTGATACAGCATAGCTAGCAAAAATCACCAAGTAAAAAGTATGTGTCAAATCCATGAGATCTTTACATTCAAACCATCTTAGGATTTTTTGTAAGTTTTCTTCTTTGTGGAGAATGATAAATAGCCATCCAAGTATAGTATATGTTCTCTGTTTTCATGTGCCAAACCCTATCCAAAAGCACACAAGACACGCTCCTAGAACCAGCAGTTCATGAGACATCAAATATGCCCCATGTATCACTTCAGTCCTCCCAAGTAAGTATAATTTAGTAGTCACAATTGCAGGAAGTGTTAGATTCATGTTCAGACGGCACGAGGCTCTATTGATTTTGAATCCAGGATATTAGGTAGCTAATAGAATTTAAGTTTAGAAATCCAGACCATTTATTTTCAAGGTACCAAATCTCTCTCTTACTCTCAGGATGAATATTTTCATATTTTCAGGATGAATATATCACTACTGGACTGATGAGATAAATCAAGTCAATAACAAAAGTAACATAGAAACAAAATAACATTATTTATTAAAAGTAATTTAATGAAATGTCCACAGGTAACTCAAATATATGCAGAAGTTTAGGTATTTTGCTGTATTTTCTGAAGAAGAAACTCTACTTGTAAGTTTAGATTTGGCTGCCCTTTTTTAGTCTTCTTACTCAATATTTTATAAGCTTCCATTTTCTTTTGCTTGTACAACCGTTGAGCTTCTTCTCTTTGTTGTTTTCTTTTTTCTGCTTCCTGAAATTAAATAAAGATACATGATTATGAAACAATTACATACCTTCTATGACTGTGAAGCTATCTATAAGCAATAAAATTTATTTTTGTACAGATACTGGCAATTAGGTACTGTACTAACAGTACAAACACCATTACTCTTAAAAGCATAATCAGGATGCTCTTTCAGCATATACTGCAGTCAAAACACACTATATAGCCTAAAGCTTCAAGAAAAGAGTTAAATTTTTCAGTAAAGCATCCTACAATAAGGTTTGTTGGCACAATGCATACTACTTCCTTTCTGCAAAATATACTCCTTGACTTTTCTCCTTAAATGAAAGGGGCAAAAAAGTCCCCACTTTCTCCTCTTGAGTGCAAGGCAGAAAGAGTGTGATACAGGAGCTCCTGTGTAAATGTCTTGGCAGTGCAGATGTGCTACAACACTGGACACAATTGCCTGGGACAGATAGACAGAACTCAAATACGCAATACACCACAAATCAGACTGAAGGTTCAGTTCATTTGGAAGACTTTTTTCTCATAAAGTTTAGTCTTTGAAATGCAGTGCCATGATGACCACAAAGGTGGATGTTTCTGCAGAATGCCTGAACAAATCACAATTTAGCAATTATATTTTTGTTTTCCATGGCATAGATAGCTTCAGTGACGTACAAAATCTAGTAAGACTTGCTCCCCGATGTAGAATATAAAATTAAACAGAAATAACCCAAGAAAATATTTCTAAACAGAAATCTAAGAGGCTTCAGGAAAAAGAACCAATAACCAGCCAAATAAATGAACAGAAAAAGATCCAAAAATATGCAAAGATAATGTCTCTCCATTCAGAATCCTGCAGTTATTTTACCAAAACAATTAATATAATTTATTCTCTTTTTAAAAAAGCAGAGCAGCATCTACTTTAACTTACCTGTAATTCACTCCCTATCTAATACTTTTACACTATTCAGCATACTGTTGTAAACAACATCCATTTAAGCTACCAACCAAATGCTTTCAAAGCAAGAACGTTCATCTTACTTAGACAGTTGCTACTTACATTAGTATTTTTTTCTGATCTTTACTAAATCCTAGCTTTTTTAGGCCAAAAAAGGCCTTTGTGGAGGTCAAAACTATGTCTTTAAGTTTATTTCTCTTCCCAAGATAAATAACAGCAAATAGAGTGTTTGCTAACATACATGAGGGTAAAGTATATGATAATCATGCCAGTACTCCACATAAATGATATTATTATTGTGGCACTTAGCCACACTGTTTTGCCTAAATATCTTGAATAAGACTAAAAATGCCAACAACTCCCCTCAGGCAACTCCTATGAGCTGCTCAAAGAAAACTCCTTGCAGTCTTACTGGTGTTTTACTTGTTCCCATTCCCTCTAAATAAGTTGGTCATAACATTCATTTCTATTGGCATGATCTGTAGTTAACATTCAAAAAAAGCAGCTATCAGTTGAATAACCTTGTAACTTACCCAGACTCACAAAAGGATCAGCTGGCATAAAACTAAATACGGCTAAACTAAAGAAATAGAGTGTTTTATCCAGCTATATACTTATATAATAGTTACTGAAATTTAGTATGTCAGCAGCAAGTCACACAACTTCTGCAAGTTGCACTATGTGCCACTTTACCATGCACAAATGTACTGGGAAAGAATAAACCCAGTTAAATAAGGATCTCTCAAATCAATAACTCAAGTGAGTTATTCAACAAGGATAATATTATAATATGTCCTGTAAAAATAATTCCCATTAAATTAGAATGAGGAGAATTACTAAAAATTTTGGCCATGGATACTATTACATTTAACTTTTTCACTGTTGGCAAAGCACATCAAAAGGTAAAATGAAGACTGCATTATGGTAACACCATAAGAAATAGGATGGATATTTAACTTTCATCACGAGATGATGGTATTGTTATTACTTCCCCTTCTACAATATTTAAGTGGTCTAATATAATCCACTGGGATATGCAGATAGAGCTCTAAGCTTTTCTTGATGTACCAACGGACATAATAAAATCCTGCTAACAGTAAATGCAAGACAAAAATGGTAAGAACAAAGAGAATGATATTCTGAATGCCTGCATGCCTGAATACTACTGTCAAGTTGAAAAACACTGAAGGAGTCCTAATGCCTGTATTCTTCTCCTACGGTCCTCTGTGGGACATTGACAGGTAGAAATGGTATTAATCCAGCTTTTGTCTACAGCCAAGAAAGAACTTGGTTTAAGATCTACCTCTTTCTTCCTAGCACGCTCAGCCTTTATTTTCTCGTACTCTTCTTTCGCCTTCTGATTGGATGTTTTCTTCTTAAACTTCCCTTCAGTCACAACTGACCTGTAACAAAACATACGTGTACTTCAGACACTGATTATCATCAAGCAGATATAACCATATATACCACAGGCACTGCAGAATCACTTCCAATGTTTTTTGCATATTCAAGGAAGTTAGTTGCAAATACAGACTTCGAAGAGTCATCCTTCTACACTGAATGTAGACCTGTTTGCACCACTCTTCCTTGATACCCAACACCATTCCATACCATGCAGTGAGCAATCACCATGAAAACACAACAAACTAAACTCCTTCAATGCAAAATGTACCAAAGACTGAACTGCACACAACTTTAGTAACACACATACCTTATCTGCTGGATCTTCACATGGATGATATTTCATGAAGTTTAAAGAGTGGTGCCTAAAGAGTTTTCCCCATCATGCAACCTTGTCAGAGCTAGAAAACCCGAATGCACTAGCTTGGAGTTGTATTATCTCTTTCTAGTTCCAACAGACAGATGCAGCTGCAGAGACGCAAGGACAGCCAGTGTTGGCAAACTGCCTGCTAGAGAAGTCAGGCTGACATGGCAAGGTGAAAAAGCACAGTAGTAACAACCCTTCTAAAAGTTTCTTCTTGAATGAGATGGCATATTAACATTCTGAAATTAGATACTGGAAAGGTACAGTATTGTCCTTAATGTCGTGCAATAAGGAACTGCAACTATGTTCCTTCCAGAACGCAATATAAAAGACTGCCTGTGTAACTTTTACCAAAGCAAAAAGAAGAAAACCAGTGCCATTTGTCTGGCATTTACTGTCACACTACTTTGAGTGGATTTTTTGGGTTATTTAGTTGTAATTTTTTTTTTCTGATTTACAACAAAGCCATTACATAAATAGTGTGGTAGCAAACACATTTCACACTTAAAAAATATAAGCCTTGCCAGATATTTAGTGGCTGTTCACTAACAAAGTTTTTGATTACTCTATCACTTGCACTACAAAAAGGTGAAAAGCAGCCATCAGCATCAAGGAGATTCAGATCAAAAACAAAGAGAATGTATTTGCTCGCAATTTCATTTAAAAATACCACTCTCTTCTGGAAAAAAAGAAGAAAAATTTTTGCTTTATTCTTATCTCCACCTTGTGGCAATACTGTGCAATGATGTCTCATCATCTCAAAGCTACTTGCATTGCCATTTATTTTCCTTACAATCACGAAAAATATTTAAGACCTAATGGCATTTTCAGTAAAGCACATCACCATACTCAAATCCATGTAAAGTATAAGATCTAAAGTATTTCTTTAATGATTGAAACAATTACTTCTTTTTAAAGACATATTTTAAAAACTTACTCTTCTGCTTTATTAAGCTTTTGTTCTGATAACACTGAATCCTCTGGTGTCCTGTGCCTCCGCTTCTTAAGCATTTCTTCCTCTGCGAGGTAAAGATGTTTCAAGTGCTCAGGATAGGTATCAGTGAACTGATCATCCTGTTGGGAATGGACCTTTCTTCCCTTTCTCAATAATCTCCTGTACTGTCTTTCGATCTTTTGTTTCCTCCGAAATGCAAATCCTCGTCCTGAAAACATAAGAAAAAGTGAGTTAAATACACCTGTGCTCAAACGGCACCAAACCACTCAACTGTTGTCAGGACAATCTCAATCTGTTTTCTTTACAAAATAGAAAAAGCCACTGTGTGTGTCAATTTTAATAAGGAGACCAGTCATAAATTCAAGGAAACAATGACTGTTTTAATTATAATTCCCTACTGTTGCTTTGAAGCTTGCTGAAAATTATTACTGAAAATTATTGCCTAAACCCGAGAGAAGACTGCAGACCTTAATGCCTACTTAACATTATACACCTTTGCCAGTGTTTTTTAAATCCAGTGAAAAGATGTCTTAACATTTCACTTCTTTCCTACTTTTGACAGCTTCGTAAGAAACGTCAAAACAGATTCCAAAATAAGCTCCTAAAGGTAGTCTCAGGAAGACACTGATAATAATACTGTCAGCAGCAGCTGCTGTGACACAGCAAAAAGTCACTAAATCTCTGTATTATGCTGTATTAATAATTAATTACATCTTTGCATTTAAACAGTATTTTATTGTTACTACTTTCTTTCTATACGTGTTCAGAACGAGCTTTTCTACAGCTCCAAAGGTATGCTACATCATAGAATCATTTAGCCTTAAAGGAAACAACAATGGTTGTTTCAGTGTCCGTCAGTATAGAACAACTCACCAAAGTTTAAGCCAAACATGCTTTTTTCCTAATATGTTTTTATTGCACTAGTCTTAAGAGCTACTGGCTTTCATAACATTCATTAACAAACCAGTTTCTAAAGGGAAGTCAAACTAATCATAACTTTTTCTTTAATTCTTTCTCCAAAGTTGCAACTTCAGAAAAGTGCTGCTGAGGCCAATGTTCTTTTTCCTATTCGTTTTTACATCTGCATAAACATCTATCAGTACTCCGAACCTGTTGTCAAGTATGTTTAAGGGTACAGCTTTCTACGGGGTCTGCACTCCCGAGCCCCGGGAGCTCCGGCTCACACTGGCCGCCCCCACCAGCCCTGCAGCCCCCGGCCCCGAGCCGATGGCCGCAACTACCCCCTGGGCAGCGGGCAAGGCGGGCCCGCGGCTCCGCCAGGCGTAACCCTCGCTAAGGCCGTAGCTAAGGCCCAGCTCGGAGCTGGCCCACGGAGCCGGGCCACCTTCGGCACCGCCTTCGGCCCCGACTCACCCTCCTGGACGCTGCCCACGAAGCTGCGCAGCAGGACGGGCCTCCACCGCCGCTTTCGGCCGGGCGCTGAGGCACCCGCGCCCGCCGTGGCCGCCACCGCTCCGGGCCCGCCCCGCCGGGCCGCCGCCATCGCGCTGCCGGCGCGGCGCACCCCGACGACGTCACGGAGCTGCGCCACCGCCCGCCGGGCCGCGCGGGGGCCATGTCGCGGCCGGCGCGCGCGCTCCCGCCCCAGCTGCCCGCGGCGGCGGCGGCGCGCGCACTGCGGCGCGCGGCGCGGTTCGTGCGGCGCGCGCTGCCGCTGTGCCGCGCGCACACCGTGGAGTTCTTCACGCGCGGGCTCTGGGAGCGCCTCGTGGTGCCGCCCCCCCACGCCGTGCTCGAGGCGCTGCGCGCGGCCGGGCCGCTCGCGCGCCCCCTGGCGGGGGCCTCCGGCAGCGCGGCGGCGCCGTGCGGTGAGTGGGGCGGGAGAGGGGGGGCGTCGGCGGCGCTCGGCTCTTCCCGGGAAACGGGGGGGTTCGGACCCGTCGCGGTCCGGGGGAAGCGTAGTCGTGGTGGGAATTGCGCTGCGGAAGTGTCGCAGTAGTGGCAGTTGTGGCTGTGGTCTCATTCTGTAAATTTCATTCCGTTCATTTAGAAACGAAACGAAACTCTAAACTGTCAGACTCATTCACTGACTAATTTCTGAAGTAAAATTAAACAAAAAAAAAAACAAACAAAAAAAAAAACAACAAAACGCACAAAACCCAAAAAAACCCAAAGCAAACAGAAAACCTCCGCATGAGTGGAAAGGTGTAACAGTCAGATGTTGAAACTGGAGATGTGGAGGACAGCTGGAAAAGGCTTAAACACTGCTTTCCTACATATCTGCAGTAATGAGTGTCTGGCAGAGGAAGACAGCTGTTTTATTTCAGACAAGATCTATTTAAGAGGCACTTCATATTTTTAGTAATTTTCACGTAACTCAAGAGGAAGCCAGCTATGAAATTGTGTTACTGAATTTACTGCAGTCCGAGTAGAAGGCAAACATACCAGTAATAGTCTTTCAGGCAGAGCACAGAAATGAGGATAAAGGATCTGAAAGCTGTGGTATTTGGGAGGACTGAGCCCAAGCAAAGAGATCAGTTTCAAAACCAAGGTAAAATCTCTGACAAAGCACTTAGCAGAGAAAAACCTGCTTTGTGCCAAAGCTTATGGAGTGTAGATAGCTGTCACATTGCATTAGCACTGAAAGGCTGTGTTCAATGGCACGTGAGACAGGAAAGCATGTGGAGCATACTAGAAGGGTCCACAGAAAATAGCATGTGGAGCTGCGTACTTTTTGGCATAGAAGACAGGCTAAGATAATGATTTGGACTTGGAAGGAGATTGAAGAACTGTGAATTGCTACATCACTTGCAGCATTTCACTGTTGGATCTAGAGACCTCTCAAAATATTAACTGTAAGCCTCATTTTTAAAGGGTTGAGGTATCTGGGAAGAAAACCCATAGAGTTTATTTGTGCATGAAAAAGACACTGGATTATAAATTACCTTCAAGAGCCAGATGGAAACAAGGCAGTGGTCCGGTCAGCAAGCAATATTGGGAAGCAGCAAGGACAAACTTAATGTTCTTGACAGGTAATGTCAGAGTCAGAACTGACTCAGAGACAGAACATAAAATTGAATGTAAATAGAGGCTGGAACAAAACTAATTATTAGATGAAATCATCAAAAAGAGAACACTAACTGAAAATTAGTCTGACCTTACCCATTTCTATGGAAAAGCCCATGAAATTATTCAGACTCTGATGTGGTGGCCTGTAGAGGAGAATGAGAACCAGAAAGGCAGAGTATTGCTTTAGAGATTTTAAAATCAGATTAAAAAATAATGATCTATATTCAATGGTTTTTACAGAAATTACTGAAACAAAAGAGGCAATTTATGGCTAAAATGAAGCACACCTTTTAGAAGGATATGAAGCCTTCATGCTGTAGCTAAAATACAGAATTTTTTCTGTGTTTTCTGCAGGGATTATTTCTGCTAATTAAAAAAAAAAAAGAATTGCTCCTTTTTCTAACTTTAAAATTATAATATGCTATTTAACAGAAGGCACTGTAATGGAATGGGCATGTTCTTGCTGATTTGGTGGTTCATGCCTTACTCATTCGACTGCATGGTATCTGTCCATCCAGTCATAAGATGAAAAGACTTAATAGTAGAATATGAGTTTCTCAGTGAAGATACCTGCAAACATTACTTATATTTGTATTAAGATTGAGAAACTTAGTGTCATAGTTTGAGTGCACTAGTGTGACTCAATAACGTAGAGATCAGAAACCAACTATTAGAGATTTCGAAACCCAACATAAACATAAATTACTCTTCCATGTTCAAAATTATCAGATATCTAAATTTTAGTTATTTATTACCTTGAAAAGGGTATTAAAAGGCCCTCATAACATGCTACCATTCAGAGAGCTACATTTTTTGGAGTGTGGCTGTAAGGATAGGTTTATTTTGCATGCTCAAATGAATTTGTGGTCATCACCCCCAAATACCTTACTCAAAATAGGTGTAAATTACATTTTTATTTCACATGGTAAAACCTTTGCTCCTTAAGAGTTTGAGAAGTTTTACATTTATACATTTGCAATCCCCAAACTATTATGAAAAGTTTTCAGGGATCTGTTCTAATAGGGATCCCAAGTTAAATTATAGGGAAACATAAACTATATTTGACAGAATTGATCTGAAAATGTGAAATTGTCAGTTCATACTCACACAGCTCTGCAAACTAAAAAGTTACATCATTGCAGATTGGCACAAAACTGTTATTCTGGCCAATATTTTATGTTACTGTAGGGATTTTGACAAACATATGCTGAATTGTAGTTTTAGAAGCTAGCAAACAAGAAATTACAATTCCCGGTACAGTATTATACGCAAAAAGATAATCATGTTACAGAACATTACATCGCATATTCTGTAAATCAATTTCAAAGAATATTTTCAAACACTCATAAGATGACATTTCATCATAATGACCATGTAAAGGATGGAATCCTTGTTTTGAGTTATACCCTGCAGGAAAATTAATGGTCCCTTTTTAGATTCAGAAAACGGGTGTATATTTCTATACATCAAAAAGCTGACATTCACCATTATGCATTTTGTTTATTGCGTCATTGCTGTAAATTGGACACAGGCACAGACAAATGTGTGTTTAAGTATTTTCATATTTTACTGTAAATTACTGTTTGTACTGTAATTCCAATTTTTGGCCATATTTTTCTTTCCTCTGAAGATTTGTTTGCAAATATACAGATTGACTGGTTAAAAGACATACAAGATTTCCTCTTTTGAGCATCCAGCGTGGAAACGTTTCAAGAAAACTTTTGGTTTTAATATTCATAAACAATGCGTAGTTCGACAGCTGCCATTCTGTAGCTTGGAGTTAGGCTTCAGATACCTGAATACGGTTGGGTTTTTTTTCTTTTAGTTGGCAAGCTGGGACAACAATTTAACTTTAGTAGGAGTATTATTACAGGTAATACATTAGTGATCTTGTATGAGATCCTTATAGTTCTGTTCATGTTCTTCCACTAGATAACCGAGTTCAAGGAAGTCATAGAACATGGGTATTGCTGCATTTAATTTCACCTAAGTGTGGTTTGTAAGGATAGTAAATATATTTTGTGTCAGTTGCTGAAAAAGTGAAAACAAACAAGTAGTGGATTTATAAGTTTTTCACGAGTTCTGGCAAAAGAAGCAGAAAACTCCCAATTTCAATAACCAGACTTTAACCTAGAAAAGTTATTAAGTTTCAGGGTAAGTTTTATTTGTGTGATGTAGTGGAATCAGCAGGAAGTAAGGTGAAAGGAAGATTGGGTTGCTAAATATTGTGAACTCTAATTTGCGGAATATTTACCTCTGCTGTTGATTTTGGTGATCTATTTGAAGGTCAGATGGGAAAAATGAGGGTAAATTTCTTCAAGGTTATCGGTTTAATGGTTTTCTATACTGGGGTAGGGGAGTGTTTTTCTTTTTGTGCTGTAGCAAATTTGTATATGTAATTCTCTTGATGTTTATTTCTACAACGATTGCTGGCTGAAAGTTGTCAATGAGGTATATAACCTGAATTCTTTACAGAGGACGTGAGAGATACAGGTTTTGCTGAGTTTTGCATGATGTCTGATGTAGAAGTGACGTGTTTTAGGTCAATGTCATTCTTACATTTAGTCTTTTGGTAGATGTTAAGGACATGGCCATCCTGGTACCCAAGGAGTTAATGTTGATCCAGTCTGAAGAAAGGAGACTGTAAACTTTGCAGTAGAAATTGGTGAGATAGCCCTAGCTTTCACTCCAGATATAGCTTTAGTACAGTATGGATGTAATTACCTAAACTCAATATTTGATTGTGGTAGCTTGTACAGGTATGTCATCTTTATGTGCATATTTGTGCCCATTTTTTAATGATCTCTTGACTGCTCAGAATGACTTTTCCAGATGAAGGGATATATATGATGACCTAGCATATATAGGTCATTCTACACTGTAGAATGACCTATATATTGTAGAAACTTCTATTGGGACTGAGATGCCATTCTGGGTTGAGATATTAAGCAAGTCTAAGGCTTTGAAACAAACCTTTGCCAGCACCTATACCGTATATATATCTGTACCGTACATTGGAGGGCTGGTGTGACTATGCTGGTTACTGAGGAAATAAAAAAAAGGAGATAAAGAGTAACATAAATGTATAGTAGAACGTGCCAAACTTTTCTCCAGTGTGTTATACTAAATACTAGACCAATTCGAAGTGGTCATAACTTGCATGAAACAAAACGGAACACCCACTTCTCATCAAGAAAATTAGATTTCTCCTTCACCTGGCAAAACTGCTGAATGGCTCTGCACCTTTTGACTTAATTTCTCATGTCTATTGCTTTCTCAGTAATTGTTGACATAGAATTTATTGCTTGATGAGTCTTTTAAACCTCGTTCTCTTTCTTGGCAGATTAAGGATTTCTTCCCATTACATCTGACCTAGAGATTTCTATGCATTTTTTACTTATTCAGACTAATGCATTTTGTGAATGTCTATGAATTTTCTGGAACACTATTCATCCCCAGAAAGTCTAAAATAAGTTAAATGAGTGAACCTCCCTTAAAAATAAACTGAAATTTTCTTCTTCAGCAATAACTCAGGCTGTGATAATTTCATGTAAGAGCTCCTTGCATAACACTTACCGAGCAGAAATCAAAAATACTCCTTTGTGTAGATATTTACTTCTGTTGAAACTTTTTTTTTTAAAAAGAAAACCAAAAAACCAGTTCTGTCCATTGGTCAAAAGTGTTTGACTACCTTATCCCATTGCACCGGTCTCTTCCATTATTTGCTTGATTTGAAAGTGTTGTTGGAAAGCAAATTTATTTTTCTTCAGTCATTTCAAAATGCACACATCTAATTTCTTGTCTTTCTGTAGTATATCTTAGAGAAGAGACATTAGAAATCAAAATTACCCCTTCTACCTAAAGAACTGCATTCTTTATTTCTGGTCTCTAATATCCTGTTAGACCCTTATGCTTCATGAAGGGTTCACTAACTAAAATTTACTGGGTGTTCAGAGGTTCAAATAAGGCAGTCATTTAGAGAGAAAGGTGGCTTTCTTTTTTGATTTTGTAGTGGAGAGAAGTAGACTAAGAAGTACCATGCAGACACGGAAAGTATGTTAATTCTGGTTATAGCTTAGACAGTATTTATTCTTCCTTAGATCCGAAATTTGTTTGCTTCACTCATGCCTTTGTAGTGTCATACCATGAAATTAAGATGTCGACACTGTTGGGAATGTTTTCAGTGAGTTGTAGTATATACAAGACAATTAAGAGCATTAGAGCTGAGGTCAGTACAAACAGCTGTATCTGTTGTCATGCCAGATTCAGGAAAGCTGCTGTGCTAGGTATATACTTGCTCGACATCTACCCATGACACAAAAGACAAAGCAGGAGATTTCCAAATCTTCATAAAAGTTTGTTTGTTGGACTGGTTACCTTTTAGATATTTTAAATAATTACAAATATTTAAAAAATATTAACAAAACTATCTAGAATTCACAAATAGTTTTAATTAAAATAAGGAGGAATTAGACAATACAAAACAATCTCAGAATTAATAAATTAATCATACTATTACGTTTCACTTAAAAATAAATGTACGTTTTTGAACCTAAGAGCTAAGTAATACCAAACTGAAATACTTCATCGTGAATCTAACAAAATACACATTGGAATCTAACTTTGGCCCACATCTGATTGGAAATAAAATTAATTTAACTCTCCCAGTAGATTCACCCGTTACAAAGCAGCTTGGAAAGTACATGAATAGAGTGATTGTAAATCAAAACACTTCATATATTAAACAGCTGCATTGCTTTAAAAAAATCTAGTAGCATATACTGGCAGATGGGGCTGACTAGGAAACGTATAATGAGCAAGTTTGTAAACAAAAGAAGTGATAATGTTGACTGAATTAGCTTGTCAATTATACTAAAGTAGCTCTGCTAAAACAATAGATTTTTCCACATTTACACTAGTTCAGCTAAGAGTAAAATTTGACCTCAGTTCTGAAGGGTGAATACAGATGGAAAAAAATAATGAGTTTTACCACTTATGGAAGCAAGATAAATGCCCAGTATACTAAGAATTACCTGTAGTTCTCTGTCAGCACTACTAGAGAGCTGTTAAGCACTGTTTCCTTTTCTTTTATTTGCAGATGATGACATGTTTTCCAGTGCATTTTGTGAAAACTCTGAGAAACTTATTGATGTACATTTGTTTGCCCTGGCTGCTAAGTATTATTCTTTGTCCAACCTTGGAGTGTGTACCCCATTAGAAGATGTACTTGAAGCATTGAAAGGAAAGAGCCAAGGAGCAACAGGTATATTTATGTTTGTATTTTAATGCTTATTTATTCTCTATAGTCCTGCAAGTCATGTTTTTTAAGTGTGGTTTGTTTGGATTTTTCTCCCTACATGCTTCTCACTTCCATTTTCATTTGTTCCTAGATAGTTTCTTCATTGCCTTTATTTAGAAAATGGATTCTCTTGCTAAAATTTGAGCATTCAGTATCTAGATCCATCCTGAGATTCAGTTTTAAAGGGGATGGGGCAGGAAGTGGGCACATCACTATTTGAGATACCTTGTTAATATTCTTTGTTTGTCTTCTCCCTGAGTAGCAAGAATCATAGTTGCTACTCTCACTTTTTTTAAAAGTATCACCCTAAAATATGAAAAATGATGTTTTAAAAGAAAAAAGATTTTCTTAATTGTGTATGTTTTGGACTAATACCAATTATATGTGATAAAACTAGACTAGTTTAATTTTCTGTAGTTAAAAAAATTGAATTAAAACACTCTCAAGTTGGCATCAAGCTGGACACTGGGAGTCTTACCCTGATTATTTTTTCTGAATCAGATGATAAACTGTCATTTATCCTAACTTGGACTGCTGTAATTTTTACGCAAATGTGCTATTCATGGAGTCCTCAGTCTCTCTAGACTTGTCACTATCTTCAAGATTTCTCATTAGTTTTTAAGAGACAGATTGAGCAGCTCTCTGCCTGCCTTTGCCTTCGAGTGTGTTTTATCTCTATAATATGTTAAAACTCTTGACGTGTCTTATCCTAAGTGATAGCACTATTATATAAATGCTGTGCATCTCTCCCATTTTCCACAGTGATTTCTTTCCCATTTTGCCATTTTTCATTATTAGCTCCGTGGAAGTACTAGAATACCATAGCTAAGATAGTCTGAATGATTTGTTGTGCATTTGTCTTACTTTCTGGCTTCTTTCCTTATGCTCTCAGTTCATCTGAAGCCCATGTTTCTAGTTCGACAACTGTATACTGCTTTTTTTTTCCCCACTTGCTTTTTAGTTGTTTTCATTTTTATTGTGATCTCATTCCCCATGTTCCTCTTAATTTTTTGTAATTCTGTAGTTCTACCTTATACTCATAAAGTTCATACCTGGATCAACTTTCTTAGCAAAATTTCAAGGATTCTTTCATCTTCTTGTCATACAAAATGGAGCATCAGAAATAATTGCTGAATATTTTGTTCTCTGTTGCAGGAGTGGTGCTTGGTTGGGTAACTGGGACTGGGACTTCTGCTTTTGCAGTACTTCTAAGTTGTAATTCATAGGAAAAATAAAACATGTTCCAAATGTATACAATAGAATTATAATTCAAAACCTTTGTGCTGAATTGGCAGTATCAGTTAAGTTAACTTAATTGAAGTTCTTGGTACTCATTTGGCAGAAGCAAAATACCAAGTTATGGATTCATAACATGCAAGTTGCCAAATGGAAGTTGTGATCTTTTAACTTTAAGCTATTTTAGATATTTTGGATTTAATTCTGCATTTTAGAAGATAATGGTTTTTTCCTGACACACTAAAGCGTGCAAGTCAAGAGAAATGTAAGTTTGAGAAAATTGGCAACTTTATGATGGCCATGCTTATATTCAGGATAATTCCATTTATGTTTCAGATGTTTTTAATATGTTTTCTTGTTCTAAGACAAACAGGCTTTTGAGCCTATTCCCACAGTTTGCATACTTACATAGCTCTCTAACTTCTTCATAAGCTTAATATAGATATATTGCTGCTCTTCCTTGGAATAATTGGTAAGCATGAACATTGTAAGCATGTTGTGGACACAACTACTCAGAATGGAGTTCTGAGTCTAAAGGGTGTTCCCCATTGCTTCCTAATGGGAATCACCATGGTCCTGACTGCACCATCAGGTTGCTCGCACTGAGCACACGGGGTCCAGGAGAGCCCGGCCCAAGTGGAGTGTCATGGAGAAGCCAGCAGGGAAAACTAGTTTTGTTAGAGGGTTCATATCTGATACAGGAAGTGAAGGTTGGATTAAGAGTACTCTCTCTACAGGTACCTGTGCTAGGGGTTAACAGTGGAAATGAGCAGCATTTCAGTACCAACTAAAACTACTAACCTTAAGCTTTCTGTTACTTTATCGTATCCAAGTTACTTCTGAAAGTATTTGAACCTCACTTTATTTTTTTCATCACTAAAGGAGATGGTTCTCTAAATTTCTAACGTTTTTTGAAATTAATATTTGTTCTGCCTACATCAGTTATACACATAATAAGGAAATCTACATGTATAGTATTTTTTTTTCAAGGAAGTAATTTTATGATAGAAGAAGGAATTTACCCAGTTTGTGTAAAACTGGTATACTTTTTTTTAATGCAAATTTTCAATTGTCTGGGCAATATAAAACAGTCCCCAGATATATTTTTTGTATTAGTTTGTAATATGTTTGCTTGTTTTTCAAAATAATGTAAAAATCTATCAGAATTTTCCAGAAAATGCAACAACAGTAAAATTTATTAAAAACTCTATAATTTTCTGCAAACAGTATCATTTTCCCTGAACTGATATCTAAATAGTGTGTTCATCCTGCAGAAAGCAGGAAAAGAAGTTGAACAATGTTTAACAAACTTTAGCTAAGATGATAAATAATCTATATATGTAGTTATCAACAAATTATGCTTTTTTCATCTGGAACCTCAGCTTATATAAATTGGATCATGTTTCTGGGTTTCTACCATTATTGAAATACTTAATTTGGATTAAGTACTCTCTGAAATAATACTTCACCTAGCATTACCCCATTTGGTCTTTTGAGTTCATAATATAGAAAAGAGTAAAGGTGCAATATGTGATCATCATTCAAAGTGACAGTTCTGCTTTGGAGACCAGTCAAACAACTTTTATTTCTGTCAAGAAGTTAAATGTCTGTTTCTTCCTGTTCCGATTCTGCTTCTTCTTCTGATGAGCCTGTCCAGACACAAAAATGTTCAAAATAAACAGAGAGAGAGACCTTTGTTCTTTTTATTTTTTTTCCTGTCTGTTTTTCTTTAATTTGATATGCTTACAAATTAAAAGCTTTTTAGGATGCTGTGTAGGTCTTCACAATTTTAAAGTTCAGGAGAGTCTTCAGTGAAATGACAAACACTTGTTTCTGCTTTTTGTTTTGTTTAAGTCTTTTAGTCTATTTCTTCTTTTGTCAGTTCATAGAGTCTATATTAGATTTTAAGTACTGTCATAACAGTTTATTATAAAAACCCCAGATGTTTAAGAAATGAGAGATCCTGTGGGCTTTGGGAAAAATAGAGAAATCACTGGGTTTCTTATGAGCTCAGTTCAATTCCCCACTCTCTTTTAAAAAAGTAACATACTTGGCTCTGTTCCCAGCATGATCTGATCAAGGAATGAACGTAGTTTTTGCCTAATGATCAGTTTCTGGACAGATGAACACATACTGTGCAAAAAGCAGAGAATGGAAAAGTATATTAATCCACCTAGTCATGTAGAAAAGTCCTGTTTTCTATGTGCATGCTCATCAGTAATGATCCAGTTTCTTCTACCATCACTCAGAAAAATTTCCATCAATTTAACTATATCCAAGTGTACTGTAGCATTAGTCCCCTGAGAGAAATGTGTGGGTTTCTTCCAAGGGAGTGACTTCTGAGCTCCTACTTTAGTTGGGTGGCGTAGAGATTAGCAAGTGGGTGCTTGGTGTTGTCCACAAGCAGTAAACCCATGATAAGTATTGACTCCATCTTGTTAACACGTTTTCCAGCAACACTGAAATGAGTGATTTTCTACTATAAAGGCATAACAATTCTATAACCCAACCATAGGCTAAATAAAGAAAAGGAAGGTTCATCTTCCTTTGACTTTTCCCAGCATCACTCATAACTTTTATTAGTGGTATCTCCTACTTGATATTGTAAGCAAATCCGCAGCATTAACAAGCTGTACTGTGTGATTATTAATTGTCCCTGCCCTTATATTTCATTTATGTTAAGGTAAATGTGATAAATGAGACAAAAATAAATATTTTTTAAGGGACAGGGAGAAATAGCACAATTTTATAGTAGTAGCTATTGTCTAATATCTGGTCAGGTATTAGATATGCTACATCTTAAAAAAACCCTGAGTTTTACAGTGTGTAGAATTTTACTAATTCATCCATAATTCAGAAGTTTAATCTTGTAGTAATTTAGTGAGGTTTTAATTTAAAATTACTATCCTGAAAATATAAACACTGCGGCATATGTTAGCTGGGATTTTCTTCCTGATTGGTCACAAGTCTTTGTTATTATAGGTTGTGTTAATGTGTATTTATTTTCTTAATCTGTTACAGGTATCAAAGCAGATGAGTTTATGAATAATAAGAAATCACATGAAGTGCAGGTGATGTCAGAGCTGGTAGACAACATAGTGAATTATTGTGGTATAAAGCAGGTATGAAAGGATTTCTTACTGTATGTTACCACATACCTTTCAAATTATTCTCCTTATTGTATGCAAATACATCATTTTGATGTTCTGTCACGGTGGGTTTTATTTTTCCTGTACATAACTGTAGCTAAAGAAGAGCCGTTAGGGCCAAGCTGAAAGACAATTTTGTTCACAAATGTGTAGTTCCAAAGGCGCTGCCTTTGAAGTGGCTCATAATCACTCATGAGTAATTTTAAGAAATTATGATCATCCTCTCTATGTTGAGCAGCAAAAAACTGTACTGCTTTTTGCTATGGACAAGTACTGCCTTGTTTATCAGTATGATATTGCTGGCAATTTTCCGTAAGCATCAGTAGGAGAGCTACCTTATGTCAAGCACACGAGAGTGCCACATAGATACCAGAGTATCTTGAGAGATTTGGAAAGGTCATCTTATTCTGGCACAAGATTTAAATTATTTTCTATTGTTTAATACTGTTGACCTTTATTTAACATGAATTGAGATCTGTCAATTAGGAATTTAGTTATGACCCTTTCAGTTGGAAGAGAGACAAAGTTAAGCAGAGATTTGTGTAGCAGAGTATGTATGAAATACGATTCGTAGAACACCAGTGATAACTGGACACCCAACACCATTATCACCCAGCAATTACTGTATAAGCTGGCCATTTCATACGTCAGATGGCAAGTTCTTCCTTGGATGGTGAAGAATTGCAGGATTCCTTTCTCAAATTTGATTGTAACTTAATCTTTTTTTTTTTAACATGTAATTATGATTGCACAGTGCACTACATTGCTGTTTCATTAAAACTGTGCAGAGTTTTATTTATGGATCTGTTGACAAAACACAAGCAACCCAATAATACTTGACTTTTTTGAGTAGTGTATTTCACATTCTATTAGACAAAAGTACACCAATACCATTTCTTCAGTTTACATGCATACAGGTTTCTTATACGTTTTTGCCGTGTTAAACTTTCTGTTAGATTCCATACCTTAAACCTGTGTTGTGGTAAGGCTAAATTTTTCACTGTCTGTGTAAGCTGAGTTCATTTATTCATTTTAGTCTCTATAGTGCTAGTAACTGGCCAATGTATCTTCATCCTTACTTTAAACTAGAGATGGCTAATGGCTCTGGACACTGCATTTGATTCCTTTCTACATCTGAGCTGCACTTGCTTTCTGTGCAAGGAACCGTAAGTGTAAATGGAGACTAATTTCCTTCAGGCTAGTATTAATTTCCACAAAGATTTGTGAAGAACAAACTATATTTATTTAAAACCAAAGATTAATAAGGTATCTGCCCAGATTTTATGCTGAGTATATTTTCTCTGAGCATTTTTTTCCTAGGTAAATATGTCTGAGTTTAAAATTAATGTACCTGTAGCATCCTGAGGTGCCGTTGCTACTACCGTAGGGAAGGCCCCAAAACTTGGATTCAGCTCTGAATTGCTAAAGCTGAACTTTGGTTAGGAGGTTATTTGGCTCAGACTGAGTTTAATTTAGATAAGTAAATGATACAGTACTCTTGATAGGTTTGGGTCAGGCCTGTGGCATCCTTGGAAACAGAGATCAAAATTCTCAGTCCCGACCATCTGTTTTGTGAGGTATGACTGACGAAGACAAAGTTTTAGGGAGTCTTCTTATAACTGGAATTACCAAGTAAATAGAGCTGCAATTAAGGCCAAATATTACTGGATGAGACATAATCAATGCGTGAGCATCTCTGATTGCTTACAGCAATGGAAGGCAATCTCTCCAGCAGCTCTTTAAGGGCCTGCTGCAGTGACAGGTGTGGGTGCCCTCCTAAAGTGGATGTGCTCTGTAAAGAACAGAAATAGAGTAGCAGCAGATTTGTGAAAGTCTTTTATTCTATCATAAGCATGTTTTTTGACTTGCCAACCTTTTGTTTCAGGCAAGTATTAGTTGTTCAAGTATTGAAGACTTTCATGTGCTGAAAAAGCTGTAGGAGAGTATACTTTGCTTATAATGCAATATTAAATGTTCTCTGCATTTGCTCTAAGATGGTGTTTCATATAGCATTTTCATTTAGATTTAAATAGTTCCTGTGAGATTCAGGAAGGAAAGGAAAGAAAAACCTGTGTTCACAAAGTAAAAAAGTAAAGCCATCTTAATAACTTAACTGGAGTTTCAATGTAGCTGGTTACTAATAAAATCTCAAACCAATCATTATTAAGTATAATGTCAATATGTCAATATGCTGCAATTTCATGCAGGCATAATGCACTTTTATCAGATGGCTTGGAGTATCTTTTTACATAGGATTATTTTTTGAAAAAATTGTAACATTTAATGAAAAATATTTCAGTATATCACTGGATATGAAATACCTACTGCTCTATATTAACTTTTTCCATTTTAGTCATACACCATAGCAACATTTATTTGTGCAAAGTTACAAATCCCTAATATATGAAAAGAGCTTTCCTGTTACCTTGAGAAAAAAAGAAAAACTTCCTTCTCAGTCTTTAAAAAGCAAATCCTTTTGTTTTGGTTTCCTTTCAACTTAAGATGAATACAGCAATTATAAAGTTTTAGGAGAGTTTTTCCTTATTGATTTTTTTTCTATCCTTCTCACAAAACAAAATATATGCAGCATTTAATTAAAAAATCTGGAGCCATGAAAACACATTTTACAACAGCACGTGTCCTCAGGGTGTTTCTTTCCGATATTACAGATCACTGACAGCTTGAAAAATGCCCTCCATCTCACCTCCATAGCCATGATGTGTCACGGGTGGTAGAGGATATTGCTCTCTGTTGATATTTTATAGTGTAGTACAATAAATAGTAAAATAAGAATAAAAGCAAAATTTTAATACCACTGTAATCACTTCTTGTTTCATGATTTGAATTAAAACATTAAAGCAAAATAACTAAAGGGGTTTTTTCCAGTTGTTTACTGCCCCCTTTAAACACTGTTCCTATCATACAAGTGGAACTTTATTTTTTAAAGAAATGCTTGATTAAACTCTGAAAAGAAGCCAGTGTTGATTCCTCTTTGCTTAAGTGCACATTTCTTTTCTTTAATGTATTTGTCAAAGTTTTCCTTGGAAACTGCGGCATGTGCAACAAGACTTGCAATGTGTAATGTAAGGATGATATAATTCTGCATCAGCATCCATTACATTTGTGATTTGGTGCTGGGAAATGTTGGAATGCTTCTGGAGACAAAGTTCTTGACTGCACTGTGCCAGAAACTGTGTTTAAACATAGTACCAAAGGTCTTGTGGACAAGACCTTTGTAGTTTATTATATCATGGAATTTTCATTTTAAAGGTTCATGCTTGACAGATATGCTACAGATTGCCGATTACCTTTCCCTGTGTAATCAAGGGAAGGCAGAGCAGGGAATAATGTAATGCAGTCTATTTTTTTAGTACAAGATCATTGTCTGCTTATTATTAGTCAATTTTTCTTTTCCTTTAAAAACTATTCTCCCAGTACTAATTTAACAATGTATTACTGTTTTCTTTTTACCTGGAAACAACTAAAGAAACTTTCCCCAAACTGCAGCTTGTATCTACAACCACTAGAGGTCACACTTAGGAGTTAGGAATAATTCCCTGTCTGTCTCTTGTGTCCAAATGCTGCTTTTCACAGAAATAATTAAAAACTTCAAGAAGTGGAGGTGTCCATATTCCACATAACTGTAATATCTTTTACATGAAAGAGTAGGTAAAATCATTCCCTGGACAATTTTCTTTCCTTTTTAAATGATAGAATCGCAGAATGAGTAAGGTTTGAAAGGGTGTTCTGGTCCAACCGCTGTTCAGGCAGGGTCATCCTAGAGTACCTTGCACAGGATTGCGTCCAGACGGCTCTTGAATATTTCCAGTGAGAGAGACTCCAAAACCTCTCTGGGCAATCTGTTCTGTGCATGGTCACCTGCCAACTGGATGTAGCACCATTCCCCACCATTTTCTGGGCCCGGCCCTCCAGCCAGTTCCTAACCCAGCACAGAGTGCCCCTGTCCAAGCCGTGGGCTGCCAGCTTTTTCAGGAGTATGTTATGGGAGACGGTGTCAAAGGCTTTGCTGAAGTCCAGACAGACCACATCCACAGCCTTCCCCTCATCCACCAGGCGGGTCACCTGATCATAAAAGGAGATCAGGTTGGTCAGACAGGACCTGCCCTTCTTAAACCTGTGCTGACTGGGTTTAGGAAGGGATGGATCAATGTAGCGTATGCTGCAATTTGTACATAGAGATATCAGTGTAAGCTTTCTTATGAATGTCTGACAGACCAAGAACAAGACAGAGATGTTCTAGAATCAAACACTTTCATCACTTTTCAGCAACATCTACAAAGAGGTCATTGTATCTAGTCAATATAATTTTTGGTAGATACCTGGACAGAAGTGAACGTTATAATTTTTTTTCCTTAGAGAAATGTCATTCTACCAGTTCTTATAAAATATTGTGTTATGTATTTATTACAAATTAAAACATACGTTATGTAAAACTGTGATGATGTACTGAAAGGTCTCAGGTTACTGTTGTTTCTGGTAATATGCTGTATGGGGTTTTCCTTTCTATGTTAGATCAGTCACTGTACTAGCACATGGTATCAACTATAAGACAAACTAAACTGCCAGCTATCACTCATTCCTCCAGAATAGCAGTGGAAAGTAAATGTGACATATGAGCCTCTTTGTTTTATTGCAGATCATCTTCACATTAAACAAAACTGTATGGATTGTTTTCACAAAGTGGGAAAGCAGTATAAATAAGCATTCTGACATAAAAAGGAGTATTAATATCACCTGTCTTTAGGTGACATCTGAAGTGATTACATTAGGCACTGAATCTGAAGATGCTCTTTTCCTGTACACTTAGTGGTAGTAGGCTCCTTGGTATAGGAATTAGGTGCCTAAAGCTGAATAACTGTGAGCGGTTGATTTGCTGACTGTATATCCTGGTCCAGTTTAGCAAAGGCAGATGGAGTTCCTGGTGGTTTGTGCTTATTTTCTTTAGCAGAAGGAAACTTTATGTCAAAAAATATACTGAGAATCTTTCTCAGAAGAGTCAGGATGTACATTGCGTGAGCATTGCAATGTCTTTTTTCTAGAGCGAATCAGTTAAGACTTTATTCTGTGTTTTAAAGTCAGGAGGTGGACCAACAAAGCAAAAGAGCTAAGTGATTGGGAAGGATGGTACTGATAATGTAGCTATTCAATCCATGCTTAATTTTTTAGGAAATTATTTTGCATATGAAGTGTGCCTTGTTGCTCATAATTCTAGCAAATTTTCTTTTCTTTTTTATTTCCCCCCTCCATTATCTAGGTGATTGATATAGGTTCTGGAAAAGGCTACCTGAGTTCATTTTTGTCCATGCAATACAACTTAAAAGTTTATGGAATTGACTCCTCCAACTCCAACACAGATGGTGCTCATGAAAGGAACAGAAAACTGAAGAAACACTGGAGAGCATATCAGAGTCGAGGAAGAACAAACCTCAAAACCCAGAGTTTGGAAAAGACAAATGACAGGCCAGTGGAAAGTGAAATGAAATCTAAAATGATCAATGAAGAGCTCTTAAATAATGCCAAAAGTCTTCAAAGTCGGGACCAAGTGATTATGCAAGATTTAGTTCCTTCTTGTGGTTTCACAGAAATGGGTACATTTGAAACCAGGACAGAAACTGAAGCTGATTTGATGCGTCAGACAAAATCTCATGAGGGCAAACTTTCTGAAGAGGTTCTTGCTATTCTAAATGTTCTGCCTGCTGATGCTGTAGAAGTTTTTTCTTCATCTCATCGTAACTGGGGGGAACTCTGTGAAGAGGAAAAAGTGCAAAGAAAAAAGACATCTCTCAAGACTAAAGCAACAAAGTCGAGTGAATCGAACCTCTATTTACCCTTAACCTCTTGCATCACTGCAGAAACAGAACTCAGTGACATCATAACAGATCTGGAGGTTATTTTACTATACATATTTACTATATTTAGATTGTACATTGTCTGTATTGCCATTTTCATATGTACATAATGTTTACTGGGTGTACACAGGGTGTAAACGAATATTCTAGCACAAAGATGGTTTTCAGCCAGGTAGCAGAAGTACGTCTAGCAAATACAGGTTGTTTTTCTATTTTAATATATGTGTTGGGACTATTTTGAAGCAGCTTTTAGAATTTATGAGGTAGATAATAATCAACTGTCAAAATTAACAGCATATATATTAGCACATTTAATTATTTTACAACTGTCATTATAGATAAAATAAATCTATTATGTAAGGGGTTATATTTATCAAGTATAGGAATATATACTGGAGTTTCAATTTTCCTGAATTTTCTAACTTCTTAAGTCAGCTATCACTGACTGAAAAAGATTTTTCTAATTTCAATCAAACTAGGAAGGCATAGGAGAATTTATTGCGTATAGTACTCAAGATGAAGAGTTTGTAAACAGCGTTTTTATTTTGACTTTCCAGAGTAATTTAATTTAGTAATTTACTAGCTGGCAGAGTTTGTGTCTACCCAAACAAACCCAAACTCAGCTGCCGAAAGACAGTGATACAAGTCTGGAAGCTCTGTGGTTGTATGTTTAGTTCCTACGCCTGAACTAACTAATGTACATTGATTGAGTTAGATGCATTCTGTCTTTTATGGAATGATAAAAACACGCCTATGTGCAGTAGTAACCAAACTACTATATTCCAGGGTGTAATTCGTCTCTGATTCAGGACCATAGGTTTGTGCTGATGGTCCTGTAACTTGGGCAAATAAATGCTACTGAGTATCTGAGAATGTGTGGAGCAAGCTCATGTCTGTATGCAAAAGACACCCTGAGCAGCAGGGTTTGTTGATGAAGCATACACCTTTACATTTGTATCCACTTAGCATGTAATATGTATGATGTAAAAGGTAGAAGAAATCCTATAACACTGCCTTTCTTTATGGTGAAAGAGTAAAGGGGAGGTTTTACTGTTTTGCACATGTATGTACTATGTAATACAGATGCATGAGAAAATCAGATAGACAGGTATCCCAAGTGACTGACCCTGGGCTAATTTCATGTTGATAACCTGGAGAAGGCTCTGGGGAGACCTTATAGCACCTTCCTATACCTAAAGGGGGCCTACAAAAAGACTGGAGAGGGAATTTTTACAAGGGTATGGAGTGATAGGACAAGGGGGAATGGCCTTAAGATGAGGGAGGGTAGGTTTAGGTTTGGTATTAGGAAGAAATTCTTTACTGTAGGGTGGCGAGACACTGGAACAGGTTACTTTGAGAAGCTGTGGATGCTCCGTCCTTGGAAATGTTCAAGGCCAGATGAGATGGGGCTTTGAGCAACCTGATCCACTGGAAGGTGTTCCTCCCCATGGCAGGGGGTTGAAACTACATGATCTTTAAGGTCCCTTCCAACCCTAACCGTTCCATGATTCTGTAATTCTGTGATTAATAAATATGGATGAAATTCAAAGCAACACCATGTTTACTGTGCAGATTCCAACTAATAATGCCAGAAGGGAAATATCTTGTTATGAATGGTGAGAAGAGGGAAAATTTTGATGGAGAAATGGAAGGAAAAGGGAAATTGCAGAAAAAAGAAAGCAGGAAATAGAATGGACAGAAGAACAGAGCATCTGAAGCTGAAGTTCTTCCTTTGTACCTTGGAACAAAATGGCCATTTGTTGAATAGGAGCAGGCATACTGAGAAATTGTGCCAGTACTACAGTTTTGGAAATAACAAAGCCTGCTCTTCACCTTCCATCTGTATTTAGGAAGTAGTTTTGATTTCAGCAACTTAAAGGTGCAGAAATTCCATTGATATGTCCATCCAGATTTACAGCAGTAAATCTTAAGTAAGAAAAAGAAGTAGCAGTGGTACTAATAACAAGAACAGGACAGCTAGGAAAGACGAGAAAATGGCCTGTGTCCAGTCAACATGTAGATGTTCCATGCAGCTGTTGTTCATAGTCTTGAACCTCTCATGTCTCATGGTTGGTTTTCACGGTGTTTTTTTAGCACTGAAGACCTTTTATGAATATTGAAAAATTCTAGGATAGAACAGCAGGAGTCTTTGTGGAGTTGTGTATTTTTGCCCTACAGCTCACTAACCATTTGCAGATTATTCGGATTTTGGAGTTTGTTATTATTCATACTCTTTCAGTTGATGAGGGAGATGCTTTATTATTGCCTCTTTTTTTAAATTTTTCTTTCTAGGACTGTGTGATGGTGGGTCTACATACATGTGGAGATCTGGCTGCAAATACACTACGTATTTTTGCTGCCAAACCTGAAGTCAAAGCAGTTTGCAGTGTGGGCTGCTGCTACCATCTGTTGTCAGAACAATTTGAAAACCAAGAAGGTAAATCTGAGCTTAACTTGTGGCTGCAAGTTTGCATATTGAGAGTATTATACCTTTTAAAAACCTCCTTGTGTTTTTTCCTTTCCATTGGCTTATTTAGAACTGGTTTTAATAATATTATGTGGGTCATTCACTCCCGGATGCCCTGTAGCTTTTCCGTTATGCCAATATTCCTAATATTCTTACTGAGATTAGTGCATAATGTTTTTATGTGGTTATGCATACAGCTGGGTTTATTCCATTGCTTCACTTATAAATGTGGAGGCTTTTTTGGTCCAGTATGTTTCTCTCCTTTCAAAATATTTTGTACCAGACTCTGTCCTTGGGTGTCTACATGCAACATCCTGTTATATTGAGTTGTACATATACAACTATGAGGAGAATTAAGTTCTTGTAATGTAAGGTAATACTCAAAAAACCACCAATTTTGGTGCTGTGATCTGGGTCATTGCCAGTTTAAACCGTCATGTACCTACATAACAGTTTTTCTTGGGGACACAATCTGAAAATTATTTTGGGATTCACACTATAGGCAAATTTTCCTTCGAATGTGAAGGTTTTTCATTTTTGATAGAAAGTTGGTATTTTTAGTTGGAAGTTCTTTTACCTGAAATTCTGCATAATGATAAACATTTAAGCAGCTGGCTTTCCTGAAGCAAGTGGTACATAGCTGAGCTGTCTAAATGACCAGATGCCAAAGTCCTAGAACCTGATCATTATATCAAGCAAACCTGAGAAAGGGGTGGATTGGCAAATTTTATTTCAGCTCTTTCAGAGAACTTCACAGACAGAAAGGCAGGTGAAACCCAGCTGTTGCTCTTTAACAGTTAGCTGCTCAGGCTGTCTGTTCCAGACTGATCGTGACATATACTAGCTCTTGCTTACTTTAATAATCTTTTCATGTTGTTTTTGTTTTGCTCTGCAACAATTTTAAAGTGTTTTTGAAGTGTATTAGTTATTTCACAATACTTCAACTCACTCCAAAACCAAAAGGAAAATACAATTGAAGTCCCTAAGTCATAGAAATGCAATTAGTAAAAAAACATACAATTCCTTTTACACCAGAGCTTTAAGAAATTAAGAACTTTCCATGTACTTGTGTTTGAGTCTGAGTGTCTGAAACATTTGGTTGTTTCTTATTATTGCGAAGAGGACATGGCTTCCTGTTCTAGCTGTAGGATTATGTTTTCCAGACCAGATTATTATTACTCAGACACCACCAAAGAATCAGGTGTTCTAAGTTCAAACAAACAGATATACACGCATGGTAATAAGAGAAACTGCAGTTTAATAGCAGTATGGAAATGAAGCCAAATTGCATGTTGGAATTTCTAGCTGTTTGATTTTTCTCAGCTTGAAGGATAAAAATTTGGACAGAATAAAAGAAAATTACAGTATTTTTTTCTTGGAAAAGAACACATCATGCCAGTGATGCTGAAAAAAATAGATTTTTTTTTTTTTTTGGTACTGTTACTATGAGGGTGCATATTCTAAGATCTTTAATGCTGTTGTATTCCCCTACTAAGTCATGCAGTGTGTGGCTTGTTCATAAATGTGCAGTGGGGAGCTAAGAGTGCAAGGACTGACAATATCTAAGATTTCTTCAAAGGAAAAATGAGAAAGAGTTCGGACTATATCATGTATCTGCTCTACCTGTGCATGGATTTCAAACTGACAAAGCATTCTAGGGGGTGCTAGAGGACTCTGTAACTAATCAGATGATATTGATCCAACAATTCACTTGTACAAGCAGTAAACTAATTTCTCTTGCAACTGTCTGATGCAAGTGAATTTTGGTACTGCTTCCAGAATGGACCAAATCATAGCATTTAATTAGCAAGTGGCTTCTGGAGGTTATCTGGACTGGATGATGGTGCAAGGCAGGGCAAACGTAGAGTGTGTTATTCAGGGCCTTGTCCATTCATGTTTTGTATACCTCCAAGGGCAGTGATTTAGCAATCCATTTCAATGTTTGCCCTCACCGTGAAATTCTTTTCCTCATATCTATTCAGAATTTGCAGCTTTTGTGCATTATCTATTGTCTTTTTCATTTTTCACCACCGAGAAAAGTCCAGCTTAATCTTTTCTGTTCCCTTTCCTTTATGTAGTCGAAAATAGCAGTTAGATCCCTCCTTGACCTTTTCTGCAGCCCTTTAGTCCTCTTGCCACAGAAAAATTCATTTCCGTAAGTCATAGTGGTGGGCTGGAGAGCCCAAAGAAGCACTCTAGATACTCTCACAGGTTCTAAAAAGGGGGAATAATCACATCCCTTAGCCTGCAGGCTTCACTATCAAGCTTCAGAGTAGTACCAGTTTTCTGCCTCCTTTAGAGTCCACCTGTCTGAGTCATATCTTTCCATTTTTTCTGTAAAGACACTTGCTGAAAGAGTTGCTAAAGTCAAGGTAAACTATGACTGTGCCTTTCCCTACTTCATGGAACCAGTCACTGCATCACAGAAGGCAGTAGTTTATCAGTCCCTTGTAAATTCCTGCCCCCTGTTCTCAATCTCCTTGTTCTTCACAGGCCTGGGCATGGTTTCCAGGAAAATTTTCTCCATAAGCTTATTGAGACTTACTGAGTTTATTCAGGTCAGATTGAAGGTGGGTGTGGTCTTTGCCTTTTTCCTGTAATTGGAAACTTCCCTTGATAGACATAACCTGTCAAAGGTGATAGAGTGTGGTCTTCATGTGGCACCGGTCATTTCTCTCATCCTGAAATGCATCCCATCTGGTCACGTGCAGTTGTGTATTTCCAGTTTGCCTGTGTGGTCCTTGGGCCAATATTGTCTCTACTGTAGGTAGTACTTCACTTGCCCGGGCTCTGACACTAAGCTCAGGGAAGCTACTGGATGATTGAGGCATCAATCAGAGATTGCAGAGACCTGTAGAAGCTTTACATGGAGAGACTAGTTTGAATATTAGGATGCAGTGATGGATAGGAGATCTTCCTAAGAAGCAAAGAGGATTGGCCAGAATTTGCTGCAACACAGGAAAACACTTGTTTGAAATCAGTCCCGTATGCAAGGTTTTGCCTGCAAGGACACAGTGGGAAGTTGTGTTATAAAGCATTTTATAGTTATTTTGTCTTGACTTAGTGGCTTCAAAGTTTTAAAAACTCTTAAAAATATCATTACTCTATTTTATATTTATATTATTTTTTTACCCTCCTTCAAAGTTTTTTATTTTCTCGAGCTGTGCACCCTTAAAGTCAAGGTTGTGGCCAAATTCTAAGTTTCAGTTAATAAGCTCTTGGAAAATTCTAAGTAGTTTTACTTTGACTCTCTCTAAGGAGAATTGTCTGTTTATATAGAGATTCTTCTAGGGATAAAATATACATAGCCATTAGCATAATTTATTCCTTTTATGTTTTTCTTCCCTGTTACTGCATTGGATAGTCAATTACATCAGAGTAGTAAGGATTTTACTATTTATTAGAGACTTTTTACATACACCCATTTACATAATGAGCCATTATGGCAGATTTCTGGAAAATTTCAGTCTACTCAATGATTTTTAGGGTTAGAACAGTAAGCATCAGGAGAATAACCACAGGGTGTGATTAGACTGTAACAATTGATGAAATTAACAAGGATCTGAATAGTTACTATTTATAAGTATTTGAGAGTTTGAAATAAGACATAGGTGTAGTTGTATAGGTACTTTCAGTGATAGCTCTTTTTGAGGTTGGCTTGAGTACTGCAAATCATGAACTCCAGCTTTTGTAAGGATTTCTAAAGTCAGGTCACTGCTGGGCACAGGGGTTCTAGAGCCCTCTGGAAGCTGTGGAGAGTAGCTTCTCAACAATGCACTCTGGAAGAAGTCAGCAAAGCTTTTGCAGGATAAACTTTAAGCCTTAAAGGCTAGTGAACATAATTGAGGGAAACAAAAGGGTTGCAAAGGGTAGTCAGACTTCACATACAGAATTTTATCAGATTTGTGAAACCTGAAAAGGCCTTGAGTAAGGTGGATTCAGAGGAAAAACTTTGAAACTGAATTTTCTGAAGGATTCCTTATGCAAACAGAATGGCTTCATATCACTCCATTCCACTGAAATATGAAAGATTGCTTACTGTTTCAGAGTATTAAAGTACAGATGATTTATGTGTTTCCTAGGTATATTTTCACAGACATTCCATAGCCAGTGTCTTAAAATAGGTAACTCTGACTTGTAATCTCTCTTGAGTTGGGTTCATTTCTCCCAATGGTTTAAACCAGCACATATGGCCAAGACTTAGTCTTTCCCATGAAGGAAAAAGGCAATTAAGTAGTTTATCTGCTTTGTTTGGAATAACAGAAGTAGGCTGAGAATCTATGATGTCATGGAAGATAGATGCTATGGAGGACTGAAAAAGGTTATTTGTGTTTTAGTACTACCTTGACGAAGTTTCTGACTGTATACAAAGAGACAAAGTAGGATGTATGTGAACAAATTTGAGGAGGGTAACAAAGAATAATTTCCGCTGAAAAGTCTCAGAAGAAAAATGACTTTTCAACCCACTGAATTACATCATCAGTCAAAAGCAATTAGGTTTAGGGTTGGGATTCAGAGAGCCACAAAGCCTCTAGGGACACCAGGGCTGGAGAAGGCATGCCAAGAGGAGCACGACATTGCACCAACATGACTGCCTCCACACCTTTCTGATTTGGGTCGTCTCATGGAACTCGAGTCAAACTTATTTTTCTAGTAACAGTAAAACTGTTGGTCTGTTGTGTTATAAAGACCATATTTTACTGTAAAGCTTTGTGAAGTAAAATTTACACGTTAACACCCTAGAAGTTGTATTATTATTCTTAGATGAAAATCTATAGATGGGCTAGTATTAAAGGTATTATAGAAGCTTGTCCCATTCTCTTGGATTTCCTTGTAATCATCTGTGAACATACAGAATTATTAGCTGTTAAAAGGGTTTTACCTTTATCTTACTTCTACTATCATATATTTTTTCTATAACTATTAAAAAATAGAAACATCAATATAAAATTGCTGATGTTTTATTACAATATTTGCAGCAGTTTTTTTATTAGATGTGTGATTTAGTCTTTTTTAGAATTAGCTTGGAGGTAAATTTATAGCAATTTAACTAATACGTTCTAGGATTATACCCCAACATAGCTTCAGTTCAGCTCATAAAATGATTACCTAAATTTCCCCATTTTGTTAAGTGTTCATGGAAGGAGTTCTGTCTGATTCTGTACTGAATTATAACATGATTGCTTCATGCACTGTTGAACACTCGAGCTGTTTACTGTGAAATCTTCCATGGAATCCCTGTACTTTAGATGTTTCTTGAGTGTTTTTGGAGATTTATACAGTTTAGAACAGCTGTTGTGTTCTCAGATAGAAGCACAATAAGGTATTTAGTGAGCTATATAATATTAAGTATATCTGAAAGTAGTTGCAGGCATTAAAAGAATTTCCAGGGGTTTAAAATGTAGCTTGTAAATATATGAACTTTATAGTGATATATTAATGCCTCAGTGTGCTTGAGAGTGGATCGGATATGAAAAACTAAATAGAACTTAAGGCAATATTGTAGATGTGTGGTCAACTTTGAATATACACAAAAAATTCACTTGAAGCATGAGTTTCTCTCGCTTTTTCTCCTACTTTACAGTTTCAGTAATTTAAATGAAGATGGTGCTTTGCCTGATTATCTTTTTCAAAGGTGTCATAAATTCCTCAGTATTATGCATGAGTACACTGCACTGATATTGGGATTGTAGCTGAGAGGGTAGTAACTTTAAGTTGCATGAATGATTAATTTACCTGGAGGACGGTGTAAATTAGAAGGGATTTGCTTTAAAAGATCAATGATTTCGTCTTTCTAACCCAGTTTTCAAATTTTTATTTTGAAATATTTTAACATTTGTATTAGAAAGGCTTTTTAGTGTGAATCATACAATAGCAACCATGGCAGTCATTTTCTTTGAAGAAAAATAATATACTTAATAAGTTCCTACTACCATCCCTGCAATAGAAATACCCATGTACTCATGTACTCATAATTAGACTTGAAGTTAATTAATGTTTTAGAGCTTATCATGAGGCACTTAGAAATCTTAGCACATTCCTAGTGCTGAAATCAGTTGTAAGTTGTTTTATCAAATTACATATTTATTTTTAAAGAATTTTCTTTCTCCTTCTGCTAATCATTCAGAATTAAAATCCTGTTCTTAAATCATGGTACTCAAATCAGTATTCACCTGCTATGAGCCTCTGACATTCCTCAGGGCTAAAAAGGGAGCAAAGTGTGAAGTTGTGTGCAGAAGATTACCAGCTTGCTGTTACTCTCTAGAGATCGGCTGAGACTGGGCACTAGAAAACCAAGGGCTTTGCGGGGGGAGGGTTCTTTATAGTTCTTTTTCTTTGCTTAACTTTTATTGAATGAATTCTACTTAAATGTATCTCAGACTGTTGGTAAATTTGAAGTTCTATTTCTGCTGTCCTCTTTTTAACCCCATTACATGATTTATTCTTAAATATGCCCCAGTCACCTTCCTGTGCTAAAAAGCCAGGATCCCAGCCAATTTGTAGGGTTTTTTAAGAAAGTAGTAATTCTTATTCAGCATTCTAAAAAATCAGCTGACAAATGTGCTAATGAAAACTCTAAACATTTAAAGCTAAGTATTAAGAACATCTATAAAGTAATCTCTGTACTTTAGTTTCCCCACATTTGCGTTAGTATTAAACATGAAGAATTGTGTTGTTATTTAAAATACAAATGATACTGAAACAAACTGAGCACAGATTGTGATGCAAATGCTTCTTGATGTTTTGAAGAAACAGCAAGAGCCTTTGCAGCTGCTCTTTTCCGGAAAACAAACATTCTGCCTTGAAGCAGAACAGTCTTTCAAAATTGGAATAAACAAATGCACATTGTTCTGTGTGATGCTTAAAAGATGTTTATGATAGAATAAGAACACAATGAGAAGTCCTGCTGCATGGAGTGACTGTCTGGCCTATATCTTGTGACTCATGCTGTAGCATGAGGTGCCAGGAGGATTTGCAAACTTTTCTCTTGTCCCTTTGTTTTTTTCAGTGGATTTTTGTAAAGGACATTACATTCACTTAAAATTGTTTTGGAAAATGTGAAATTATCAGAAAGTCAGCATAAACCAAAAACATGTGTTACAGCAAAACATGTTTTTTATAGCACTACCACAGGTTTTTGTAATGGATGAGAACAATTAAGTGTTTCTGCTACCATTAACTACTGTTCTTCTTGCCCAATCCATTGTGCATTCTGTAAGTAAGAGAAAAAGTTGTGCCTTTTTTTTCCCTCCATTTTGCAGAATGCTGCGACAAAGTGTGGGGATTTCCCATGTGTCAGTACTTGAAGGACAAAGGCTGGTGTTGTGGTCGCAATGCTAGAATGTCAGCATGCTTGGTATGATTCCCCTTCTTCTCTTTTTCCTACTGAGAGCTTTGTCCAGATGTTATAGAATTCATTGTTTTTGGCTTCTAATCCTAAAGCCATGACTTTAATCCAAGACTATACAGAATAACATCATTAATGTTGTAAGCATGATAAATTATATCTAAAAAAATAGTATTGACCTTTCAGCTTTATATATTTTATGCTTGCTAAAGGCATGAAAAAATGAGTAGTGACAGAAGTGCATTTTAAGACTGTACAGAAAGGCCAAACCGTTGCTGAAACCTAAACAAGGTAACCCCTCAGGATAACAGTTCCTAGCCAAGGACTTAGGGGGAAACAAGGTAATTGTCAAAGGATTGCAATCAGTAACTCCCCCAATGCCTTCATGATTCATAATATTGAATGTTCTGACTGTTTAAAACTTGAACAAACCTGCCCATTCCGAAAACTAGAAGAGCTCTAAAATCCATGAGGCTTAAGAATCTGGAAACATTTTTTTTTAACAGAGCACTGAGAGATTAAATACTTTTAAAGACCTAGCCTCATCAAGATAGATTGATGAGCTGTTGTCTAATTTGAAAAAACAGATAGGTACTGAAAATTTCAACCACTTTTAGTTAGAAGATCACTATTCCTTCCCTTTATTAATTTTTAATTTCTGGTATCATAATGAATCACATCAGGTTATGGCTAGCCTCTGCTGCTTGCTCTGTACCTCTGTTACAGAGAACAGTGTAGACTAAAGACTCAGTATAGGCTAATGTATTGAGCTTACAGAAACTTGAACTAGCATGATCATTAAATGCTATCAGAAGAAAGTATAGGAGGACAGTTGTTTAGTATTCATAAGGCTTAAATGTGTTACCCTTGGAAAGTAAAAGAAAAGAATTGTTCATTTTAGAGATGTTGCTATAAAACATCACAAAAAATTGCTTTCTAAAGAGATTTGCCTTTTCTCTTTTTCTTGTGTCATACAATACCTTCCTCAGTTGACACATTAGCCATTTCCTCTCCTATTCCATTTCTTTTGGAAAAAGTTTGGGCTGTTTTTCAACAATGTTAGGAAGATAAATTTTGTAACCAAATGAGCCCCAGGAGACAGTACTGTTCATGCCATATATATCTATTTTAGATTTCTCAGAAATCACAGAAATTTGGCAGTTAAAAGCTTTTTTTGTTTAAATATGCACAAAAGGCAAAGAGTTCTCTTGTGTCACTAGATACTTCTACTGTTAAGAGTGTAATTCTGTATATGCATTTTTCATGACTAGGATTTTCCTTGCCTTCTAGGAGGTACAAGAGAGCCACTAGGCACGATCTTTCTAGGGGTAAAGGCTGGCCAGGAGAGACTCAGTCTGCTGAGCAATGACACTCGGCATTCAAATTCATTGATGTGCCAAGGGTCAAAGGTGTTGGGTGAGAGTTTGATTTTCAGACCCATACAATACATGTTAGAACCCACATCCATCTCCTAAGCAGCAGCATATTCATGCTGGTATGAGAGCTATAGCTTACACAGCAAAAGAGAAACATCACAGTTGGCCAAAGTCACGAATGAACTACATCTACTTGGACTGTGTTTAAAGAACAGTCCGAAATACAAGGTTAGTTCTATAACTAGGAGAAGGAGGAGTGGATGACTGAGTAACAAGCAGTCTTATTTAGTGTAGTGAAGTTTGGGGACTAAAGGAAAATGACCTGTAAGTGGTGAGGCATTTCTGGTTTGCTGTTTAATTTGATGTAATATCAAATAATTTACTGAGTTTTTTGTCTTTATTTCTTCTACAATCTTTAAAACTCGTTTAAAATTTTATAGGTACAGTATCTTTTCAACTGTGAAGGGATATTCCATGCTTCTAATTATTTGTCATTTTTTGTCACTGTGGATCATAAAAATCAAGTAGTCTTTAGCATCTACATCAGCATTTATAGTATGAAGAATCTAGTGGAAAATAATGCACAGTATTTTAAACTGCAGTCTTTCTGAAGTTTTATTTGATTTAACTTTATATGCAACAGTTCAATTTATCTGAGTACTAGGGATTAAAACTAATATTGTACATTGAATGAGTGTTTACTTTTAAATAGTCAAATATGCAAAGTGAATTATTTGTATTTCAGTAGGAACAGACTCAAGAAAAATGCATTTCTTTGTAGTATTTTCACTGAAAGTAATCCTCTGAAATTCTGGTACAAGACAAAGAAAAACAAACAAATTTTGCGTGTATCTAGTTCCACACAGTCAGATGTTGTTAGTTCTCCTGTAAATAAACCAAAATAACAGGAGTAGCTGATTAAGAGTACCTAAAGGTATTAACACTTTAAAGTGTGCAAGCTTGTGTTATGTCACTCCATTAGTCTTTCAACATGTCATCTCCTCTGACTTTTATACAATGTGTTTATAAAATGTTATGATAAAGAATAAACATATCAGCAATTTAATTCCTTGACTCTTAAAGGCTTTGGAGCGAGTTGCAGTTGGCCAAATGGTAAGTAATATTGTTTATTTTAGCCATTCTAAGATAAAATGTGTTCTCCTCCTTTGAATGTTCTTAATCCATGGCCTTTTATTGAACTCCTGCATATCTGGAATCTAAAATACTGGCATATACTACGTCAAATCCTGATAGATAGCATGTGTCATCATGAAATCACATTTTTATTGCTGTGGTTGTACTTAGTTTTCTTTTGACAATTAAGAGTCTGAGGAAAAAAAGCACAGCTTAAAATTTAAGGCATTAAAATACCATTCCTAACTTCCTTCACTATCTTTCAGCTAGTAAATAAATTCAGTGCAAATGTCCTTCTGATAACCCTGGTTTGGATCACTCTATCCCAATGTTTTATCAACTAATGTAAAAATAGACATTGTTATGACAAAAGCTTGAACCTGTTAGAAACATCATCATTCTCATTTTTATCCCTGTATATTTTTTCCCTGTGAATATTTTGAATTATTGTTGTGCAAGTTATCCTTTAGGGGATGGTGGACACCAACTGTGCAAGTATTTAAAAGGCAAGCCTGAGAGACTTCTTTCTAAATGTAAGCCCACTGACCCTAGTAGTTTTTTCCTGTAAATTTTTAATTGACAATCTTTAACTATTTTTATGCAAACAGATCTTCCATACACAAAGATATGACATTTTCAGTATGTTCTTTTTTTTTAGCATAGTACTTTCTGCATGGTTCAGACTACAGTGTATGATGATTCAGCTAGAGAATTATGCCTTTTGTATTCAAAACAGCTTAGCTAAATTTTTATTTATTTTGCATATTAGAATTTGGATCATGATCAGTATGCTTTCCTCTGTTCTTTTTCCCTCCATCAACCTTTGATCTTCAGAGTTTGAGTTTATTTTTTTTTCTTGCATTTATGGTTATGTTAGAATCTGACCCAAATACATAATTTTGACTGGATGCAAGAATGTTAGTAAATTGTCCTCTTAAATCTGTTCTGACTGATTTTAAAGAACTCAAGTCAATAAGTCATTAAGGAAACCAATACTGATTTTGTTACTCTGATCCTTATTTCAGTGCCAATTTTAAATCCTTGCTGTTGTAAAATTTTTTGCAGCTGCCTACAGAATCATTGTTTTATCGAGCTGTTCTTCAGGTTATTATAGAAGAAATGTATGGTGTTACGAAAAGGTAGGAAGCTCTGAATTCACAGAATACCAACCACAGATCTGATTCTCTTCCACCTCTATTCTATAGAGAAAGTATTTTGTATATAGACATTAGTATTAAAATGCAGGAAAGATTTACTCATCCTAAATCTATATCACAAATTTATTGCCCTTCCTTTACCTGTAGCTGAAGTAGGTCCTCTTTGGTACTGGATACATGGGTGAAACATATCTTCACCAGAGAACACTCAGCAAATTTACTAAAAAGTCAGTGTAATCCTGGGCTACCCTGTCATGCAGAGGGCCTGGCAGCTTTAATACTGCAGAAGGGAAAAGGCATTTCTATTTGTCCTGAGAAAAAATGCTGAAAGCTCAATGGCCATGATGGCTGTAAAGAGCTACTCACTGCCTCTGCCTACCCTGGCAAGTGCTGCCTCCTTGTAGAATGGGATTTGGAGAGCTGCTGCTGAGGATCTGACATCTGCATTGTACTCTTTCTTGTGGTTGTAGTTGGATTAGATTTTATCTAATTCTGGGGGATGTATACCTGTTAACACTTGGAGCATGTCCAGAAGCACACCTTCCAGTTTAATTTAGTTTGAAAATAACCCATTTTTTGAGCTCTGATACTATTCCACAGTGTGAACTAAGGCATGAGAGGTGGGGAAAAATTCACTTCAGCAGTATACTCCAGATCTAAAATAAATGCTTATGCTGATACCCCCAAAACTTGTGCTAAATGTAGAGTCAGACAGCTTACCCTTCAAAAGGTCAAATTCCTGAAAGAAGAAATACTTCTTTATTTTAAAATTACATAAAATATCACACAAAAAATCATGGCAGCTAAATTGTAGAGAAAAGAAAAAGTGTGAGATAGATGTTTTATTTGTTAAAGGAAGTAATTAAGATTATACTTTTGAAATTAAAGCAATGGCTACCTTGGAAAGACCTCCCCCACCCCCAGTTTTGTTTTTGAACATGATGTTATATGGCATGGAATATCCCTATGGCCTGTTCTGTTCAGCCCTCCTGGTTGTGTTCCCTCTGCACTTCTTGTGCACCTTCAGCCTACTCACTGAGAGGCAGAGAGAGGAACAGAGAAGGCCTTGATACTGTGCAATCACTGTTTGGCAGTAGCTGAAACATTGGTGTGTTACCAGCACTGTTTTAATCACAAAGCCAAAGCACAGCACTGTATGGGCTACTGTGAAGTTCTATCCCAGACAGATCCAGAAAACATCTCTTCCCCAGTAGCTTGTTATAAGAGTCAGATGCCCGTCTTCCTAAGAATGACATAACAGCATAATCATTAACTGATTTCCAGACTGCATCAGCCCAAATGTTCAGGTGTATCTCAGTATTAAATATAACAACAGAAAAGATTCTCAGTGAATGGGGGTCCTTGACAGCTAAACACATTAGAACTGCCACTGAGTGAAGTCTTTCTGTTGACCTGAGTAGATGTTAGTTCTGGTTTTTAGATAAGGAGGTAGGGTTTTACTAAGAGTAAAGAAGAGGAAAGGTTTTAAACTAAGATATTTCTATCCTATATTTCACTGGGAGGGTGGGGAGGAGTGTATTTCTTGTTAAGTTATTCAGTAGCTGAAAATTCTATATCTGAAAATTTAACTCCTACACTGCACATCTGGAAGAGGAATTATGCTAGGGTACAGTCAAGAAAATGAATTCAGACTAACAAAAACTTTGCATGTTGTTTCTCCAAGATATTTTAAACACAGAGAAGAGGAAAAAAACTTGAGTGGCCTGTTGGGATTCTTCCTATGTATTTTTTTTTCCAGTTTTTATGCATTATTTTAACATGTTTTCTGAAAAAAAAAAAAAACAAAACAAACCACATTTTGGGCTGCCTACAAAAGCAGACTATTCAGTTGTAAGCAGGAGAAAATTCTGGCATCATTTAATGAAATAAAAATTGCAGGGATAAGAACACAAGGTAACAAGCAAAGTGGCATTTGCTCAGTCCAGCGGTTAATGATAAATAAATTACAGCAACATTATAATAAATTATAGAAGGAAATATCTGTCAGCAGAAATAAGAATTTTGTCACTCATATAGGGAAATAAAAATATTAGTGAAGAAATTAAAAACAAGCTTCAACTAACTTTCAAATTTTTACATAATAACCTTACTACAACTGTAATACAATTATAAAATTGCTGTGTCTAGAAATTACTTCAAGTATTACCTTGATTGTTTTAAGTTGAAGGAGGAAAAAGGGCAGTTGTTACTAACTTCGCAGTAGTAACCGTCCAACTGATTTATTTCTCCCGAGTTAAAAATTAAGTTAAAAATACATGAATTTCTGTTGTTGGATATATAAAAACCTACATCTCAATGCTGTATTTCAGTGATCGACATGTTGGAAAAACTTTCTCCAAATCATCCTCCTTCATAGATTATGTCAGGAGGTCTCTGAAAAAGCTGGAACTGGATGATTCAAAGGTGAGTCACTGAATAGAGACTAAATTAAATACTTATATCCCTGTAAGTTCTTGAAGTCAGCACCACAATGGAATGTTTCAGCCACTGACTTGATTTACTTCCTATATTGCTGTGTGAATATAAAGCATTATCATTTTTTTATTAGTATTAATAGAGCAAGTCCATGCTTGTTTATATATATTAAAAAAAAAACCAACATCTAAGTTGGGGGGGGTTTATGGTTTTTTTTTTTGAAGCAGACTTCCATGTTTAAATTCTTTAAAATATTCTGATTTAAAATTACTTTATTCTAATGACTTTATATAAAACCAATCCTTTTTTCTACATGGTGCTCATAATCATGATTTTTTTAAGGCTTTCTATTATTTCTGAAGTAAATCCTACAAATCTCCTTTAAGGCTAAAAATATAATACAGTATTTTATACATGTTGTCATTTAGAGGTGAATATACTTTTCAGATGCCGAGTGAAGCAGGCATGAAGAACTTTTTGCCAGTGCTGATACTATACATCCCAGTAAAAGTAACTCATGCATCCTTTCAGACCAGCTGAAATACTATACCATACAAGCATGTTGCCTTTTTATCTTTTATTTGTTTAAACTGAAAGAGATCCAAAAAATTATGAATCATGAATCACGTAGTAAATACTTTGACCCCTTTTGATTTTCTTTTTTTGTTGTTGTTTTTTCGATATTATCGTGATCCTTTTGGACACCTTTTGAAACTGAAAATGTAACATTATAGCAAGATAGGCATTTCAGTCTGTGCAGTATGTTTCTCTTACAACTTAGTTTCCAATGTATTTCCAGTTTAGTTTAGCCTTTAGACAGTCTTCCTGAGCTGCCTTTGAAGACCTTTGAAGGCCTAATACTTCTTTTTTCCTTTAAATTAATAAATGTCAAGGAGAAGTATTAAAATAACTTTCCTAGATAGAGAAAAATAAGTAAATTCAAAATTGAGTTTTAAACTTACCAAATCTTTTGGAGATCTTATTTATGTTCTTGAGTGTCTTGTCTTAGTACTACAACTCTTCAATTGGACAACAGATGGCAACATAACATTAGGCACAGAATATGAGTGTGTAAAGATCACAACCATGCTGTGAGAACAAGTTGTGCAATAGAGACACTAGAGAGTACTAGGCAGGTGGTTAACAAATTCAGTACCATCAAAGAAAAAGTAGGAATGGCAAGTATGTAAAATATTTAAGGTAAATGTTGTAGTCTTTCTTAAATTAGCGTTTAAAATCTGTAGTCAAAATGTCAAATCACTTAAAATTTGCCGGGCACATCAAGCACGAACTATGAGAAGAAAGCAAAACCAAATAAGCAAATAAATTCAAATGACATTGGAGTCATGCTTACAACATTATGCCTGAAGTTTGCAATATTTTAAAAGGATTATATTTAATTCTGTTTGCAAACGTAGTTACTTATTTGCTTTTCTGCATAAATAGGCACCAACATCATGCATTCACCCCAGCTGAAAGTAAAATATGTCTTTCTCTCTGTGTGTACAGTCACCCAAAAGCAATAGTGCATTTTTTTGTGCAATAATCAGTTTACAAAATCATTGATTAAACTATACTGGTGGAAATTTATTCACTGGTTTTTTTAAAATCAATAAGCATAGAAACTTTGAGTTAAGAGGTCTGATTTTAGGCATGCTACCTTTTGCTAGAAAGAGTCTGGACAAATGCAAGTTGCCCTGAGAGAAAGATGTCTGTCAACACTGCTTCAAACTGCACATTTGTGTGGTTGCTAAAGACCTGATTCAAGTCAATGCTCACTTTTGCTTATGTTTCTCCTCATTTTATGTGCAGCTGGCTGCATACTGAAGACTGGATTTTGTGCTGATGTAAACAATACTATTTTTTATTTCCCAGCTATGTTGAAATCTGCAGCAGCACAAAAACAGTGCTATTCTGATACTACTGAGAGGAAAATTGTAACTGCGCCCTCAACAGTGGTTCTGACCCTGCAGTTTTCACGGTGGAGTCAGGACTATACCTACACAATACTGGAGAATGTGTTAAATTCCTCTCTTCAGAAAAAAAAACCACTTACATAGCTAAAAATGTGATGAAGTCTAAACATTTGCTCTCAAAGACAACAAAAATCAGAGAAATTTATGTACAATTTGTTTTCTAGCTCTGTTTAGAAATGAATAAAAGAGCAGCTGTTCTGCATAGACCAAAAGTCTACTTCGTCTCTGGCAGAGGCCAAAAACCGATGCCTTGGGAAAAATATAAGGTGGGAGTAAGCATATAGGAAGCTTATTTCCAGAATAATCCAAAATGTCCTTGTCATTCACAAAAAAAAAAAAAAAAAAAGAAGGCAATCACTGTTTTAATACATAAATTTATTTAGGTTATATTTAAAAAGCAGCTAAAACTTGGTGACACTGTGTAATACTACCAGAGAAGTATGAGAAAAAATTGTTTCCATATGCGTCTCTGTTTTACATGTGCAAAAAGTTTTCTAAAAACCAGAAGTCAGTTGCTATACCCTTATCTACCAGTGCTGTAACCTCGCTGTAGAAGGCTACCAGATTTGAAGGCACAATTTGCTGTTAGTGAAGCCATGTTGTCTGTCACCTGCCACCTCCTTATTTTCCATGGGCCTTAGCATAGTTTCTAGCAGGATCTCCTCCATGATCTTGTCAGGCACCAAGGTGAGACTGACTAACCTGTAGTTCCCTGCATCTCCCCTTTTTCTGTTTTTGAAAATGGGTTATGTTTCCCCTTTTCCAATCCATGGGAACTTCATCAGGCTGACATGACTTCTCAAATATTCTGGATAGTGGCTTAGCAACTTAGTCTGCCAGTTCCCTCAGGACCTGCAGATGCATCTCATCAGGTCCCATGGCACTGTGCATCTTCAGGCTCCTAAGATGTTCTTGAACCTGATCTTCTCCTACAGTGAGTGGTTCTTCATTCATTCAGTCCCTGTCCCCTTCTGCAACTTGGGTGGTGTGGCTGGAACTTGCTGGTGAAGACTGAGGCAAAAAAATTGTTGAGTATCTCAACATTCTCCATAACTCATGTAGCCAGGTCTCCTGTTTTCTTCTGGAGAGGGCCCACATTTTCCCTAGTCTTCCTTTTATCACTGGTGTACCTATAGAAGCCTTTCTTGTTGTTCTTGATGTCAGACAGATTTAATTCTAAGAGGGCTTTAGCTTTCCTAACTTGATCCCTGGATGCTTGGACAATATGTCTGTATTCCTCCCAGGCTATCTGTCCTTGCTTCCACTTTTGATAGTCTTCCTTTTTGTTTTTTATTTTGTCCAAGAGATCCCTGGTGGTTTTGCTTGGCTTCTTTGAGCTTGGAGAAGATGACCCTTGAATATTGACCACCTTTCTTGGGCCTCTCTTCCCTTCAGGGATTTATCACATGGTACTCTGTCAAGCAGCAGGACATGTTCTCCCATCTCCCTTGGTTGACAGGTGCTGTTAAATAAATCCAAAGATGTTTGACAGACATTGTGCTTATTAGTTCAATGGTATTGGAATTCCTAAATTACTTCTCTTTGCTACATTGACTTTGTGCTTTTGCAAACTCCAGACTATTTAATTTTGAGTTTTAAACCTGGTAGACAATAGTGAAATCAGAATTTATGCAAAGTACAATTTTCTTTTTCACTAATTGGTTATTTTTTGTCAGACGAGCTTTTTTTTTACACTGGGTAGATGAAGATGTGCTTCTCTTAGCTTACCATTGACTGTCCTTGGGTTGTAAATTCTCCTTAGCAGTGACTAGTGGAATATCATAAAATGCAGTTTGCAAAGGAAGGGACATATGATTAAGAATCTTACTGTGTGGTTTAACTTTACTGTTGTTTTAAAAAGTGTTAAAAAACCTCATACTTAAGACTGGGGAACTGTCAGTAGTGAAATTGTATAGTACATTGAGACATAAACTAGCCTGAATATATACAGCTATGGATGTAGTCTACCAGGACTTCAGGAAAGCCTTTAACACTGTCTTCCACAGCATTCTCCTGGAAAAACTGCAACCCACAGCTTGGACAGGTGTGCTCTCTCCTAGGTTGAGAGCTGGCTGGATGGCTGGGCCCAGAGAATGGTGGTAAACAGTGCTGCATCCAGTTGGTGACTGGTCACTAGTGGTGTCCCCCAGGGATCAGTGTTGGGTCCAGTCCTGTTTAATATCTTTACTGATGACCTGGATGAGGGGATTGAGTGTACCATTAGCAAATTTGCAGATGACACCAAGATGAGGGGGGAGTGTCAGTCTACTGGACAGTAGGAGGGCTCTGCAGAGGGACCTGAACAGGCTGGATAAATGGGCTGAATCCAGTGGTATGGTGCTCAACAAGACCAAGTGCTGCGTCCCGCACTTTGGCCACAACAACCCCATGCAGCACTACAGGCTGGGGTCAGAGTGGCTGAAGAGCAACCAGGCAGAAAGGAACCTGTGGGTACTGATTGACAGCAGACTGAACATGAGCCAGCAATGTGCCTAAGTGGCCAAGAAGGCCAATGGCATTCTGGCCTGGATCAGGAATAGTGTGGCCAGCAGGACCAGGGAAGTTATTCTTCCCTCTGTACTCAGCACTGGTGAGACTGTTCAAGTACTGTGTCCAGTTCTGGGCCCCTCAGTTTAGGAAGGACACTGAGGTGCTGGAGCAGGTCCAAAGAAGGGCAGCAAGGCTGGTGAAGGGTCTGGAGCACAAGTCCTATAAGAAGTGTCTGAGGGAGCGGGAGTTGTTCAGCCTGGAAAAGAGTAGGCTCAGGGGGGACCTTATTGCTCTCTACAGCTGCCTGAAAGGAGGTGGTAGTGAGGTGGGTATCAGCCTCTTCTCCCAGGCAACCAGCAGTAGGACAAGAGGCCACAGTCTTAAGCTGTGCCAGGGGAGGTTTAGTTTAGACATTAGGAAGAAATTCTTTACAGAAAGAGTGATCAGGCACTGAAATAAGGCTGCCCAGGGAGGTGGTGGATTCACTGTCCCTGGAGGTATCTAAGAAGAGACTGGATGTGGCACTTAGTGCCATGGTCTAGTAGACAAGGTGGTGTTAGGTCAAAGGTTGGACTTGATGATCTCAGAGGTCTTTTCCAACCTACTTGATTCTGTGATTCTGTAATTTCATTATCTGTTTTATGTTATTTTACACTATATTACATTACATTATTTTTAACTACCTTAGTCATGGAAAAGTTGTAAAATTTGCTTTAAGGTATGATTTCCCAAGTGTTTTGAACTGATCTAAGACATTGCTCTGCTAAAAGGGTTGTCTTACTGCTTTCATGTACTCTTTTGCTGTTCCTGATAATGCTTGTACAAGAAGAAAGAGGAAACATGGAATTGTGCTGTCAGTGCAGGGGAAAGCAGTCCCTTTGAGGCAGTAGAGGAATTGCGTCTGTTTAAACAGACTGTGGAATAGCATCCTTAGGCCGTCTCTCCTCTGTAGGGCGTGTACAGCGTTGGACAGTAAAAGAGACTTTCATTCAGTCAAAATGCTCAGTCTAGGAAAAGGCAGAGCTCTGAAAAAATGCTTCCTGAAGAGATGTTAAGTGTGGTATCACTAATTGTCCCATACCTTGTGCCTGAATGCTTTCTTTTCAGCTCAATCAGCATATCTGTGGGACTGCAGTCCAAGCTGGGTGTGCTCAGGTACATGGTATCTCATGTGCTCTCAGGGCTCTGTTGACAGTCTCGTAGATGAGTCAGTCCTATGGCACAGTTTTAGTGCCATTTCCAGCATATGGTATAGTTATAACTAGGTTAGCAGAGACCTTGCTAGGTTCACTTGGTTGTTTCAGCTGTTTGAGCAACCAAAGAAATCAGTTTAAAAGAAGATTATACCCCCATTACAGTGCAAAGAAGTGCTTTTGTTCACAACCTGATAAACACCCGGAGACATTGTAGCTACATAAGGGAAGAAATACTAACCAAAAATTTCTGTATGAAATGTAGGTTACTTGAGTGTCAGTAACATCTTGAATGTCAGTAAGATAAGCTAGATCTTTGAGTGCAGAATCAATCTTAAGACAAATACATGATAGATGTATTTGAGTTTTTTCATGTTCATAGTTTCAACATCATAATGAAAGAAAAAAGTTCAGTGCATATATGTGGAAAATTTTTTTGGGCTACACAAATGCATGGCAACCCAAAGAACAGTTGCATGGACAACTTGAGTGAATGAATGAGGCTTACTTTGCATGTGGAAGTTCAGTTCTTCTCCTGAAAATGCAAACAGTAATCTACTCCTACTTCACCTTGGAAGGATAGCAGATGGTTGTGTCGGGTACCTTTTAGGAACCAAAGGCAGGTAGCAAGCTGTTGCAGTTTCAGCCAAAGCCAGTGTTATCTGGGTTTTAGTCTTCTTCCAAGAAATTGGCCACATGGCTAACTACCAGTTACCCTTTTCATGCCTGTCTCTATTAATGCTTTTTGGTGGACAGTTTTTCTTTTTTCCAGCTCACCAAACTTTTATCTGAGACACAGTTTGGAATACTACCTAATCTATCTGTGACAGCAGGATGCATTCAGTCAAAATGTGTAATAAACAAGGAGGGAATGGAAAAGGACATACTTGAGTATGGCAATGTCCAAGAGACATTTTTGACCCCCTTTTTATTTGTCAAACATTTCACAGCTTGTTTTCTTTCAATTTGAATGCTTCATCTTGAAAAATGTAGAACATAAAGGAAGCAAAAGCAGAAAGGTTTCATGATAACATTTTTCCAAATATAGATCTTTGTATTTTAATTCCAAATAACCTATAATTTCAAAAATCCATTATACTAAAACCCTATTAATATGCAGTTGAAATGGAAAGCTTATAGGTCAGAGGTTAAATAAACTATTTTGTTTATTTCATGACTGATATATTTTAGTTGGTTTGACTCTTTAGAGGGGAAGAGAGAAAAAAAAGAACCTCTAAAATATTTGCACAGCTCTACAGAAAATAAAATAGGAATAAGATAAAAAAAAATTCTTGTTAGTCCACATTTGTACTGCCAGATCAGCTACTCGACCTTGCATCTGCAATTGGGAAAAAGTACTTTCTAAATGAAAAAAATATGATTGAAATACTACGAAAGTTTTTCTGAGCCCTGTTGTTTTAAGGCAGAGTTAGAATTTTGCATCATCCCTGAAAAATATTTGTCAGATCTTGCAAAAGCTTCCTGTAATGGAGACTGACAATGTTGCCAGTCCTTAATTAACCTCTGAGAAAAAGATTTCTTCAAGGTTTTGGCTAACTTTTTTTTTTTACTGCAATACAAGCCCTATCCGCTGTAGACATAGTGAACAAACTGTTCTCTACTTCTTGGTGATAGCCTTGTAAACACTTTTATTATGCCCACTCTCAATTTTGTCTAATTTAGCCTGATCAGTTCCAGTTTTCTGAGTTTTTTTTTTTAGATCATGTTTTCTAGATTTCTGATCTCTTTTCTCTCTCAGGGCTTTTTCAGACAGTTCATTTCTTTCTTTGAAATCTGATGCCCAAAAATGGATGCAGTATTCCAGCTAGAGCTTTTCCACTGCCAGAGTTGAAGGATTACTTCCTGCACTTTGCAGACTGCTCTCCCATACACATCATAGAATGGTGATTGCTGGTTTTTTGCAGTAGCACAACTGTGACTCTTGCTCAGCTTATGATCTGCTATATCTCGCAGACTGTCATTTGGTGTTCCCCATCCTGAACAGCTGATTATTTCTGCCTGAGTCTAATCCCTTCTGCTTTTCTGTGCAGCATTTCATACTTCTTTTCTAAGCAATGCTCCAATTTCTGAAAATTATTTTAAGTTCTGGCAGTGCCTTTCTGTTGCACATTAGCAGACCTAATTTGATTTCTATTCTGTTGTCTGAGTTCTTAATGAAAATACTGCATTCCATAATTGACCTCCAGTCAGCAGGTCTTTCAGTTGTTCAAAGACTCATTAGTAACTGTCTGTTTATGGTCATTCAAACAATTTTCACTCACCATATAGTACTTTAATCTTAAACTTGTTTCTTAAATTTGCTTGTAAAATTATTATGTGAAATGTTGTCAAAAATCTTTCTGAAATTGAAATATATGATAACCAGCTATTTTTCTCTGTTGTGAATCCTTTTACCCTCCTTACAAGTGAAGTAGACCAACTTGTGGTTTGTTCTTGACGAATTCACATGGACAAATTCATCTGCTTATCTTGTGTTTTTAAATTCTTTATTTGTTCCGTTTTTTCAGTGCATTTAATTTGAACTGTGTGTTCTATAACAAAAGACATACCCTCTCTCTTTGAGAACTTCTGAGTGACAATGAGTAATAGTTTTGAGGTCCCTTTAGTCCCTTCTTGGCTATCTTAGGATGAAGTTCGTAATACACACCTCATTTGAAAACTTACAGGTTTTTTAAGTGTTCCCTAGTTTGTTTTCCTATTTTAGGCAGAGATTTTACATCTTTGCAGCTGGATTAGCCACATGCTCTCAGATGATTCTTCTAATAAAGTGTTCAAAAATGTATTAAACACTTTGGCTTTCGTAGTCTTTTGTCATAGAGTCATAGAATCATTTAGGTTGGAAAAGACTTTTAAGAGCAGCAACTGTTAACTCAGCATTGCCATGTCCATCGCTAACCCTTGTCCCTCGGAGCCACATCTACATGTCTGTCAGTGCTGTTACTTTTCTGCTAAGTTGTGGTCTAGCTCATTCCACAGCCACAAAAGACTAGATATACTGCTGTTGAGGAGGGGATAAGATATATGGGAAAGGAAATGAGAATGTTATCTGCAGTTACTGTGTAATTGTCATTTAGGAATGACTGGAGCTTTCTGAATAATTAATGTATCTCAGAATGTCATGTCAGTGCAAAATGCTGTCTGAAGAACAATTATTGCAAATTAGAACTGAGAAACTGCTATTGGAAAGTAATTATAAACCTTAGAAAAGGGCTAATTTTAAAAACAAAACACAGATTTCATTTTGTAGTGTGAGTTTCAATCAGGAAAAAATATTTAATTGTAAAGTTCTCTCTCAAAAAAAGTAACTAGAAGAACTCTGATCTCTTTTTTTCTTAAATCTCTTGCAGCTCCCAGACAGCTGTATAATGGATTACTATGAAAAATACAAGCACAGAATGAATGAACTAGAAGCATTTAATATGGTAAAAGTTATAGCATTAATACTATTACCTTGTATATATGTGCTAGTCTAGAACAAAGCCCTGTTAAGTTTTATGTGGAGGTGGACTGTCTTACATTGGTATGCAATCTCAAAAAACAAAGCAGCCAGCCCTTCCAAACTTTGGAGCATATCCTATTCCAAAACTATATTAGGTGTGAGTAAAATAATAAAGCAAATACATGGAAGATTCTTTTTCAAGAGAGACTATTACACTGGAAAATGGCATGTCAGTCTCCTTTTAAATCTAGACTGGTCTCCATGCAGTTATTTCATAAAAGTTCTTTTTATTAAAATTCATTATTTGCCTCTTTAAAATTGTTCTGCTACAGATAGTATCATTTTCTTATTGGACAAATGTCTGAAAACCAACTAAATAACGTAGTTCCCTGACTTTGTAGCATTCCATGTATTTTTCTCTCTAATATAATCTGTTTTGAAGATGTCCATCCCATAGGTAAAATTAACAAACTGACGTTTGTACAACAGAACCCCTAAAAAATGGTTGACCTTCCTGGACTTGTTCTGAGGAAATGTAGCCATTTGGAAGTGTACTGCCTGTCTTTCCCAAAGGGATTGTAGTATCTAATCTTTCTTTCAGCTGAAGGTTGTTCTGGCTCCTTGCATAGAAGTTTTGATACTTCTGGATCGTCTTTGCTATCTCAAGGAGCAGGTATTTTTGCATTGTATTTTATGATACCTAGAGGCTACATCAGTGAAGTGAGGCTATTTCAGTCTATTTATTACAGTGCAGACCAAAAGTCTCTGTTGCAGAATTATTATTCTCATCATATTTGCAAAAGTATAAGCATTCATTTCGTTTAGTATAACCATATGCCCAGCAGATGTTTTTATTTTCAGAAAAGCAGCAACAGTAAATTTTATGTTCTTTTAATTGTATGGTAATTACTAGTCAATAGGCAGTAAAAAATAAATTAATTAAATATGCAACAAATCTCATTTTATACAACATTGAAATATTTATTAATTAAAAAGAATATTAGAAATGCTAAACAAACATTGTGCTGTTTATGCTACAACTTCCCATTAATATGCTTTAGAACATATAATTCAAGTCATTTTTAATTAGATCCAAAATGTTTATTATTTCCTTTTACTGTTTCTTAATTAAGATCAATGATGAGAGAGGGTGCACTTTTTCCAACTGTATGGCTCAACTGAGGTACATTTGACTAACATACAGTATGGATATATTTTACTAGTATAGACCTAGGATATAACAAGGAAATGCTACTACATTTACTCCATGATGATTTATATTACACTCTTTCTTCTAACACTAATTTTGAGCTTGGCCTGTTTAACTCAGGAGCAGCAGTAATACTTTTTCTGCACCAATAAACATTTTTCACACAAATAATAATTTGCTAGGAGAAAATCATAGCATCTTCCAGCTTCTACTCTGAGCCATGGTCAAAATAAATTTTTTAGATAAAGTTTAAACTCATTCATATGAATAGCTATGTTTTCCCACCATAAACCTTACATTTTAACAGCTCCATTTTATAATAAGTGAAAACTCACTTTATTCGCTGCCAACTACTGAGCTGTAGTAAATGTATGGTTTTGTTCTAACTGGTATTTTTACAGAGAGGCAGTTTGAAATATTTAAATAACAATGTATTTTCCCAAGTGCCATAGAGATCTCTATGATTTCCAAGATGGGAGATCAAACTTGCTGCATTTAGCACTAATTTACCTTTTCTAAATGTAATATATGCATTAATTTAATCTTGTACTGGTTGATTCATAAAATATGTTTAGGATTTAAAATAGAAATTATAAAAGCCATATGCAACATGATGGCCAGATCCAGCTGGCCTGATTCATTTGAAAAGTCAGTTAATTAGCTTCAGGAGTAGAATGCGCTGCCTAAAATGAGTATGTCGTGATCCTTAATTTCTTTGCTCTAGTTCAGTCAAAGAACAAATCCTTATTGATGAAGGAGGGGGGGAAACTATCATTTGGTAGTGCCAGAAATAACTAAATTACTTGAAAATGCATCCTGTTATGGGTGTCTGTTTTTTCAAAACAAATTTCCCTGATTTTCTTGTTCGATAAGTGGTTTTCCTGCTTTGCATTAAGGATAATTATTTTTATTTTCAAATTTGTATTTCAAAATGTGAACCTATTATCATATCTTAGCTTTTAAGTCAAGCACATTTTGATGTACTTCAATCATCCATCATTTTACAGGAAAACATTGCCTGGTCTGGACTTGTGAAGTTATTTGATCCTGTGAAATCTCCCAGATGCTATGCAGTTATTGCTCTGAAGGAAGAGTCATGTTCTTAAGTGGAAGCAAATTGCAGAGAGGTTGAAAATTCTGAACTGATACTGTTGTTTCCTCTCTTTAATTGATTCCTTAAGTACACTGTTTGCTTTTCAGCTGCAAGAGAAAAAACTGCAATACCTCTGAATCTTCAGAAATAAGTATCTCCTTTATAAATATGATGGCTTCCTTATGTCAGTTATTAAACAATGTTGAACATCTGACTTTATTAAAAAAGTTATGACCTATACTGTGTGATTGCTATTTAAAATAGTTTTTATGTTCCTTCTTTTTAAGGTACTATGCTTATGTATCAATACCCTTTCTCTTGATATTTCTGATCTCAAGATTATACCTGGTATCAGCAGTCTCAGACAAGGCTCACTTTTTTTCTTTTCTGGGTCCAGATGCTGCAAAGTATAAACAGAAAAATAACCTGCACTGTAAACAAGAGGCTTATAGACTAAATAGAATTTTTGTGCTTCCTATTCTGCAGGTTATCAGGACCAGCTTATTTACAGACCAGTGTAAAAGAACCTAGATAGTGACTACCTGCAGAGGACAGTTTTGTATTAACCCTTTCCTCCTTCAGGCATTTTTCTGGCATGCACTTGTTTGCCTGTCACTCTGAAGAAAAAATGTATGTGCTCTAATCCAGTGGGAGATTTCCCAGTGCTAAAGAATCAGCTGCCCTGCTGGAGTTCACTCTGTAATCCCTGGGTTCTATTGGAAAGCTATTATCTAGCCAAAATCTGTTGGGTATAAAAACTTTGGTACCCGGGTGAATTGAAACTTCCTAGCCAGTTTCTTGTTGTCTGTGCTGTATTCATGAGTGGGAAATTTATTTGTTGATGTGTTTATCTCAATGGGCTGCCTAATTAAACTTGCAGATTTTCCATCAAATAAAAAAGAGAAAAGTTTCTATTTTAAGTCCTAGTGCTTTTAATAGAATTTTCCAACATATATAAAATATAATTAATTACTAGTGCACAGAAAAAAAAAAAAGGACAAGTAAATAATAAAATACAGCATTGAAGAAGAAAAGGGGAGAATACACCTAGAAGATGAGAATAATAGAAAATATTTTTATACTAATTGTTTAGCAACAGTAATAGTGATGGGAGTCAGACTGAGATAGAGATGTGAGTAAGAAAGAATGTTTTTATGTTGCAGTTTGCAAAATATAATGAGAGCTTGTGAACATGGCCATTCAAGAAAAGTAAGGTATTTTTCTAACAAGTCACATCTTTATTGATGTATTCACTTGGAAGAAATACTTATTTTTCTGTGTCTAAGTTCTCTGCTATCTATTTTGGAACTCCCAGTCCTTATTAGCTCCACGGTTCCAGTATGAGCTTCTCACATTTGTTTGGTCCCAGTATATTCAATCCTTAGAGCTACTGAACACCTTCAGTACCCAAGGAAATTAACAGAATTGCAGGTGCTCCCAGCATCTTTGCAGTAGAGCTAAGAAGAGAAAAATGAGGCCTTCCATATATGCACCTTTTGTTATATATAGAGTACCAAGGAAACTAACAAGCTGCTGAATTCTTTTCCCAGAAGAGGAATCAAAAGAAAGAAAATCCTTTCCTAACCGCTAGGCATCTGGAAGGAAAAGAATATCTGAAATAAAATATCTGAAAAGAATATCTGAAATAAAAGGGCAATCTAAAGTACATGATGTTAAAAAGAAAAAAGATGAACAAAAATCTTAGAAAAATAGGGTTTATTACATTATGTTCTGCTAAAACATGATGACTAATTATTAGTGAAATGTTATAGTGTTGCCATCCCTATCTTATGTGCTGTGGGAAAAATGTACTTGGGGAAGAAATTGCCTTTTTTTTTTTTTTAATTAATTGATTCTTCCACTTTTTCAGACGAAATACAAAAACTGGGCATATATGATGTCCAAACAAAGAAAGCACAGTTTCTCACTGAAAGCAAGGGCTTAAAAAGTACCCTGTTATGGCCCAAAAATATTCATTTCAGCAAGTGCCATCTGGTTTAATCTGAACACAGTCAAAATTGCAAAGGGTATACAGACTATTGCTAATTTTGTGTGTAATGCTAGATAAATTCAAAGTTAAATTTTTATTACTATCTTAAGAGGAAATTTACAACAGTTTAGAAAAACAAGCACATCTCTAGGATTAGCACAGTGCTTTTCTGCCGATTCAGAAAGTTCTGAATAAATTTGCATTCCCTCCCCCATCAGCTTCTCAAGCTCTTTCAGTACTTTTCATGTACTTTGTAGTCTATGCAGGCAAAGACAGAGGCAATGTGCTTCTTAGAATAATAACTATCAAGAGGTTTATATGATGAGTTTGCATTCAAGTAGTCAGTTGCTGTCTGCTCTCAAAGCTGTTTCAAAGCTTTGGATGCCTGAATACCTATGGGTTACTGTTTACACAATGGAAAAATCCCTGACAGTAATCAGGATGAATAAAAACATTTTTCTTCATGGTTATTGCCAGAAATTCTTCCATAATGAAAACTGTACCCTAAATATGATGAAGTCTTTTGATAGGAAAGAATCTCCATTTTCTTTCAGGGTGACACACTGCTGTCTGTGTTGATATGCTGCCTAAGGAACAGAGGATATACCTGTTTCCCATCAGGTGTTTGCCTGGTTCTGTTCGTGGCACAGCTATGTGTTCTGTAGCAGATTTGGAATATTTTATTTATTTTTCTTAGGGCTTGTCATGGGTTGAAATTGCCCCCCCCCCAAGAATTCGGGGGGGCTCAGAGGTGACTGGGTGCCAGGGCAGTGTTCCCTGGAGAGCCAGTCACTGTCCATGTTGTTCGCTTCTGCTCAAAATCCTACATACACAGCACCAGGAGCTATTGGCAGTGTTGTGCTGTTGGTGTTTCCTGCATGTAGGTGGAAAAGGCTGGGTGGCTGGGCTCCCTCTCTCCCCCTCCGGAGGGGAGAGGAGAGCCCTGCGGCCCCCCAACTCTGCCTGGGCCAGAGTTAGAGGCAGCCTTTGGAGTGTGTGCTGTGAAGGAAGAGATTTCACAGCACCTGAGAGGTAAGAGGGAGGAGGCCAGGCCTTCTTCTCCCCCCCTGCAGCTGCGGGACACTTGAGACAGTGTATAGCTGGACCGAGCTGCCTGTGGCCAAGGCTAGGGGGCTTTTCCCCCGCCACTGCATTTAAGACTGGTGGGGGATGGATTTTAAGGCTCAGCATTTAAGCAGAGCCAAGTGGACGGGCTGCTGAGGAAACAGCTCGGAGCTAGAGAAAGAAATCACAGGCGAAATTGGAGATGGACCAAAGAGAGGCATGGAGGATGTCTCTGCTGTGATCTAAACGGAGGACAGCTGAAAACCTGAGGAGGAATCAACAATCCAGGGCGCAGACGCTTGATAAGCTGAACTGCACTGCAACAGCCTACAAACCGAGGTATGTGACTGAAAGATCACACAGCAGCAGAAGAGAAAGGACTCAAAGCTACTTTCTTGGACTTTGTGAGAAGAAAAACTATAACAAACAGCTGGAGCTTGGTGAGGGGGGAGCGTTTGGGCCCCGAACACTCCCACAAGGGAGAACTTGGTTACATATCAGCCTTGAAAGGCTTCTTCCTGGGAAGAAGGGCTTAGTCAAAGGGAAGTCAAAGGGAAGGGCTTAAAGGACTGACAGAAATGTAAATATATATATATATAGTTGCTTTTAGTTTGTACAGTATATTTATTTGTGTAAATAAGTGTATATACTTCCCTTTCCTTGCAACAAACATGGGTAGAGCCCTTCCCAAATCTTTGTTCGTGAAGCCTAGCCATGATGATGATGACTTCCCTTTCCTCTATAGAAGCCTCTGACCTGAAAGTTTCTCTCTTGTGATGGGATAAATGTGGGAAGGGGTGGTGGGGAAGTCTGGAAATTGAATTTTGGATTTCTAATGTTGCTCAAACTGCCACAGGGCTGAAACCTGTTCTTAGATGGAGGAACAAGAGTATATGCAAGGTGCGTGTGCAACACACATGTTGTAACCCTAAGATCTCCAAGCCTGCTTTTTTCACGACAAACTTTTAATTCTGCAGATCTAGTGGTGTTCCTCAGGGGTCAGTATCGGGGCTGGCAGTGTTTAACATCTTTGTCAGTGACATGGACAGTGGGATCAAGTACACCCTCAGCAGGTTTTTCAATGACACCCAGCTGCATGGTGCAGTCAACACGCTGGAGGGAAGGGATGCCATCCAGAGGGACCTAGACAGGCTTGAGAGTTGGGCCTGTGTAATCCTCATGAAATTCAACAAGGCAAGTGCAAGGTCCTTTGCCTGTTTTGTGGCAATCCCAAGCACAAGTACAGTCTGGGCAGAGAATGGAACGAGAAGAACACTAGGGAGAAGGACAAGGAAGAATGGTCTTAAGCTGAAGAAGGGTAGGTTTAGATTAGATATTAGGAAGAAATAGTGAGGCACTGGAACAGCTTGCCTGGAAAAGTTGTGGACTCCCCATCCCAGGATTGTTCAAGGCCGGGCTGGATGGGGCTCTGAGTAATCTGGTCTAGTGGAAGGTGATGTGACACGCTGGATTATTATATTGGCTCAGAGCAACTCAAGGGTGTGTGTGCAGAAGGGGGGGAGGGGACAAGTCAAATCTCACAGAGGTGAGGTCACGCCTTGTCCCACACTGTAAGACTCCAAGCTCTGGGAGCTGCCAGCTCACCAGCTTGGCTAGGACTTTTACTTTAGTATAAAGCTGTTCCGGGGCTTTTCCATGTAGGCTCCAGGGGCCTGCCATGAGGGATATGACATCACCCCACCTCCATGAGGTTCGACCCATCCCATCCCCCTCCACACACACACGTGCTCCCCACAAGGTGGTTCTGACCCAATAATTACTGATCTGGTGTCTAACACACACAGCAGCCCTGCGACACCCATGAGGCAGCCCGGGAGCACAGCCTATAGCAGCCCTGGGAGCCCCTGGCCCAGCCTCAGATTGTCTGGCACAGCGGGAGCACCACCCCTCACCCCGGACTCCCAGAGTGGCCAGTGGGCCAGAAGTCCCACCTAGAAAGGGTGGCCACAGGGGCCAGAGTAGATAAACTAAAGACACATGATCTCCACATGTTTGAACCCACCATTTTCTAGACTCCTGTAGATGGACCTACAATGGATCTAGGAATGGTGGCTATATATCTCTTTTTTTCTCTCTTTCTTTTCTTCTTTTTCTTCTTCCAATCTCTTTTCTTAATATTTTGGGTAGCTGGATACCAGATGGGTTGGATTTTGCTAAGTTGTATGTGTTAGCATGTGCTAAGTCAATAGTTTGTGGAATGCTTTGTTTTGGTTGTATGCTACCCTTTAAACTTTTGCCAAGTACTCTTATTTTTTCTGCAGTTTACCAGTAAAGTACTTCCTGAGAAAACGTGTGCTGTGTCTTCTCCTTTGCTCTCTCTCTTAACATGTTAAAAGAACCAAAGGCTCTTCTAATAATTCAGCAGGCAAATTTTCAGTCTCATATATTTTTAAAGTGCAAGTAAAACTCCCTTGGTGGACTCGTATCTCAAGACTTGGGGTCTTACAGATGTCCCTTGCCTGTGGCAGGGAATTACATGGTCTTTATTATATTGTCAGAGATCACTGATACTAAGGGCAAGTGGTAAGATAGGACCAACACCAGGAAAATCTTCCCTGCTTATGTGTGAAGTAGCCAACTTCACTGTTATAGTATAGTGCTTCAAACTTCCATTTTTCCCTGGGAACTAATTAATAATCTGTCTTTGTTAGCATCTTTAAATCTCTTTATCCCATACATCTTACTGATATATGTCCTTCCTGATACATATTCTAGGGCTCTGAAAGGAGGCAAATCCATCCTAGGCTGTGGGCCATGAAGAATTTTCAGTGTTTATAACCAAATCAGAACTGAGGTATAGTTGCTCATTTAAACTGGCCACCTGAGCCTTAGAACTGTGACTTTAACTCCCTTAGTTTCTGAAATCCGTTCAAATTTAACAGTTTCCAAAAATTCCCATACTTCCTGCCATATCGGAACATGGCCTAATTCTCTGGGAATTCAGCTGCAGTTCCCTCACCATGTGAAATAACCAACTCAGATTGGTCGGTCTATATTCTGTATCTCCAGGCAACTGCTGAATAAGTTGGTTTCTTTGAATTTGCTTGTCCCTGCTTGTTATCTCTGTCAATGTTGTAATTTAAAAAATGAGTAAAATCCTTCTGAGATTTAGGATGCCTCAGAGAAGTTATACCACAGTTATGCTTCTTGCTGCTTTCTCCCTGAAAGCCTTGAAATTAATTCTTGATGATAAAAAAGATTAGCAAGCATCAGACATCCTGAGAGGCATAGGTTATTAAAAATTACTATGCACGATATCTTCTCTTCACAAGTCTTTTTCAATTCAAGAGCTCTGAGGCATTTTCTTCACAGGAATTCCAGAGCACCTTATCATTAAACTTAAAATCCAAGGAAACCCACCAACATAATGAAGATTGGCCTCAAAATTGTACACCAATCATCCCAGTATAAACCTGCATCCTCTTCAAGGCCATCTGCAATGTTTTATGAAACTGGAAAGAAATAGCCATTTGTCTCACCATCACAGCAATGCTGTTCATGAAATCAGCAAGAGAATGACATTCCACTCTCTGCTTTATGTTACAAGGCAACAGAACTCTTAGAATGGGTATGCCCAGCATTTGAAGATTCCTTCTGATATCATTATTGAAATCCATTTAACAGATTTCTTCAGTCAGTTCAGTCTGTTAGTTACTTCGGTCACTTCTGATTATCATTAATAGGTCCACAAAATTTTGTCCTGTGGTTTATATTCCACAGGTGGACTCTTCCCTTAATACACTCGTCCAAACAGTAAATGACTTAAACTAATTGATAGGAGTGGTAACTACTTCTAGGTTTATTTATTTATTGATTTTACAGTAAGCTTACATTGTTTTATCCAAGTGAAATTGTACTATATACCATAATTTCCTCAGAAATGTGCATTTGAAGTAAATTAGAAAATGGTTTCTAGGTTCCTGATTATATGTAAATTGTATTGCGTATGTTCTTGTGTAGGAAAGTGCAGTATATGTACAGGTTACATCATGAGGCATGCTGTTGTCCAGAATTTGTTAAAATCATAAATATGAAACATGAAGGCAGGATTATATGGACAAAATATCTCAAAAGATTTGCAGTTGCTGTACAGTATATTGTTGTTCTGTATAAAGTGTAAGAAGAAATGCAATTATGATATTCAATCAGAGTGCAGGAAAGCATGAACTTTCAGTAAATAAACAAGAGATTCACATTTTAAATTTAGGAACTAGCTGTAAAAGTGACAAATTTTTTTTAGGGCAACAATCTAATACACTGTCCACTCCAGGAAATCAAGCTGTTTTCTACACAACATTTCTTTTGTAACTGTTGTATAATCCAAGTCTGTGCTTGCTTTTTATTTTTTAATAGTTTATCGTTAAATTATCTCTTTTCAGTCTTTTGCAATTACAGTCACGGTGGTTATGTATAATAAGCAGGGACTTTCCATTTCTTCTTGTATGTAACACATGCTAACAAGATACAATTATCTAATATCTTTGTGTAAGATTAACAAAGACTGTCCAAAAACAAAATATCACTTCTAAATGTAACTACAGTTTATCTGTGGATTAAAAAATTCTGCATGCGAAACCTGTGAAACTTTTAAGTTTTCATTACAAAATTCTCAGGTTTATATAAATCTTCTTCTCTTTGCAGCTGGACCAGCATGAACTTATTTGTGTAGATAAAGATGTTGTCAGGGCAAATGGTATTGGGTTTCACATGAAATTTATCAAGAAAATCAAGATGCAGTAAATCTAGCCAACAAATCAGACTATTAGACTGAAGCTCAGATGGCCTTAACACACCGTCAACTCTTTCATGAATCACTGATGAAAAGAGCAAAGCTGTCTGCTTACTGAATAACTTGGTAGTGTCTGGCACTGAAGGAGAAAATTCCAAATCAGAAAGGAGCAGTGATCACCTCTCCTGATACACAAACCTTCAGAAACAATAATTAAAATGTACAGTTGTAAATCTATGTTATTACACCTCCTATTATTAGAGTAATGAATAAAGACTGACAGCAGAAGCAACCACGCTGTTTCTCAACTATAAATTCACTTGTTAGTCTTAGAAAGGCTGAAGTCATCAAGAGGACACACAAATGTTAAAAAGTGCAGAAAGAGTTGTACATTACTTGACTAATGTGCCATTTGTTAACCTTTTTATTCTCTAAGGTGTGGGTATCAATTCAATGAACAAAACTCACTAAATACTCAATGAGCAGCATATAAACCAAGTTTTATCTATTTTAAGCTCTTCAGTGTTTATTGGCAGACTGTAATTAGCTAGTAAGGGTTATAAGGTTGATTTTAGCAAAATTGTTGCTATGCTGTTAATGATTAAATATTGTAAATAAAAGCAAAAAAATGCAAACCCTCCTTTTCACAAATATTTTAGTTTTAATTTGAGAATAGGAATATTGGTACAGAGTCATGTAATAAAAATGTGTATCACACAGATTCTTCATTTAATTAAAAAATGTCTGTCCAACAATGTACTGAAGACCCATGTTGTCTTCATTTGAGTCACTGCCTAGTTTCAGTTGATTTCTATGGGAGCAGGCTTGGATACAAAAGCATCTGCTGAAGACAAACAGTGTGGGTGATCAAACATCTTTTGTACAAGGACAGTTCCAAATTTACATTTCTGGGGGCAAAGGGATCATGTGCACTTCCTTTATCTATATATATTGAAGTTGAAAAGTATAGAAATTACTGTGAACACTGGTTCATCACTCAAATCTTCCTGACATATAGTAAGAGAAGGTTCAGATGGCTTTTTGTTCATTTTTTTTGTTTCAGATAATATGTTCTTAATGCATCAAAATCTCAGGATTTTCTCTTCTCCTCTCACTAGTCCTTTAACAATGAGGGCACTGACTATGGTAGTGCAGAGTTAAATGGCACTTTTGTTCCTAAGAATAACAGAAGTGTCACAGCCTGTACTTTCACTGAATCCAATGGTAGAATTCCCATGAACACCATTATAACTGATTTTATGAATAAGTAAAGTAAGATTTAGCCTTAATTCTTAAAAAAAGCAGCACTTGTTACAGTACTTTAACAGAATATTTTCATAACAAGATTTCACTTTGTATTTGTATTCACTTATCATTTTCACTTGTATTTCCCTTCCTTCCTTTTCTCTGTGCAGAAATTTTAGAATAGAACATTTTAAAACAAAGAATTGAATTTATGTAAGTGATATGTTTCCCCAGTTAGCCACCTCTATCAGCACTTCGTAGGCAGCACATCCCTTATTCATGAGCTGTATTAAAGAAAGTTAATTAATAACTTTTTCTGCACAGCCCATTAATTCAATATAGAACCTATAAATGTAGACTGAGAGACAAAAATTTTGATTAATTTTTATAATTCCATCTAAGATGTATCTTAAGAATGGACTTCTGTAGAAAACATTTTTTAAATGTGATTTTGTTGAAAATATTTTACAACAGGACTTGAAAATTATGTAATTTCAGATAGGATCTCAGTGAAGAATTAAAATAACATTTCAGGTTGTCCGTGGGGATAATTTTTTTTTAAATTTCCTGTTTATGATTTAGTATTTAGCTTTTCAGACAACATAAATCAATTTAATGTAAAATCTATCACAATTATTCATTCACTTCTAGTTTATTATTGAAATACTACAACTTCATATATTGCTAATTTACTTTTCCATGGCAAACTGCACCTAACATTCGGAAAGAGTAAATCTAGGAACATTCATCTTTTTACACATTCATATTTTACAGTTCTACTGAAGGAAATAGAAGTGTATGATATGGTAAAAAAGGTAGTGTTTCTCCAATTAAATAGCTGCCAAAACAAATCTGAATACATGCAAGAGAAGATTACAGTTCACAGTAGGCACTCTTAATTTCTTTATCAGTTTGTCATCAGAAGTTATTGTCAACTTAATTAGCCACTTTTTAGTCACTTAAGGTTTGAGACCGACTTTACATTCTGGTTCTCAATCTCAGGAGAGGAAAGATAGATCCACTTTACACCATGTAAAACTGCAATATTATTACTTTGAGTCCCAGAGGCCATATAAACCTGTTAGTATAGGATTACCCCAAATTAACTCTGTACCCTGCAGCATCGCTAGTTGACTGTGGTGAAGTGCTGCCCTGATATGTCTCGACTCCTGTATAGTCCAGGGGAGGAGCAGGCATATGCTCTGAGCATCAAGTCTGAGTGTTTGAGACAGGATAAAGAATGAAGAAGAAAGAGCTTTATCATTTCTGTTCTCCCACCCACCACTTGTGTTATGCCTTCAAGCACTTTGGGCCGAGTTTTCTCTTGCTGTATAAGGGTAGCAGTGAACAACCCGCACGGTGCTTGAGGGTCAAGCATTGCTCCTGCATCTTTCTTTCGTGTAATTGGTGCCTGAGACGTGCTGCCACGAAATGCTGGATAATTCCCCTTGTGGAAGTCAGCCTGATTTGTACCTATTATGTGCAGTCCTTGCAGCGAGTAGCCTTATTAATGCAATGTTGTGGTCATTTAGGGAACTGTTCTTTTCTACAGGAAACTGTTGTAGGATTTACTTTCTCTTCTAGGAGAAGTGACATAATGCTTTGCAATACAGTGGGGTGTGCTGTTCCAGGTTCTGAGCATTTTTTATTGAACTAGAGTGCTTCCCTTGAACAGTGAAATCACAGGTTTGCCATTGAACATTGCAATACATATTATCATTCCCAGGTTGCCTAGAGGACATTATTAAAAAGAGACAACAACAAAAAAAAACAATTTCTGTTCAGACAAGTGAGTATTTTTATGCCTGATAAATCATAAATATCCCCCTTTGTTGGCAGAAGAGCATGTGCACTACCTGAATTATCACTACATTTTCATTCTGACAACCCTCTTCACAACATACTGTTCTTCAAAGTGCTTTTCAAAAACTGACTTTCACTCTTGAAACATCTCCTCAGGGCAACTATATTTTTGTATTAGAAATGTATTTTTTGTCTTTAATATTTAATTTCCATGGACTTTTCACCTGCTTTGGTTTATTTTCTTCAGTTGTGGGATAATAGAGTGTTGGAGAGAAGTATCATTTTCCAGTTGAAGTAAAAGTTTGCAACATATGTTTTTGAATAATTTCAATAAGCTTTCATATAGAGAAGAAATCTCTTTTGGTTTGTAGATGCTGAGAAGGTATGTGTCCATTAAAGTTTTAAACTTAAGAAGTTCTAATATCAATATATGCAGTCACTTCCTTCAGTTTGTACGACTTTTGGAAAACAAAACAAGTGATGTACTGAGCGACATGAATTCCAGCACTCTGCTCTCCCCAAAACACAGGCAAATTATTCTAGACAGGCAGTTTTATGTAACAGTGGAACCCTGAAATCCCTAATGTTTGTTATGAAAGCTAGCTACAGACCTATTAATATTTTAAAGTTCTTTTTCATTCTTTTTTTGTGTCTCATCAATGTATCTTCTGTTGAAAGTGACCTTACAAGTGTTTACATTTAATTCCTGAAAAATTGTGTATTTGTTTGTTGACTTAAAATGCTAGGATTTTTTATGTCTGCACTTTGTTGCTAAGTTGCCCTAAAAAACAGACAGGTAACAAATTACTTACCATACAAAACACAGATGCTTCAGTAAACACTATCAGAAGAACACTCCAAAGCATTCTTATTTTCTGAACTGAATGTCATCTTTCTTTGTAAAAAGATTGTTTTTCATCGAGTGTCTATGTCCTACATAGAAGAACAGAAAAACATTGCAACAGACTGATTGATTATTTTAACTTTTAACTTAGTTTATGTGAATTCTGGTCCTAGGTATAAAATACATTAATTACTTATATCTAATTTAAACCCTATTTGAAGAATTAAAAATCAGCCTGCAAGATTCCTACCTGATTCTGTCTTGTTTGCTGCTGAATCCCCCCTGATGTGAATTGTATGAGCAGATCAAATTTGTCTCTCACACTTTTTGTCTTGAAGGATACATTCATTTCTTCACTGAATAACTGAAGAAATTGGCCTGCAGATGGTTCACAAATGGTATGGAATGATTATTTACATTTTCCACTGCTTTGTTTTCTGACTGGATAATTTTTGCAGTAAAGGAAGATCTCTTTGTGCAGACATTGGTTCATTTGCTTAGCCTCACTACTTTAGTCCTGTCTAGGTCATGAGGCATTTCATTGTAGTACAAATAAGTGGGGGTTATCTTAGAGGATCACGAGCTAGAACAGCAAGAATGGCAAATTAAGGGTGGGATTAATAATGGAATATGAATTATGCATTACATTTCTGACAACTATAAGAACATCTGATCAAAATTAGCAGTTGTAACTACTCACCTAATGAAGAGCATTTACAAAACTATTTATGGAACACGTACACCAAATAGGCACAAACAAAACCAAAGAAATATGTTTTTAAATCAATTAGATTGCTGAAGAAAGTAAACATTTCTGAAACATATTTACCCCAGACTTTTCTGCAAGATTAATCTGGTATGCGTAATATACACATTTAATATTTATATTTGTATCATGATCAAATTAAGTGTGCCATGAACCATTAACAGAGAGACTAGGAAGGAAATTCAGACATTTGATGCCAGAAAGAACATTGCATGATATGCAGACTGAACACTGAAAGAAAGCACATGAAAAATAGCCAAATATGTAGTGAATCGGACATACCACGGGATATTTTGGAAACACAGCAACAGCAACAATGGAAACTTTTTAGACTTTGTTTAGTTAAAACAGAAAACAAAAGCAAGACCAGTTGAATTAATTAATGAAAAAAAATATGTTGACCATTTGTAACACAGCAAATGTAAACCAAAATAATTGAACAGAATGTAAATTAGAATTGTTTCCAGTTAGTTTATCTATTTTTACACATTGTATGCTCAACACACACATAGTTTTATAAATAATTATCTCTAACAGCAAAACTCTAAGCCAACTCAGTGGGCATTAAAGATGTGAGGTGACATGTTTGACTCAATTATGCTTGAATATAACTATTTGATTTACAGAAATTATCGTGTGTGTACTGTCATGGTGTATAAATACACACCTTGCAGCTTTGAATAGCACAAAGTGATGAATTTCTGTTATTGTTATTGATTCTACTGTGTCTGGATCTATATTTTACAGTTTTTACAAATATGTCAAGATTTGATGAAAGTTGCAATTTAGACAAAGCCATAATAATGCTTCCATTAAGTTTTATCTTGTTTCTCTCTTTTCATTTTCAATTTCATTTTTTCAGTTCCGAACAAGAAAGTCACCTTGCCTTTTTGTAGTTTTAGTAACTATTCCCACTGCTCTCTATCAAATATGAGATGAGGTAATACTGCCATACAAGGAATATCTACTTAATCTCTTCTATCAATCTAAACACTACCTAGTAACCCTAGGAACCTTTTTTTTTCCCATTTCCCATTCTCTTATGCAAACCTATTTTAATGCTGAAGTGCTCAGAGAAGTTGTGATGAAAATCCTTGTTGGCTTTTCTTAGAATGTATTTTCTGCCTGCTTTTTTTCCTAATCACTCCTGTGACAAATCCAGGGCTCCTGCCTGAGCATGCTTTTTTGTATTTATTGGGCATGAATCAGTCCTTTTCCATTGCTCTCCTGCACTAACAGCGTGAATACCTAAGGAGGAGCTGTCCCCACTCAAATCCAATCAAAGACTGCTTTATCTTATCCTCTCTGTCAGGCATTCAGTCAGTAGTCAATATTATTAATGGTGAGAACAAAAAGTCTTATTTATTTTTTTGTTTATTTTAATGTATTTCCTGCTTTCTTAAGTGCATGGTTCACCTCCATCACTGAGTAGGGTAATACTTGTTAAATTGGAGATTCTCCTGTAGCCACTTGAGTCCAAGCAGTTCAAGGAAAACTGCCAAATGTGATTTCATAGTGCTGTACCTTAATGCAGAAAATACTGGCAAGAAAGGGTTGGAGTTCACAAGGTCTATGACTTGATCTTCTCCGGTGTTAAAGCAACTTCCACGTACCTTTCTGATGTATGAAGTGTTGCACGTTAGCAAGTTGTAGACAAGGATGTTTGTGGTGATATTTTATAATGACTTCTACTGAGGGTGCATGAAGGATAGAAGTTTTGATCAGCTACAAAGATTTTTGTAGTTTTTTGGGAAGCAGAGATAAGTGGTTAAATTCCTCAGTTCATGTCCGTCCTGCTCTTTTGTAGCTGCTGCAAGGAGATTTTCTGAACCTTATGAAAGATATTCATTCTTTGTAGTTCTGTGTGCATGCTCTTTAAGAATTTACTAGATTTTTCTTGAAATGTTTTTAGATGTTTCTTGTTAGTATGACAGTTAATCACCGGCCAAATAATCAGCATTTCTACCTTTATTCCTACCAGTCCAGGATTTCTTGTACAGTCTATGCAAAATGAAAAAGTGAATTGATGAGGACAGTTCTTCTCTGTGTGATCCATAATCAAAACTGCCTCTACTCAGTGAAAAACACATGGAATTTTCCTTATCTTAATACTTTTTATATGCCATGTAGCAAGGACACCAGTACATTTTCTGTTACAAGTGAGTATAACAATCTAGATTAGTTCTCATACATTTTTTTCCCAGTAAGTTAAATTAAGGATTTTTTTTAATAAAAATGCTCCTTTTATTGTAGTAATCATCAAGGGGAAAAAAGTAGAAAATCAACCAATTAGCACTATATCTTTTTCACCATATAAACAAAATTTTGAATGTTAGTATCAAGCCTTCAAGGTATTAACTTTTAAAGTCACCACCCCACATAAGCTAAGGAACGTTACAGTTATTTTAAAAGTAAAATCCTTACATTTGCCAAGAAAATAAGCTTAGATTCTGTCTACTAGGTTTCCCTTCTTTCAGATTTCACTTTTGTGTCTATGTATGCATAAACATGTGCGGTATTCTTATATATTCTTATATCTGTTATATATATTCTTATATATATATAATATATATATAATATACATTCTCATATATTCTTATATATTTTAAAGTCTTACTGGAAAAGAAAACTGTGAATTCAAAGTGTTGAACTATAGGTTGCTCTTGGTTGACTGGAATTTTTTCAAGTATGGTCTCTCAGGTTCCATGGAGCCCTCTGTTAACCTCATGACTTACTCCAGTTCAAAGCACTGTCTACACTGTAGCTTCCTGAAAATGGAAGTGCTTGACAGAGGCTTATTGTACAAGCTCAGTATGGATTGTTTTCCTCTCAAGAAAACTTAGGTTATATTATACTACAGTAATTGTAGAATAATGACAATGTCACCTTGCCAGGTTTCTGGCAATTCTCCAGTCTTCTAAGCTTGCAGACCTCAGAAATCCATTTAGCTCCCAACAGAATATAAATTTCAGTATTCACACATGGATTTAGTTCACAACTGAATGTTTCCTGTTTGAAATCCACAATTTTGTTCCTCCAAATCCAGGCAGAATACTTGTGAAAGTTCAGAGAAAATCTGCAGAGCTCTCCTCTGAGAGTAGGGAAGGGAGATGCTGCAGGGCCATCTAACAAGAGATGGAAAGAATGATTTTTATACTGATATGTGCAGTAAATCACTAACTGTCACAGATAATTGTTTTTTCTATGCTATCACCCCAGGCTTCCCAGGTCTCTGTATACAGTCTGGCCCCAAAGGCACAGGATTCGACACCTCCCATCCCATCTTCTCTAAGGTTATCTTCTAGCCCTGTCCACAGTAGCTCACAGCATACAGCCTTTCAAAGAACACAGTAATGAGCACAAAGCTGAGAGGAAGGTGAACATTAATATGAGATGAATGCTCACTTCAGCCTATTCCAGTTCTACATTGTCTCTGTATCCTGCTTGCCACTTCAGCTCCACTCATGAGACTCCACTCAGGCTTCACTGCATTAGTATGTTTTTGTGCAAAAATAATGGCACAGAAGGTGATAAGTCAGCACAGAGCCAACTCAACTCTGGGAAAGTTTGATATCCAATCTAACTAATAGGTGACCTTCCCCCACTAGAATCAAAAGAACTACATAATCCCTTGAGAGCCTTTTCAGGCTCATATCTTTATGTCTTTATCCCAGTGTATCATCTTCCAAATGTTTTACTTTCCTTATCAAAGCTGGAAACAGCAATTTACATAACATCAGGTTTCAAATCTTCCCAATCCTCTAGTCAGCCACTGAGGCCTTTTGTAAATTATGAAATAAGGTTAGTATCGGCACTCAGAGTGACATAAAGAATATGTTCATGGGTGTTTCTTCCTAGTTGTACCTCTAAGCATATTGAAATACATTTCCACACCTGTTTTGTAAATGAGAGAATGAAGACAAATATAATAAACTGTGTTCTGCAGAAGAGGCAGTGTGGAAACAGATGTTCTCCTCCTACATGCTAGCGTGCTCTCTTGGAGGGCAATTATGTCCCCCCTTTCATGACAGGATTTCTGAAGTAAAATATTCCTTGTTTAACCTGCAACCTTCTTCCTGTCTAAAACACTTCATAGATTAAAACTACAAGTAAGTTAAAGGAAAAAAAATCAGTAATATTTAAAGAGCATTTTAATACTTGAGTTTGAAAGTCAATTTAAATATATACTGACATTCATCAAATGTATAGTTAAATCGGCATTCAAACATAAAGCTACTGTGATGATGCAATTCTGGACTCTGAAATACGTAAGCAGGGAAAAAATTTAGACTAATGAGAAACTCATTAGGAGATGCAAAAAAATTTTTTAAAGTTAATATTAAGCATGCAGAAGTCCTATATCATTGTGTATGAAGAAAAATACAGTGTTACACATCTTCAGCTTTGACCACAGTTCCTTTGTGTAAGTTCCTTAGACTAGTGGGGAGTTACAGATTTCACATACCCTTGCAAAAGCTGCAGGGAATGCATTGTACTTTCTTGAGGCTCACATTACGCCGTGCTGTCAGCTTACAACTTGGGTGCTAAGGTCATGGTCTGACTGCACATTAGAGTCAGGCTTGGAGTCTATAGTGTAAGATCAAAAATCACACAGTATAAAGGCAGCATTAACACCATGTTGCGTGCTTTTAATGTTATGAACCAGTGTTTGTATAACCACACCTGATCTGGATCAAAAATAAATTACTAGGGGATCTGGAAATGCATCAATCAAGAGTTAATGATTGGGATATTACAACCTAAATCAGACAGTGGTCAAGCACTTTGATACTTACATTTCCTAACTGATGCAGAATGCCAGAAGGGAAACAAACTAAAACAAACAAACAAACAAACAAACAAAACCTTTGAATAATAAATATAATTACTTGAAAAATATATGAAAGTTTAGAGGGATGTAGAGTACATTGAGCAGAACTTCACCATCTTCACAAACACCAGGACAGAAAAGGCAGGCTCTCAAACTCCCACAGAAATGGAGGAATCCTCTGCTCCATATTATATGAAAGGAGAGAGAGGTGTTCTTAATCACAGAATGGAGGATACAAGACTTTCTGACTTACAGAGGGCTGAAACACCTCAAATTTTGGAGGCTAAGTTTTTTTATAGCAAATCACATTGGAAATCTGAAACAGAAGACAGTAATTAATAGGGCATGCAGTTCCAACTCCTCAAAAATTTACTTAGATTTTTACTTTGAAAGCAATTTTAACACAGAAGATGCAAAAGATGATACAGCAGTAAGGACAAAATAAAACACGTGGAAATGAAAATCAGCATTCATGAAGCAGTTCCATGCACTGCAATGAATGACCAGTGCCTGGCCTTAGAAGAAAATGCAGACACTGGAAGTAATTACACCATATTTTAAGAGCTTACTGGTGCCAGGAGAGGCTGAAGGAAGAAACAGAAGGTTTTGGACATCATTGCATCAGAAGATGATTAATCACCAGTCCAAAAGCAAATGAAACGTTTATTCATTTTAAGTTGGACACAGGTGCACAAGTCTCTGAGCTGCCAGAAACCATGATATTATCTTTGAAAGAAAGGCCACAGTTAGTAGAAGGTAAATGGTTAGATTCAGGGTTAAATAGGAGTGACCTTTCACCTATTAAGAAAGGAAGAAAACTAAGTACGTGGGGAAAAATAACTTGGAAACTTCACAATTTCTGAAAAACAAACAACCATAGGCATTCATTTTTGTAAATTATCATCTTGAGAAGATGCATTGTTAAAAGAAACAAAATAATGAGGAAGAGTTTAAGGATGCTTTCCAGTAGATACTATATTTCTCAAAGGAGTACATGCCAGGTGTCTGAGCTGACAGTTCACACCTCCAGCAAAGTTCTGCTCACTGTTAGGGATCTACACAAGACGTATTAGCTGGCAGAAATAAGCAAGTGAGCAACATCAGAAGCTTTGTGTTGTTCCAGACGGTAACAAAGATAGAGATCTAAAACCTCACTATTTCAATTGAGTATAAGGAACAGAAGCAAGGAATGAACATGGTAAAGCATACAGGCAGCCTCTTGCAAAGTAGCATCTCCTGTAACTCCAGGAGGAATGTATAGATCAGAGGAGTCCTTGGGGATCAGGGAAGAGCCTATGCCTATCAGCCACCCAGAACCACAGCCAGAGGGTGCCACTTTGCCCCATCACCCAATGGCCAACTGCAAGCGTGGTCTTGCACAGCATCAAAGATTAAAGGTGTGGTGTTTCAGGTGGCTGTGCAGGAGGCACATCTGAGTAATGAGTTAGAAAAACTTAAAGACCCAGGTCTAAGGTGTCATGCGCTTAAGGATAAAATCTTTTGGATTGCACATAGATGATTAGGAGAAGATCATTCGTTCATATGTATGAGAGGATAAACTTAAAATGGGCTGTTGTCATAAGACATGTCCACGTGATAACTTAAACTATGTCTGTTTATTGTCCATTCTAGTGAAAAGGGAGAGCTCAGGACTGAGGAAAAAACAGGTTTGCAAAGCTTATAGCCACGGGGTTATTTTTCCAAAAGAGATGGCCTCATCCATCCTTTCCAATTTGGAATGTTCCATGGCTTTTCTCAGGCACCTGATGGCACCATGGTTCTCAGGGTCCTGATCCCCCCCTCAGTGCTGTCCCCACCTTGCCCGCAGCCCTGGATACCCTGTCAGACCCTCAGGGCTCCCCTCACCATGCTCAGGACAAAGGACCCTGTGTGAGTTCCTAGAGCCATCAGCCTTTGCCTCAGCAACACTGCAGCAGCATCAGTCTCCAGCTCCCCCACAGCCCTGCCCTGTCCAGCCTTGGGATCCCACCAAGCTGGGCCCACCTGTGGGCCCATGTCTCAGCCTCAGCCCAATTCCCAGAGAGTGCCCAATGCTCAGGGCTGGGCTGTCCCTGGCTAGGACAGTGGGATGGAGACAGGTGGAGACAGGCCCTTCCCTGCTGCGCCCGGGAGTCCTGGCCCCCCACTGCACCCCAGCACCCTGAACAGCATCCAAAACCACGACAGGTGACACAGTCCAGTGCCACTCCAGCACTGGTTCATTAGGAGTTTAGCTTGAACCTGTGTCCTCTAAATTCTGCCTATGAATAGAGATATGGTTTCTAGTCTAGTTGTGTTCTGCTGATAGCTTACAGATAGAGGGGACAATATTTTGAAATTTTCTGCTGCATTAACATGATTTTCAGTTGTTGATTTTCAGTTTACATTCAGCTGTGGAAAAAGAATGGTGAAGAATTAAAAGCTCAAGAAGTGCTTTTATAATCAGAGCCATAACCTCTGAGCACGAGGACTTGGTTCATGCCTTGCTGCTCAGCTGGAAACGGGGCAGAAGTGTAAGATCTCTCTGCCAGGCTTCTCCACTGCAAAATCAAGAAAGGACTTGCTGAATAAAGGATCTCTGTGAGAAACTGAACTGCACTTTAGCTAGTATCTGGATGGCTGGAGTTGGAATTTCCTTCTGCAGATGCAATCCTGTTTGTGTCAGGATTCAGTGTCCCTGAATATTAGGGATTGAAATTCTAGGCATGCAAGAAATCTGAATGCCTAAGTAGTACCTGAGAAGGTTAAGGGATGGCAGAATCAAATATCCATATGCGCAGTAAACCATCTACATCTCACCAGTGCAAAAAACAGACAAGATTTCTTATTCTCTATTTATAGTTATCTCTTACTCATTGTGGAAGTCCCGTTATAGGTCTACAGTTTTTCATGAAGAAAACTAACAAGGACTGCTGCCGTCTTCTCAAATGTGAGTAGCAGGTATTATAATTACATAATAACTCAAGCTGGAGAGGACCTCTGGAGGTCAGCCTCCAAAGCAGGACTAACTCTAAAGTTAGACAAAAGCTATGTTGAAGAAGACGCAGCAACCTCCAGAAGATGGAGAAGCCTCCATTTATTATGTGAGTGGCCAGAACACAGCAGGTGGTGGGGATTCAGTCTAGCCTTCCTCACATCTCTGGGGCCCCGGAGACCACTAAACAATGGCAAAAGAAGAAGAGAAAAGGGAAACAGTTAAAGGCTTTTTTCTCCTGGCCGTATTCTGAAGGGATTTCTTGCTTCACCTGTGTTCTGTGTGGAGTGCAGGCATTTCAAATGTACTCTGAGAATGTCTCCCAGACCAGTGCAGCACCCTCGGCAGGGACTTCGAATCCCATCCCTCTAATCCTAAACTAGATCTAGCACCAGACGCAGGCAGCGCTGCTCAACCCTGCCAATAAGAAATAGGTGTACACATGCCAAGAATAGGAGCTGCAGATATCGATGGAAAGCCTGTATTGAAAACAGGAGTGCCTATAGAGTTTATGTAAATCCAAGGTCTGTTCGCAGCTGGGGAGAGATTTACAGGATCATATTTTTGTATATTGACACTTACACGTGACCTAAATTTCACCTGAAACGGTGCCCTTTTCTGGTGCCTGCAGTGCCTCATTGTTACTGAATGTAAGAGCACAGCCCAATGTTTATGCAGGTTTGTCTGCAGATCACTAGCAACACTTGATTGCTGCACTTGCCCTTCGAGATTCTGTTTTCAAATTACGGTTTAGAGAACAAGTTTCTGACCTAGTACACGTGGAATCACTTCTATGAATGACTATAGAAAAAGACTGCGTTTTCTTCCTGTAATTGTCAAATTGCTTGAGGATGATGTTCTTCGTTTCCCTTAATTATTTTATCATTGCAAAGGGGAAAAAAAAGTCAGTCTTTATTGGAAAACCACTAATTAAAATCTTTTAAATTGCTCCTGCAAAGGAACTGTGTACTGCTTTCTATACGTCTAGCACCTGATTTGTGTGCCCAGAACACGCTTCATTAGCCCCTTTCACAAGCTAAGCGTCTGCTGTTCCAAATGTAATGCAAATCACCTTTTAATGGTCACATTGACTAGATAGGAAATGCTTTTGTTGGAGCTATGACTTGTAGTTAATTAAGCCAATTAGCATGTGATATAAGCACTTCTGGAAAGATAAAGCCTAAGAATAGCTCTCAAGAGGTGGTGGAAGGCTTTCACGCAGATAGAAATGTTACGGAAGGGAATGGGAATGAAGGAAAAGAAAGCTTAAAAATAAATTCTCTAAGTATTCAGCACTTTTTCTAGTTTACAGCAGTCTCAGCTGATCTTCTATGAGAAATGTGTTTGTTGGGCTGAGAATCTACTTACTATGTCTGTTTAAGGAGAGGAAACCGGACTTTTTACTCAGCAGACTGGCAATAACATTCCTGCTGAGATTCTGCTTATATCATGAAATTATCTGATTTATCAATTGCACTTTTGACTTCCAAGAGAAGACTTCACTGCTTAACACCAGAAAACAGTCTCACAGATTCGCTGTGAGGGTGAGGACTGTCCTTTCTCGAAAAGATTCTTGAGCCTTTAAAATGGAAATGTATCACATTCCTTCTAGCACTGTTTCTCAAAGCACTGAGACATTTTATAATTTAACCATATGCTACCCTAGAAATGTGCAGTGTACATGAAGTCTTAGGAAGAAACTGCATTGGTCTTTCAGAAATCCTGCTAAAATGGGTCCACGAATGGTTTGAAACATGTAGTGACCAAAAGGTGTTAAGTTATGATACGTTACTTTCAGTGTTCAAGATATCTGGGTGTCATTTGCCGGGAATTTCTCAATACTTTTGAGAAACCTGTCACTGCTCAATGTAAAATAACGAGTCCTTCACAATCTGTCCTAATACATTGTGAACCATGGTTTGGTTTTTTTTTGTTTTTTTTTTTCTTTTTTGTCTGTTGCTTCTTTTATTATATCCTGGAATGAAACATTATTCTCAAAAAAACCCCGCAAAACCTCAAGTAGAATTTGATTAGATGCTGAAGTACTTAATTGCTATTGGTAGCCTAATTTTTTTCCCTTATAATTAAATTAATAAGAGAGAATGTGTCAAATCAGCTGGGAAGATTTTGAGCAAAGGAAATGAGCTTTTATGTCTACATTGCACTGTTACACTTGCATTGGGAATTTGCTAACTTCTATTTCAAAACTTCAGATTAGAAAATTGCTGCCTGTCCAGTATTTCTCCCATGCATCCTTTGTTGCATCCTTCCTCTTTTTGTGAATTTGCACCCTTTCTCCTTCCCAACCTGAACATACACATTACAGTTTAGCTTAATTAAACATAAACATGGCTTTATGAGACTGGACCTGATGTACTCTGACTGATGTAGGATTTCCTACAAATACAAATGACTTTCTGTGACAGACATCTTCTGCAAGAGGAAAGCTTGGACAATTCTAGTTCTTCAGTCTCCATCTAAAAAAGAAATAGACTCTCCTCTAGTTCTTTCATATACTAAAGATGCCTTGCAAAGAGATTTTTTGGGCTCATTTATCACATTATGCTCCGTAGTTGCTCTGCGGTTGCTTGTCTATGTCTTTATATAAGGATGTCAGAATGCCCACAGTCTTCTGTCCGTAATCTTATGGTACTCAGTAGTAACGGCTAAAGGAGTTTCTATTCCTCACCCTTGATTTGGATTTAGGAAAGGGATGTTTTGATTTCCCTGACAGTAAATAAAAAGGTTTTTTACGAGGAATATACCCTAATCAAAGAGGTTATAGTGAAGATGCAAGGTAGTCTTGAGTCTTCTTGAAAACTCCTGAATGGTTTTCATGGAACAGTTAATTTTTTTTCCTCATAGAGTAATCCTTAATTTTATCATTCAATTCTACAGAGAGGTAAATACTCTTGACTTATATTGACTTGAATACAATGGAGGTGACTCACTGCATTACAGAATTGTGACCAATATTTGGCAATTCACAGTTAAGCTTTCAAACCTTGCCTATACACACAGTTAAATTGGATTTACCTTTAACTGAAGTTAAATTCGGTAGCTGACAGGATTCATCAGTGTAATTTATTTATGTTCTAATGTACTTTCTATTACCAAGTCATCTACTAGATAAAGTCTTTTTTGTTTTTAGAAAGTATGAAATACTAAACTGTGCCTCTGTTCTTCACTGAAAGATCACACAGTGCAAATGATTTTGGAGATTCTTCTCATCATGCAATGCTGGTTGCAAATCAGGATGCTAAGAAATAGTGTAGTTAGAGTTGTTCTGTTACCTATTGACAATGCTACTGTACAAGCAAAGATGTTTGAGAATACTGACACACTGCATGAAATTACATTAAGGAAAAAAATCACTTAATTTTAATGCCAGCTTCAAATAGAAACAGACTTATATGATTATGGAGAAAGACAGTCTAGAAGAAAATATTTCAACCTGCTGAGTGGGAAATTAAAATCAGGATAATGTAAACATCACCAGGAAAATAGCTCATAATATTCCAAACTAGTAACTTTTTATAATAACACTATTGCGTATCCACACTTGAATTTGTGCCAGCTATTGCCATAGTGCAGCAGCTGCAAATGCAGATGAGACATGCCCTAGGATTTGTGTTGCTAGGAGTAGGGGGTAGATGTGGGCCATCCCTGTGGAATCAGTGCTGCTGGTTTCTTTGCTGTACCTCTCTGACCCTGCATTGCTGAAAGAGATTGAGCAGCAAAGGGCTCATGAAGGTGGCAAAGATCCTCAACCAGCCATAAGGGGTTCAGGGATTATGTGAATGATGCTGTGTATTTCAGCCCAGGAACTGGGTGCTCTGACAGTTCAGTACATCCAGCACCTGCTGTTTTTGCAAAAAATTGGATGACTCTTTTGCACAGCAGACCTTACGTAAACAACTGTGTGCCATTAAGTTGTTGGCTTTCCTTTCCTATTGACTGGCTTTAGAGACTAAATGTTGAATTAAACAAATGTTTTATTCCACTGTGGCTTACACCACTCTGATATCTGTACTTCCAGATGTCTGTGTTTTCTAAAGCTTCCTATTTGCCGTTAATCTTTCTTTTACAGGCTTTCCAGAAGGTTTGAGTCAGTCTGAAATGTGGACATAGTAGGATAACTGGAGCCATTTGACTGTTCATACCATGTAGGTATAGCAAAGAATCTGTGTTTTGTATGTAGCAACACTTAAGGACCAGAAAAAGATGTAATATGCCACTCAAGCCTCGTATCTTATCTATACAGAGGCTGAGATGGACTGTTTTCAGGCTGATAGAGAAGTCTGAATGTGACAATTATTCAGATTAAGATTTAGGAATATGACAGATGAAAATTTTAATGGTATTTTTCAGCACACTGGCAACATCTTGCATCCCAGAAGAGGAATGCTTCAGATCCAATTGAAGATTAGGACTTAATAAAGAATTCTCTTTCCAAAGGCACCGAGTATACTATTGGATGTGCTGACTGCAGAATCACATTGGACCATAATAACAGTTTGGTTTAAAAGAATCAAACAAAACAATTACAGGAAGACTGCTTTTCATTTTATGGACATATATTTGCAGTAAAACTTCAAATATCTTATGGAAGCCTTTTGGTGCATCACAGACTGTATTTCATTCTACACCAGCAAATGATCAAAATGGCTTCACTACTCTGTAATCCTGTGCCTTCTGTCATCAGCATTTTAGAACTTTGTTCATTTCAGTTTCCACAAATCCTAAATTTGTGAGTTCTCTTTCACTTATGAGTCAGGAAGGACTGCCAGCTGGATGACTGACCTTCAATTACTGGCTCACTTCACATTGGCAATTGAAGTGCTAAAAGTCAATAGGCAAATTAGGAACCTGAGACATGCAACTCACTCAGGACCAGTTTAACTTCCTGTTATGAAACCTGGGTGGTGCACAAATATGCAATTCTTTGCCTTCTATTATAACCCAGAAAAGAAAAATTGGAAGTGGTTAGTTGGAGGAAAATAATTATCAAAATTATTTATGCTCTTACGTACAAACAGTGCAGAGGAATAAAGTGACCAGAAGTTAATAAAGTTGTTGAAGCCACTGAACAAGATGCTGTTCTGCTGTTGTGGATAGGTAGCTTTAGATTATTCATCAGCAGATGAGATGTTCAGATATGTGCATTCGCACCCATGTTTGGTATCTATATCATCTAGCTGATAAAACCTTCTAAGAGGTTTAACTGGGACCCGGATGCCCGGAAAGATAGTGTGGTCATGTTATAGGTAGTTGTTTTCTTAGTCTTTATTAGTGTTCATCACTGAGCACACCTCACACCCTGAAATGTAAAACCACCCTTCCTAGTTATTGTTAACTAATTGGTTTAGATTAGATTTCTACCTCGAGGAACTTTCCATTTAGTTAAGTTTAACTAAAAATACAAATTTATACCTGTGGGATCTGTCACAAAATGGTAGGTGTTCATTTAAAACAGTAAATTAAGTTCACAATTTTGAGTTAATGTAAGAAGAACAAAAACAGAGAGTGGGAAGCTGAAATAACAAGGGATTGTTAAAGGAAGGATGGTAAATTAGTTAGACTTTCTTATGTGACAAGCCCTGTCACCTCATCTAACTTAGGTGGGATAACTGTGATAAAGAAATACCATGGAGAAGGGGAATTTTAACTCAGAAGATGGACTTTGTATCTACTGATGAAGCCAGATATACTCTACTTTCTTTTTATTTTTTTTGTAAGAAAAGTGAAGGCTGTGAAAAGGTTTCACAAACTAAACTTTTATTTCTTGTTTTCTGGCAAGGTAGAAGGGTTTGGCTGTGGGCTGAGAAATTCTCTGCTTCCATTTCTGCTTCTGCAGAATCATATGATAGACATTAGACTTTTTTTAAGGCCAGACTTTGGACTGTGAAATCATCTCTGGCGAAGATCACAAGGGAAAGTTTCTCTTTTTGTATATATGTATGTATCCCAAACAAAGCAATGTATCCCAAACAAAGGAGTGTAAATGTCTTGCTAACATTCTACCACTGGTATACAGATGTTACAAATCATGTTTATATTCATGAATATTCATTGCCTAAACAGTAGCAGGCATGAGAAAGTCTGAATGGGAAACTTAAGAGGAACAGTCTTCCTTTATTTATTTATTTATTATTTTTAAAGTGATTTCATTTAAAAAGTGACTTAAAACTCTCTTTAAAAAAAATCTCTCCGATAAATTTAACTATGAACACTTGTGTTATGGGGTATTTTATTATTGGGTATTACTGGGCTTTTTCTTGATCTGAGTGCAGACTATTAATCAAAATAACTGCAGTGTCTTACAGCAGTGCTTTTGCACTCACTTCTACAATGTTTCATGTAAAGCCCTGAAGGACTTTGACTCACATTCTGAGAGTCAGTAAGGATCATACATAATTTTACTTAAAATCTGGTTAAACTATCTATGCTCTAGTAAAGATACTGTATGTTTGAAGTAGATTTGACTAAAACAAGTTTTTTTGATCACTTTGATTTTCAGTTTTTACTCAGAGGGTATCTTTATTTGAGCAGTTACTTCCCAGTTATACCTCTCTACCAGTGCAATGCCCTGTACCTCTCATGATGTGATATGCCCTGTGAATGCCCAATCTGATGGCAGAAAGGAGTGATACAAAACACCCCTTTTTTTCACTAAAACCTCCTTACAGATTCTTTAAGGAAAATATTCTTTATCTCTCCCCTACTCTGAACATTCACCTTTTTAAGAAAACAAAACCAAACCCAAATAAACTGACAAATCCACAAGCATACTCTGGGTACAGTCCATACCTTGAAACTTTATGTTCTCTCAACCCTGGGTCTCTCAGCTATACCTTAGCTGTTTGAGCAGGCCATGCCATAGAACACACGGGGCCAGGACTCCTGGGCCAGTCTTACTCATGAGCCGTGGTGCAGCATGGAATCATCTGTGGGATTCAGTTTCACTGCAGACACCATTTATTAGCTCTTTAGAGGTGTTGGATATTTGAAATATTCTCTGAAGTCTTACAAGAATCTTGAGGTCCCCTTGTAATCTTTGAGGATTTTTTTGTACTGGATGAAACAGGGTGGAGCTAAAGCACAAAGGACTAACCTACAATCAACTTGTGGAATCATCCATGCACCTCAGTCTCTTAGTCAGGCTAGAAGTTTCATGATTTAGAAAAAATCTTGGTTTCTTTCTCTGGCTGCCTTAATTTTTGGTTTTATCACTCATAAAAGGTGGAAGGAAGACATAGAAGAATAAAGATGGAAAATAGGAATCTAAAGGCAACATCAGATCTTTAAAATATTTTGATCTGAACTAAATTTTATTAAATTCCTTTTATTCCTTGGGCTCTACCAACACCAAATGACATTGTGCAGGCCTTGCATGACATAAAATATGCCTGGAAGTAATGCAGCATGTCAGAAGATATTTTTAATTTTGAATCTCTCAAAGGGCTCTAGAAAAATGTCACAGTCCCTGTTACTGAATCTCACTCAATGAGTGGTATCATACCTTCTGGGAAAGGATATACTGACTGGACAAGAAAAAAAGAAAGGTAGCCTGGAAAAACTCTTTTGTTCCAGAAAGAGAGTGAAAATGCTAGCACTGTTTATACTGACTAAGGCACTCCCATCTTCTAAAACTGTTGTCTTTTCAGGTTTTAAAAAAACTTTTTTAAAAAGAGTCTGAAAGTTGCAACAAAACATATGTGAGTGCAATTCATGGATCTCGTATTAGTCCTTGGTGTCCTAATTTTGTACTAATACAATTTTCTTTCCGTGATAATGTTGTGAAGTGAGAGTGAGGGTTGTATGGAGGATCTGTGTGTTGCTGTTAAGGTGTTGGTAGCATTTTACACAGAGAAAATACTTTCTAGCACGCTTCTATATCTTACTGCATGCTAAATCTTGGCATTAATTCCGAAATTAATAATAATTTTTTTTTTTCACAAAATGAAATTACAGATTGTATATTTTATTCAATATGCACAACTTTCATCCTGGTAAACAATAGATGCAACCAAACACGTGGAATTACACTGCACAGCATTTCAGCTGAAATGTTACAACACTGATAAATCTGTGAAAAAGAGACACCCTCTTTGATTTACACCAGTTTTTCCTAGATTCAAGTGGCTTATTGTGCAACTGGCTACCTGAAACTTTCCCAAAGTCAAAGTTAGCATTGCAGGAAAAATATTCTGTCTCTATTTTTTCGATAAAATACTTATAGTTGTTGCAGTGCTATACTTTTGTTGAGCCTTCTATGACTATAGCAATGCACAAGCAGCAGAGGTCACCATGCACCAAGCTCCACCAGCCTCTAAACTTCAGCTGGGAGCTGGGCTGGGCACCAATTCACATAACATTGGCTCAAACTGATATGAAACTCTGAAAGAGTTCTAGTCAGCAAATGGCCACATATGGTGGGAGGAACATTGTAAATACTGCTGCAATAATTGACTTCTGGGAAAAGAATACAAACATTAAAATGTCTGTAATTAATAATCATTTCAAGATGCTTGCCATGAATTGGAAACTTTTTTGCAAACTACCCTGCTTAACTAATCATCCTATACTAGTCCCTGTAATTTGTCCGGTGCCTCTGAAAGAAATTGCAAAATGACTGATCCATGCCCTTTCAAATGCATTAATAATAAAGTGAAATCCAAATGTGTTCATTTTAGCTCTGAAGTAAAGCTCAAGCTCCATGCTGAGCACCATTACAAATAATGTATGAACTACTATAATGTTAACTACAGATGTCCAGCTGGTGAAGAAGAGGGTAAGCTATGTTTGCTAGCACATATGCTCACAAAGTTTAAAATGGATGACTTTTCTTATTGTAGCTTGCCTTCTGAACAGTGTACAACTTCTTGCTCATACCACAATGTACTCAGCTGCATTTGGATGTTTTCCTGGATAGTCTGTGGGAGAATGTTCTCAGACTAAGGACAACAATAATCAAAGGACTTCAATATATCTATAAATTATAGGGTAAACTCATGCTCTCATACTTTCCTTCACGAATTGTGCTTTGATGCTGTCACATCCACAACAATGGCAAAAGCATGTAGGTTTATTTATAAAATTATTAGGATGGCATCTTGACCTCCTCTGAAGTCAACAGAAGTTACATTGACTTAATAGAACTGCAATTTAAACCTTGTTCTTTGTATGGGTGATGCATTTGTATTAAACCTTTATTTAATTTTTCTTTCAGAGCTGTTACTTAAACATTAAAACATTTTTTGTGGTCCCATGAAAATGGACTGAAATACATACTCAGCAGTTCTGAGTAATGTTGAGCAAGTTTAACCCCTAAAATTAGATTAAATGAGTTGGGCAATTTTAAACAACAGTGAGTAAAAAAGGAAGGCTAAATAACTGTGGCTGCGGTTTATTTCGTTTAGTCTTATATTACATTAAAAATCCTCATTTTCATATCAATTCAGCTGTAAAGGTATAATGTCCAATATACTGTTTTCACTGTGCTTTTTTAAAGGGAGGAACTCAATGATTTAAATGCAATAGCCATGAAAATATTGCAAACACAAAGTTGTCTAAGTAAGTGTTGTTTTCTGAAAATACTGGAGTGAAGCATTTTGTATGTAGTCTCTTCTAATTCTTTGATTGAAGAGGCTTCTCCATTTACTTTTTAAACAAGTATAAGATGAAAGAAGGAGTTTTAAACTGAAATCAAGGTGTGGCTTCATCTCGTAAAGATGAGGAAATTGCAAGTACAGCTGAAATTCTGTCCATAGGTTATGGCGTGTTAGGAGACTGAGGCAGAAGCACGGCAGTGAGGCTGAAGAAGAGAAAGAGTATGTCAGTGAGGAGCCTTGAGGGAATAGTTGCAGAGACACAGATTAAATTTGAGATGTATAGCCACAGCTAATTTATGAAAGTTATTTTAAAAATTATTTGTGAGAGAAGTATTTTATCAAAGACAGTGGCTGCTGTTTTGTGGCTGAGACCAGAAGGATGCAACCTAACAACCGGTAACAGTTTTGTTCCACGCTCTCTGAACTCCTGTTTTCGGTGACTTTTGTTTGGCCATTTCAGTAACCCCAGGCTGCATATTGCTGAAACACTCCTTTAAATGAAAGCAAACCTGGGTTTGGCACAAAGTCTGTTAACAGTCAGTTTAGACTTGCAGAAATTAGCTGGTGGGATCTCTCTCCTAAAATGAGAAGGACACACGTGTGTCTGTTTTTCCACTGGAAAACCCTGACTGGATACCTACTGTATGCATGTGTGATCTCCACATAGAGGTTTTCTTCCTTAAGTGATAGTTTGTCCTACACAGTCATTTGGTGACAGGATTGACAGGAGGAGACAAAGTTCCTAGATAGGGATTAAAGAAAGACAAGACAGGCTAAAGAAGTGAATGGGATGGGACTTATGGAAAAGGCAAGCATACATTCTAGCCACAACTGCTTTAGGGTTCTGGTATTATTATTTCTTCTCTGACTCTTTGGGTTTTTATTAGGGTCAGGCAGAGCCACAGGAAATCCCATACAGGGTAGGTACGATATAGCAATGTTGCAATAAGCCAGAAGGCTTGCTTGAGGCCAAAGCAAGTAGGAATAGACATAGTCATCCGCTTAAGAATTTGAACAAATTAATAGTGCAGTGTCCTATTTTGCCTAAAGAAAACCCAGGCTCTCCAGTGGAAGAGCCTGCATCTCCCTCCAAAGAGGTCTTCATCAAGTAGTCTTCTTCTAGAACTCTCTTTTGAGGATCGTAGCGCTGAAGGGGATGATGTGGACCAGCTGTTGTAGACCACAATTCAAAAACATAATGATGATGAATCTAATGGGACAAATGCAGTGGAATGCCACAGAAATTAAATTACTCTTGTCTGATAAAAATAGTATTGTAAAATATTATAGAACTCATTTCTAAAGATGTCTAAAATCTATCTAAATAACTTAATGAAGAAATATGTCCATTCTACTAAAAGTGGTGTTCTATACTGACTGTAGTAAGATCTTCTATAAGTAGAGAAAAAAGATTAATTCACATCTTAAATGATCCTTCATCCTTATGACAGTTCTTGTAGCTGCTTAAAATTTCCTGTAGTTTCACCTTTTCTCCCCAAACTAGACAATATTAATGTATTCTGCATTCATTTACTATACATTCCCTCTAGCCCATATGCAGGCAGAACATTCTATTTAATGAGCAATCTAAGGTTTCACAGCTTACCAAGAAAACTAAAGGTTTTTGAGTAGTGGAGATTAAAAAGAAGAAGAAATTCCAACACTCTAAATTGTAAAACTTTACACCTTACAGCTGCCAGCTATAATCCACAGGGAGACAGCATTCTTAGGCTCCCAGGAACATAGACTGGGCTATTTTTTAGCAAATAGTTTTGTCATTCCTTCAGAAAGGGAAGGAAAGGGAAGAAAATGGTCTCAAACCCCAGAAGAACCTCTACATATAGAGTACATAGCATTGATGAGGAGTTATTTTGTCCTTGAGTGTGGAAGGATTGCGGTGATTTGATAAGATCTGTTAAGATTACATTTTGCTTGTTATTACAGTTGAAATCCAACAGCTGAAATGTTACACAGGCTAAGTCACATTAAGCCTGAGAGTATTTTCGCAATGTAACATTTATGTAAGATAAGGACATGGTGGTTTCTGGTTCTTTTTAGCTGAAATACCTTCATCTTACTATTATCACGTTATTTTTATCTTAAACTGGTTTCTACTGTAAGATTAAATGTATTTGTTTCAAATCTATAACAAGGCTTATTTTAATAACCCATTTTCTTAATAATGTTAATAAATTAGCATCAGACAAAATCTGTAGTGCAGTTAAGATTCCTGAAGTTGCAGCTAACTTGCAGAAGTGAAGCAATGGATTTAGCACTGAGGGGTATGGGCAGCACATTGCTGTGCTGAGACCTTCAAGGAAAAAAACAACATCCTCTTCTGAGTAAATGAGAGGCCCAACAGCTCTAACAAAAGAAGGAGCAATGGAAAACTATTTAGGGCATGTGCAAGAGAGCCTAAATTTAAGTGTGGGAAGGCAAGGGAGAAAAGGGAGAGTCACAGGACAGACTACAACTTTGCATATATGTTTGTCATGTGTTTGTCTTCCCATGTCTTTGTGGTGAGAGAGAAGAAAAAGGGAAGAATTAAGCATAAGAAATACCAAAGAATCATTAAAAGGTCAAATCTGAAGATACAATAGCCTCAAATTCAGAGGGAATACTGGAAGACAAGAGAAAAACACCTTCTGAGCAACACTGGGTGATAGCATATTCCTTGCTAGTGGCTATTGCTTATAAAGAAAAATCTGGATCCAGCATGGGTTTGTTTTCCCAGTGAAAAGATCCCAGAGAAGCCTCTGCAAGACCTAGCTACCCAAGGCAAGCAGAATAACCTAGTCTTGTAACCCTTACAGTTCATTAGATATTGGAAAAAATAATCTGTAATCTTGACAATGCTAAATACGTGCATTAAACAAGAATGGGACTTAGTTATCTATGTGTTCACTTGTTTAAGAACAGTGGTTATTTGTTTAAGTACTTCTTAGTTATGTCTTTTAATTGCATCCTTATTGTCAACTGATCTTGATTTTCTTAGATATTACTTCCATATTAATTTCTATAGAACATACTTTTTGATTGGTACTATAAAATACTTGTGCAAAATAAAATAGAAAACAAATTCCTTGTATTATGGGACAACTCCATGAAGTCCCTAGAGTTAGTCTGTTTTAAGTCATATTCACATAGGTAGATTTAGTGCTAGGCAAGTCTGTGAGTAGAATTAGAAGAGAGATACTTCCTTAAAAGCGTGTTTAAAAGATTATCATATCTTCATCTGTGGTTTTAAATACAGCTGTCACTTTATGGCTTTTCTTCTAGTTAGAAAAAGGAGGCAAGAGTCACATGGAAATCTACTCCTACATTTTGATTCTTTTGGTCTGAAATAAACCACAGGAAAATGGAAGTAGTAAACACAAGAGAAATTGGTGTGTTAGGCTTATGTTAAATTTCGGTTACTTGGTTTGACCTAAGGATAAACACGTGAAATGTAAGATCTAACGGAGACTTGACTATATTGTTCTGGACTATATTGTTCTGGAGTTTCTACTTTGGCCTGAAATCCTATGAATCGAAGTCCCTTCATGGCACTTTGGAGACAGGTCATTAAAAAGAACAAACCTCTTCACTGGGCTCAGAAGGTAACTTTTCCCTTTTAGTGACCCATATGGCACAGCTGAAAAAAGGTGACTCCACCACAGGAAGCCTGGCTATCCAAAGGGCCAGCATTTGGTAAAAAACATTTTCCTTGTAGACAGTGAATGAACTTGCCAGTAATGTTCTAATGCTGGAATACAATCCTTTCCAGAAGGCATATTTTTACACTAATTTCCCATCAATATCACTCTAAGAGAAGGTACACTGCATTTAGTGTGAGTCTTAAAAAGCATGAGCCAAAGTATCATAAGAATCCCATGTCAAAACCAGCTACTCAGTGAGGAATTATCTCCTGGCAATAGTAAAAAGAAATGTAAGAGAGACCCAGATTTCAAAAGAATTCAGAATAGTTATGCTTTTCACATTTTAATCTTTTCTGACACAACAGAACCATCTTCCCTGCCATCCCATTTCATCACTGAGTTTCTATGGCAGGAAAACTGCATACAGAAGAGCTCTTATGCTCTAGCTGAAATCACAGATAAAGGGGCTTAAGTTGGAATCTCTTAGACTATAAGTATTTTTTTACTTAGATATTGAGGAAAGCTCTGGAGAACGCACTCACTTTGAAATAATTTTGATAAGGAAATGTAGGCTTTCTGTAAAATTTTTAACAATTTTAACAAATTTGCGTGGGAAAATATGCTTTTTCCTAAACTTTGCCAGGCTTCCTATTTCAACAAGAGCTGTTGAATGTATTGCTTTAATAAGCAACCACTTCTACTCAGCTCAGTAAAAAAGAAAGTCATTATTTCTCCATTTATCTTTTCTCTGACAAATGCAAAATCCTATCCAAGTTTAAAAGATTAATTATTTATAATAATAATAATTATTATTATCACTATTGCATGTTGTGACTGTTATTTACAGTGGCTACATAGAGGATTTTTACACTATTGAGATTTATAATGTGAAATACTTCTGTCAGTTGAAACACCTACAATACCTTGAGTGATGAAGAGCTAGAAGAGTTGTGACATACAAGCATGGCCAAAGGAAAAGAGACTGATATACTCCACTTTACTCAGTCAATACAACTTAAGGGATAATTTGCTCATGTAATAACAGGTTTTCCATATTTTTCAAATACAGACTTATGCAAAATATTTTCAGTTTTCAGTAACTATGCTTCTGTTTCATTTGTTTGATCACCACAAACTCATCTCATATAGTTGCATTTTAGAAATGATCCTGCTAATAATTTTTCATAGTTTTAGTAAAAGGATATAAAAATTCCTGTGTATACATTGTGGAGAAGTTCATTGTGACATGTCAAAAGGACAGGTGACTGGAAAGAATAACCTCACAGCTCTTTCTTTTTTTAGTAATCTTTCATTAGTGTTTCCAGTATGTGAATATCTCTTATTCCAATAAAGCATGTTGTTATGCTAATTTAATTTAGTTTTCCTTGGTAATGTCTCTTCAGTGGGTTTTCTGGGGTCATGTGGTTTCTCTTTTTCTACTATATGTATTGGTCACAAGATGAACTTACAGGTTACCACAATATCTTAGACATGAAAATAGTCCTAATGCAATAATTTTTTCCAATGTTGCAAACCGGACATGGATAGTTTAAGAGAAGTCAGTATATCTTTGAAAAAAATTATTCTGTCTTTGACTTTTCCAGTTCTCAACACTATAGTGATCTCTCAGCTTTATAACCACACTGTGCATGGATGCCTATTCCTGTTTTGTATTTCATCATGTATCATTTCCAAATGGTTTGGAAGCACTCAGTAAAGCTGCACAATACCCCTTTTTTGAAGACTTATTGCATGCAGGTTCTCAGGCTGGATGTTTTCTATGGATTCTTGAGTGCTTTATCACATCTCCCTCTCTTTTTCCTCCTTTAGTTCACCTGTGGCCCAAGCTGTCTTATTTGAGACACTTTTGTTGGGCCTCATTACACTGAAATTTGTATTTTTATGGATGTTTCCCTTTGATGTTGATTGTGAGGTGAGTAGATTTCCTAATGAAACACACTTCAAAGAGTTTTCACTCTTTCACGGGTGTTCTTTGGAGACAGATGAGGGAGAGACATCTTGAAAATTAAATTTAAATTACTCCTGAATAGGCTTAAGCTGCAGATGTCTCATCTCAGTAATAAATTGTGGCCAATGCAAAAGGCCAGCTGGAAGAGAGAGCCAGGATCAGCCCATGTGAGTGGGAAGCTGGAAGGGGTTAGTCAGGCCCTTCCACAGCCAAGAGCTCTAAGAGATTTTCGCACTAACTGTCGTCACTCTTCCCTCTCCCCACCTCCTCCAGCTTTTTTCCTTGAACTCTTTTCAACCACTGCTACTTTTTTTCTGGAGCAGCAATAGCCAGGAAACCTTACTCATATTTGCCCCTTCTGGTCATGCTTGCTCTGCCTTGGCCCACATGCACCATCACCTCTGTGGAGCACTGACCCCTTCACAGCGCACTCTGTGCTTCAAGCTGCCCCTTTCCTCAGTCACCCCTTCCTCTCATTCTGTTCACCCTGCACTTTTTTTTCACCCAAGACTTTATTCTCATTGACACAAACTCTTCTTTCCCCTGGCAAAATAAAGGATTCACCATGTGAATAAAAATTATATCTGAATGCATGTCCATGAGAGACAGTGAGAGGACAAAAAGACAAGTAAAGAACAAGGAAAGCTAGAACAAGGCCTGCTAGAAGCAAATGTACCCGCTAAATCCCTTGTCTGACTTCACTAAGCTAGTGTGCAGGAAGACAGGAAACATGGAAATAATTCAAACTGGGAAATAATAGGAGAAAAACCTTCATATGAATGGAAAAATTCAGCACTTCATTGTCACAGCCTGGTTTATAATACTACATGGAGGACTGAATCAGGAATTTATGTTGAAGGAACATAAATTTAAAGGAATATTATTAAGGACCTATGAATATGGGAAAAAGGGAACATGATAAGATCATTATTTTCCTGGAAGACTTATGTCTTTAATCTTTTACTATTAGACTCTGACCTATGTAACACATTACAGAAAAAATATTTGTCTTATAATATTTCTAGATAAAGAGACTCAATTTTTTGAATCAATTTTTTGCATCAATTTTTTGCAGGAATGTAAATATTACAGCTGAAATATAACTTTCAAAGGAAAGTGGGGAAATGTGCAGGTGATTTAGATCCACCATTTGTACTTTATAGATAATGGTATTGATTACTTGATTGCAAATGACATGACTGGGAATTTTTTTGTTACACTCTAAGGGCTTTATAAATCTGGTGAATGAATCATGGCAATGACACTCTACCAAAATCATAGACTGGGGCACTTGCTAAAAACTTGTAAAAGTTGCTTTTTGAGAATCTGCATCGAGTATTAAAAAACAGTTGTATCATATCTTGCAGAATATAACTTCAGCAAGGAATTAGATTTAGAGGTGAATACCATTATTTTTACGTGTGGTAATTACAGTTCTTTCATTTTAAATCTGCTTAAATTTAAGTGGGCAGTTCACAGTATTGTTTCATATAACAGGCTGGACATTTTGACTGTGTTTGTTGAGAACCTCTGGAACAGTGAGGTCCAAATCTTGGGCCATGTTGACAATTGTGCTCTGTTTCATGTGCAGAAAGTTGCCCCAGTAGTGATAACTACTAGTCTTGATTAAGTTATGCAACTGCTCCTGTCTGTATAGCTCTCCTTTGATTCCTATCTAAGTGAGACACTTAATCAATCTCCTGACTTCCATGTGGACATGGAGAGTCATTAGGAGACAGAGCTGTCACTGAGGAAGGGGACCAAGCTGACACAGGTTGAGCTATGATTTTGAAACAGAGGTTTTGTTGCTTAAGGGTATTGATATATGATAAAAGCACCTTAGCAATCATGTATTTGCATTGACAGTAACATAAGAATAAAGAAAGAAATAACATATAATGGAAACCTCACATCATATATTCATCTATTCTAACACCTGTAAAGGAATAACCTTTTGTGAAATGCAGTTAGTCCACAAAGAGACACATATAAAATGTTTAAATCAAAATACAACCTTCAGATAATGGCTGAAATAGGTCCCCAGAGGATCCCCTTTCCTCAAAGCAACTCAGTACATGACAGCCTGTAAAAGAGAGAAAAGAAGCACAGATAATTTTGCAATACTGTGAGAGCTGAGCATCATTATCATCAATGGATTAGACCACTGTAGACCTACTGTGGTTTTAGGAGAGTCTAGCACTAAAAAATGCTAGCAATGGCACAAATGACTTTTATAAAATACATTTAACTATTAAAGGTCTTGACACAAAGGTGAAGTAATTCCAGCTGTCCTGTTGGACCACATGAAAATGATATTTGATATCTAACTAAGATATTCATACCAGGTGCAAGTGACAGATGCAACCAGCACAATGACAGATCAAGAGTTCTTGTAAATCTCATCAGAAGAGTCCATTTATTAACAGCTTCAGCACTTCCAGCTGTTTCACATCAGCAGATCGGACTGAGTTGCTCTCTTAATAAACCTTACAAAGTTTCTGTAATAATCTCAGTCCTTATTCTAAAGTTTTGGTTGTCAGGCTGATGAGCTACAGGAAATATAGTTGAAAAGTTCCTTGACACAGACCTGATTTCCACTCCCATTTTGATTTCTATTTGACTGTATTCAGACATTTCCTGAGGCAAGCCTTTTCCAGCTGAGGAGCAGAACACAGCAGAGGTATTTTGAACAACAACAGGGAAGACAGCCCCATTGAACCCCCTGAAAATCAGTCCTTCAGCTACACTGAAGTAGCTCCTGACTGTTGAACTATAAAGGTTAGAAAACTAGGTTGCGTCTCTAAGGAATGCAAATTCGTATTCTTATTTGTTTGGAGTTTTTGAAGAAGAGTAAAAGGGAGCACATTGTTTTATATACACAAGGTTGTAACATAAAGAAATAACAAAGAAAAGCAACTGAGATGCAAAACTGGTCCATTATGCTAATGTTATTCTAACCTCCTCTGAGTCTGGTGGTTCTTGACTAAGGGTTTGTTTGTAAGCTGGTGATGCCTCACTCTCAATGCTGCTTCAGTATCTGAGCTATTTAATTTAAAGTTAGTTTGCCTATCTCAACACTATATTGCAGTCTCATCTGTGATGCCCGTGTAGATGTATACATCTCAGATCTCCAACATTCAGGTCAGTTATGGCTTGTCAAGAAATTGTTACAGGAGAATTCACATTGAAAGAACTGTCTTAAAAATTTCTTCTTTCATTTCTGTTTTTTCCTGCACAGAGGGCAGTCTTGTATTTTCAGTCTGCATAGCCTCAGGCAATTTACACAGTGCAGAATAATACTATTCTATTGAGAAATGAATTACAGTGAGAGGTATTGGAGAGCTCTGTAACCTCAGAGCATCAGAAAGACAGTGCTCCGCAGAGGCATTGCAAAACTCCCCATTAACCAGGTTTTGCAAAGCCAGTTACACCTCTCTGAGGAAATCTACCTATTGCTCTCAGAGTACTTATCCAGGTTATTCAGGAAGGACACAGGCCCAAAATCTTATCTGTACTGAAACCTCAGAATTTGAGAATGGATTAAAGCATATCAAGATCCATTGCCTGCATGTTTTCTAGCCATATTAGTAGCTGCAGCCCTGCTTCTGCTCCATCTTAAAGTCTCTTTGCTCTTGTGGAACTTCTGTCCTCCTTCCTTTTTCAGTGACTTGAATATCTTTGGGAGGGGAGAAGGAGAGGGCAGGTGTCCCACTGCACTATTGTTAAGCACTGTCTTTGTGCATCTACTGACTTTGACCAATTAGGGGCACGATCGTCAGGAAAACAACTGGGTGCTGAAAGCCTAACAGGAATTGATAGATCTGTTAGGGAAACTTCCCAATCTGACCATTCATGAGACTCTGGCACTCACAATCCCAACGCAGAGACTTTCACTGCTGGGACCAAAGCCCCTTCTCAGCAGTTCCAGTGACCCGATGGGAGCCCCGCTTGACTCCCTGCACACCCCACTCACACACAGCCCCGCTTGACTCCCTGCACACCCCACTCACACACAGTTTCCTGACTAGTTCGACCCCAGGTTTCCCGTAGCAGAGTCTCAGATGTCTCATTCCTTAGAGCACCGTAACACAGAAACAGTCCGAGTTGGTGCCTCCAAGGAGGGACCCCAAAAAAGGAACCCTGGGCTTTCATACCCTCTATGTCTACCTGAGCACCAGTCTCACTCTTCCTCCTGAGGCCTCTGCTCCTGCTGTGTCTCTCAGTGTCTGTGCACCTGGTTGGCAACACCCCCATTGTGTGCTTTGTTATCCAAAGGGTTGGCAGTTGACAGTCTCTTGTCTTGGGCTCCCACCTAGAGGTCAATCTGCATCTCAATCTGCAGCTTGCAAATAGAGCTACCAGCACTAGAGATACTCCTCAAGAGACCACGTCCTCAGGCTGACTCCTAAGGCGTTGCAATCAAAATGGGCTCAAAATCAGCTTGGGTAAATAATTGTTATGTGACCACCTGTGACTACCTGTGACTACTGCAGGCCCTGTGCAGGTTAGTGGGGAGCTGTTTCAGCCAATTTCATTCTAGGAGAGTAGATAATTTTGTATAGCTCTCTTCTGGATGAATGGCAGTACTTTGCTGTTTCTGTACATGGCAGTACACCTTAGCCTTGGTGCAGAGGATTATTCTATCTCTTTTCCATTTGTCTTTTCTTCCTTGTCCCCAGTTCTCAAAGCCCTATGAATGTATTCCTTTGTACACCGTCATTTGCACACTCTTATACCTGTCCGCCTTCTTAGTTCCCTCACAGACTTATCCTTAACTGGCTCCTTCCATGTCTCTTAGTGCACAGGAAGGTTGTTCCCATGGGACATGGTGTACAGAGGCCAGAACCTTCTGTGACAAGCTTATAGCCCAGCTGAGGCCAAAGTTCTGACAAGGAGCTCTCTAAAATAGACATGGAGAGCCCTTATTGAGTATACAAATACCCTGAAGTGTCAGTTCCCATCACTGCTACAAGCTAAAGCTGGAAGGGTCCTTTTTCCCCACCCTCCGTTACAGCCCAACACCCTCATGGAACAGACTGTCTCTCGCTCTCCAGATGTTCGCCCACTCCTGGGCAGTGATATAGGAAAATGTTTCATGTAGCAGGAACTTTAGCAGTTCCTGCACATTCATGAAAGCTTTTAATGAGGCTGAGGCTCATTAAAACACACCCAGCTCTCACATCATGGGAACTGAAGTGAGGGCATAAAATGCCAGATTAGTGTCACTGTGAATGAGGAGGGTATATCGAGCCTGGTCTTGAAAACCAGGAAAATCATTCTGGTACTACAACAGCTAAGAAGTCTTCTGAAGTCCCATTTGGCTGTCCACTCTCTCTGAAGAGAGAGAAGTGCAATGGAGGCCATAGGTAGGCAGTAGTATGTCAATGAGACAGCCTGGCTGTCTGTCTCCTTTTTGTTGTCCAGTCAATATATGAAGAGGTCAGCATGGAAATCAAATGGTTCTTTCAGATGTTGCTTCCTAGATGAATGTATTCAGAATAGGGAGATCAGTTCACAGGTCTTGTGCAGAGGATGAACTTTAAGGAAAGTGGCTAAGCAGACTAAATTCTATATCGACAAGGAAGTTCAAAGACTCTACAAATGTAGACGTGTGTTATTTATTTTCTGCTCAGAATCTGCTCCCCACGGGATTCCCTCTTAGGCCTGCTCTGTACCTATCTCTGTGATAGAAAATACCAGGTTCTGCAATGAAGGAGGAATCTGAGAACTTTCATAGTGACACTTTATCTCTCTTTGTCATGAAAGTGCCAGGTTACTGTACTGTATATTTCACTGAGGATGTTTAGGTGTTCCTGGCACAAGAGGTTAATGATCAACTAAAACTGTGAAAATGTTTGCATCTTTACAACCACATTTTCCTGTCCTTCCTACAGTGCCTGTAATACCTCCTCCGTGTGCTGACGTGGTACACCTCAGCTGACTCCCTAAATTCTCACCATCCTGCACCTACAGACTGTAAGTGCACAGCTGTACATAGCACACTGCTGCAAGCATGTCCAAACAAAGGGAGGCCACACCATAGTTATGGATTGTCAAAGCATCCATTGTCAAAGCTGAAGCCCTAGATTTTGAAGGTTAAATTTTAGAGGGTGTGCAGCCTTCATTCTTGAATCTTCATTCCTGCCCTGGAGGACACAGTGGATGAAAGCCACTTACTAAGTCTTGTTTTGTTTCTAAATAAACCCTAGAACTTTAAGCACACTTTTTTTTTTGTCATATTACTTTAAAGAGCAAGACGAAAGGGGCTGTCTTTATGTTCCCTGTATATCTTTCAGCAATTTGCCTAGCCCAAGGAGGAATGCTAGTATTTATATCCTCTATATTTCACAGAGTACTCACTCCATGGCCAGAGGGTCTATGTATTATTGTTATTTTTGGTCCAGCTTTCAGGGCCTGCATATTGCCAACAGTTTTTTTTTTTTTTTTTTGGTGAGGAGACAGTAAAAAACTTTGCATTTGACAACGTCTGTGTCTCTTGACTCAGTGCTCTTTTGCAAAGCTGCCTCCTCTGGTATTCACACTATATCATCCTCTGCCACAAGATAATTTAAAATAAGATATTCTCAGTCCTGCCAGCTTTCTCTAAACAAAGCCTGTGAGTTGAGAATGAGCTCAGTATACGCATGACGTGTATTGGCAGGGACATGCCAAGGGGAGAGGGGTAGTTAAGATAATTTGGGATATCCTAGGACACTTTGGGGAGAATTGTGGACCTCTCTCTAGTCTTCCTTCAGGACCTTCATTTTCATTCATTTCAATAATGCATTTTCACCCCCAGACTATCAGCCTTCACAGACCCCAAATCAAGCACTGAAATAAAATACCTGGACAGTAAGGTTTCCTATTCCTCAGGCTACCACAGAGAAATGAGGTGAGGAGGCAAAAGCAGAAATTTGTTCTCCATGAAGTGATGGTTTAAGCTGCATCTGCCTCTGGAACAGCCAATGCATGCCCTCTAGTAAAGGTACAGTAGGGGTTTTGATGCAGGAGGGTACTGCCTTTATTTTACACCCAAAGCTGGCCCTGAGCATGATAAGGACAAACATGGCATTCTTGCATCTTTAGAATGGCTCCAGTCTCTATTTATTGAAGATATGAGTCAGTCAATGTGAATAAAATCCATGTCAGAATACACGCCTTGGAAAAAATGACTAATCAGACACTTTTTTAAAAAGTGGCTAAATTAATAACAGATGAACCTGAAATTCTTATTTAGAAGTGTCCGTATAATTTAAATGCCATTTAAATATCAATATTTCTTTGAAACTTGTACAATGTTTTAGAAGCAGTCAGGCGCCTAATTCTCTTTAATATCAGAGATAAGGCACAGAAATATCTTTGCAATATCTATATAAGGTCTCAAATGCATATAAAGACCTGAAAAACACTGAAAACAGAACTTTAGTTTGTGTTTTTGTTGTGAAGTTTTATTCATAGATTGCCTGTCTTTACCAAAAATTTGTCCACTGCTTGTTGGTGGTTTTTTTTTAATATTTAAGCATTTTGAATAGTTGTCTTTGTCCTCAATGTAACTAATCTCACAGAGGGATTATTAGGCTTGCAGAATTTGTTCACATTTATAAATCTTTTCTCTGATAGCTGAGACATTCTTCGAAGGGAGAAGAAAGTTTCTGCTAAAAAACTCCCTTTCTTTATATAAAATGTAGTTCTGTTTTGTTCAAAGGAGGCCATGTGCCCTGACTAGGCTGGCATGAACGGGCGCATGGCTTCACATACAGTACACTATGTACTTTTTTTGGTAATTTTCTTAATCTCTCTAAGTCCCCGCTCCTTTTATACCCACAAACTTTAATAAACTGAAAGAGAAATCCTGTGAAGGCTGGAGCTTTCAAACCAAAAATGAAACAGAATGATCTCATACATCTCTAATTTTTAGTGCCTTTTCTATGCTTAGTAGACAGCTTTACTTTTATAAAATCTGAGTCCTTGTTAGCCTTGAAAATGCCATTTATTGACTTTAAGTCACTTGTAGTTACTTTGAAAAAGTACCTCTTGTATATGTCCATACACAATAACTTTCCAAACAAAATATTAAGTGTTTTTTATGTTGATCAAGAGATCTAATTTCAGTGTCAAGCTATTCTCAAACTGGGCTAAAGTGAAGGAAAAGTTTTTCAGTGTACTGTGGTACAGTTTGCACTCTTATACGTCTGACAGTAGAATAATACACACTGGGCTTGATCCAACAGAGAGTGGCTTTTGTGTCTGTTGATCCTGGACATTTCAAGAGCCCCCTAGGATCTCTAGTCAAAAAGTCTATTTTTGATTCTAATGGGAGAAGAGTGCTTCCTTCTATGGCAGCAGACTGCCAAATTATGCAGCCCATGCTGGCTCTTTCCTGACTGGCATTGCATAAGAGCTGTGGTAAAGATTTTAGTCTTCACCTATAAAGCTAGTTTGGCATGAAGGATTGATAAGCTGATGACTGAAAACCAAATGTAGTATTTCATAAGAGAACATACACAGAAAGAGCTGCTGGGTGTTTTCCCCTTTTGCTCAGTAAATGAACTAACTAGCCAAATCCATTGTTAGGTATCTGTTAAAGGGCTTTTGTTTTCCCATAAATAACCCCTGCAAGTTTTGAAAATTAAATCAGCCATCTCAAGCAGGCTTTTGGAAATGCCACTAGGGCTGAATGCAGTCAGCATGCTCAAGAAATCATTTGTCATGATTCAATCAATGGGCCAGAGCAAAAATCTAAAGACAGGCTGCAGTAGAATAAAACAATGTCAGGTTCCATGCATAAAATCACTTCAAAAATGATTAGTCCAGCAACAATTTCATACTTATTGTATCCTACATATTAAAGAAAAAAAATTACTGAAGTGGGAAGAATACTATATTTATCAAAATAAGCAGAGCATAGCTGGAGCCAGAGATGTAGGCAGCAACAGGAAATTGCTGGATTGCCTCTGCTGATACCTTCCAATGCTGTGGATCCAAAGCTGGAATAGGTCCCTGGTTCACTGAAGTATTTAAGCATGTGTTTGATTCCCAGTGAGTTCAAAGAGACTTAATCTTGTCCTTAAATATTTAGTTGACTGAGGACCTACTACCTTGATGCCATTTTTATTGGAAACATCCACTGGCTTCCATGACTGCAGAATTAGACTCCTAAATAGGACTTGCAGAACTGTGGATCTGGGCCTTAGTTGTTCACCTATTTTGCTCGATGCATCGGTCCTGAGTAGAGCGTGTACTGTCTATCAGCAATACATATTTATCCAGCCTTGGAATAGTTAATGGATTAAAGGAATATCCTTACAAGAAATCTTCTCAGCTGATTAGGACGATAGAGCATGACTCAGCAGAGTATTTCAGCATGACCACACAAGCTGGATAATAAAATGAGGTTAGTTGGTTTTGGTCTGGGAATGCTCTGGATAAAGTTATTCCCCAGTTACTCCCCATCATTTTCTCATAGGCCAGATACAGCTACGAGGACACAATGAGGTGGGCAAGGTCTAAGGCTCGTGGGGTTGCAGAGCAAAAGAATCTCTGGCATTTCACAAAGATTCAGACCAGAGGCCGCGCTGCAAGGTGGGCGAGGTGGAAGCCGCGGTAAAAGTGTCACGCACAGCACGTAAGGTTTGACGGGTCTGTGTGGAGCCCCATTAAAGTCAATGAGAACTAAACACACACTTTGCTCTGCAGAGATGGGAATACTCATGTGCCTAAAATTAAACATGTGGTTAAGTGCTTTGCTGAATCAGGGCCAGAGAGATGGAAAATGAGCACTGCCAGTACTGATTCTCCCCCATCCTCTTTTCCACACAGCTGCCTCCTGACGCCTGCTGACTCTTTTGTAAATAAGGATTGTAGATATAGTACTTATTAATTACTGAAAGAAACTAGGCCATATCCAAAGTCCTGTCCTCACTGACATCCTACTTAGTCAAAACTTCCATTAACACCAAGTTAAAATTTGACTCCATGATCATAAAAATGGGATTCTATAGCATAAGAATAGACTTATTCCTAATACAATGGATGGAGATGAGTTTCCTATGACAGAATAAAATTGGTGGGAATGTATAAGTAGCAGACAAGTCCAAAGGAAAAGTAAATTTTCTATTGGGAAATACACAGTAGAGAGCTTCTTCTGCACTTTTCTGTGCACTTAATCAGTTGTCAAATCTTTTAGCAGGAATTGGCTCTCATTTTACCATAAATAAGTTTTACAGCATCTGAGAAAATTACATACGTTTGTGCGCAGCAGGTTTATTATTAACACAATTGCTCATTTAAAAGCAATGTTTATAATTATTAATTTGATCCACCATACAAAATATTTGCGGTCACGTCAAATTGTTTCTTTAGTTTTAAAACCAAAAATGCAAGCTAGACTGTGGAATCTGTTTGAATCAGGGAAAATGTCATATGTGTGTGTTCGACATAAAAGACTGTTCATATGATAAGCATATGGAATTTATGTTACGTAAACTTGGCAAATCACCATCTTTTTACATTTCCTCACCGCTTTCAGAATGATGTTCAAAGAGTTACATTCAACCTTCTGTTAGAATAGTCTATACTTTCTCTGTCCATGTAAGCACCCCATGAGAAAACAATTGAGATAAAGTATATATGAATTTAAATGATACTACAGATATTATAGCTTAATAAACTCTGTGTTTTATTTTTGTCTAAATCATAAAGCTATGGATTTTCTGATAAATGCAGATGATAGGGTTTTGATGTGCATTTTGTTATCTTTGGAAATGTGGGTATTTGATCTTTCTAATTGGGATAAGCAGTGCAAAATAGGCAGGATCTAGACCTTTAGAAAAGGTCTTGCCCTCTCACATATCAACAAAATTTAAAAGATTTAAAACTACATAATGTGTGGTTTGTTCTGTTAAGTTAAATCAATATTAGAGTTAAGACTGAAGAATTCTGAGAATTTTTCCACAAGTCATTTAACTTATCTGTTTCTCCACTTGTCAGTCTATATAATAGTGTATTACTGATAACTGACTTTGAACCAATGCAGTAAAATGGACTTAGAATTATAAAAAGTTTGAAGATATTAGATGAAAATCAATATGTAAGTACAAGTTATTATGTCTAATATATATTAAGTATAATATAGACCCTACATGGTAATTAATAATAACCAATAATGATAATAGTAATAATAATAATAATAATAATAATAATAATGGAATGCACAACAATCCTTGGAAATCCTTGTTACTGCCAGTAGATCTGGGTGTACAAGAGAAGATATTCCAGCTATTTGCTTTTTAATAGAGAAAGTGAGTTGCCAGGCTGGACACTTATCAGTAAGGTTTTGCTAGATATAGACTAACCCCAGGAAAGTCAGAACTGGTCACATATTTCTGCCATGCTCCAGAGAACCATAAAGCTTCTTAAACCCATGCTTCAATGTTCAACTCCTTTCTTGGTGTTTGCCTCGATAATCATCATGAAAAGCACAACCCAAGACAATTGGTTTGAGTTGTTTTTTGTCAATCCTCACATATTAAATGCACAGATATTATGTCTGTGATGTTTCGGTGTAAGGGAGATGTGCACACACCATACACATCAGAAAATAAAAAGGAGAGCCTAGGCCTCCATATCTTGCAAGAGCCACTTTTCTTTAGCCATTGTGTCTGTACTTACACTTCAGCAGTTGAAAGCTGAAGACAGAGAGAAACAGATCCATATCAAACTTCTTTCCTCTAACTGACAGCTGAAGAACTTGGTGGCTAAAACTCAAAAGTGCTGCTGTCTGTCAGACTTTCCTGAGGAGCAGCAGACCTGGGAGCTGGTGCTTTTTCTTGGCTGTAAAATAATCACCTTAAGCTGAGCTCAAGTAAAATGCATTTATAAAAGTTACATATTTTCTTTTTCAGCATTACTGTTTATGAGGGAATGAAGAGTGTTTAGGGAATGCAACCCAGGAAAGATGCTTTTTTTTGTGAGTAACTGGGACGAGATTAATATTAGAGTGACTATAACTTTACAAGACCAGTTCACTTTGGAAGATAGTGACATTTTGATGAATCAGCTAAAGGAAGGAGATAAAAGGGAACAATGCTGCACTGTTCTGAGCAGCAAGGGATGCCTAGGCATATCCTAGTGGAAGCACTGACCTGTGACAGTTTACGTCTGGCACTGGAGTATGCAATTTTTCTCTGTCTGCATCACTATCATCTGCTTCCCCACTTCCTCTAACCATTTTATAGTGCTGGTGTAATGGTCTGAGAACAGTTCTTGCAGTCCCGTGAAAGGACATCCCAAACTAGGTAGGACAGGATCAATGTGCAGTGGGAGGTGAGGTGTCACAGTATCAGAAAATACATGTATTTTCATACATATTTTTATGAGTTTTAATATATTTTTTAATATGCGTGTTTTCTGTGATGGTCTGAGTGTCACAGAAAAATCTACTGTACAGGGCCCAGGAGTAAAAAGCCTGCACTATTAACCCATCCCAAAAGTGAAGAATGGAAGCTGAAATACTTTTGCCGATCAGTTCTTAGAGTGATTTCAAGAAGATTAGGTCCCTCCGTGTAATGTAGCTGAAGAAGCCATTTAGCCTGCAAGTCAGACAGGACATGTCAGTTAAGAATGACCTAGTTTCATTGGACTGGCTAAGACTACAATTATTCTCTGAACTATGCTGGAAAGCAACCACAAGTCATATGGTTCTGCTTGGGGAAACCATGGAAGAGTGAGATTAATTTTAACCTGAAAAATGAAGTTCTGTCATTTGGGATTGCTATCGCATGGAGACAGTCTGGTCTGTGCCTGTGCTACCCTCAGCCTATCCAGTAGCTGGTGCAGAACTGGGGGATAACAAAGCTGGATTCAAGTAATTGAATTAAAGAGTTTCATGGCTGGTCATTTTAGCTTCCTGATGGAGGGAGAGGAATACAAGAGAAGGAAGCATGAGGTAAGAACCATGAACAAAGCCTGGGGGTATGATTTGTTATGGTTTAGGATCATATGAGTAGTCTTGAAAGAGTGTCAGCAAAATCTGGGTGTGGTAAAAGTGCATCCTAGCAGAAGGTCTTAAAACAAGCAACAAAACAATAGCAAGAGTTCATGTGATGCAGACCGATGGCCAAATACAGGAAACCACAAAGTGTGCTTGTTGGCAGAGAGGAAGAAGTGCCTGAGAGTGGAAAATCAATGTGATGGCCCAGTAATGTCCAGGAGGGACCCAGACACTTCCTCACACAGCACCAGGAATTGTGTGGGCGACCCTGGCTCTGTCTGCTCAAGGATGGATCAGGATAGATGCCAGTAATGAAAGCAGCATCTCGGGGCGGGGGGAAAGCAGAGCAGCAGGAGGGGAAGTTGGAGCTAGACAGAAATACCCATTCCACAGCCGACCATATGGTCTGTAAGATCAGTTGGAGGCTGAAAGCAACTTGTCCTGCAAATGACCTTATGAAGGAGAGCAGCTGGCTAAGTGCCCTCTGTCTTTTAAAAACTAGAGTCTTTGGGATTATGTCAGAAATTTATTGGTGTCTGTAGATGCTCACACCTGGAGCACCTTCCCCCAGTGATGAATAAGGAAATCTAAGGGTCCCACTGGCCATGAACCAGAGTGGTCCAACTGCACAAGACTACAGGTGAGCCTGAAAACCCATTACCTGAGGAAAAAGTTACCCTTACTGAGATGTCAGTGGACTGGAGTGGTCTAACATGAGATTGAATGGAAAGAATCACTAGGTGGATAAGTACATCACATATGAGTGTCACAGGCTTTTTTGATAAAACCTAACATACTGCAAAATAGAGGAAAACATGAAATATGTAACCTTGTTTTACAAGTCTTGGTTGTAAGACACTGGCAACACTGCTGTTGCCAGTACGTGCAGTCAACCTAATGGTATACCTTCTAGTTGTCTTCACTGAGTGGGCTGAGTGGCTGGAAGGCCACAGTGTGGGATCTGTCAGAATATCCCTACAGAAAAGCATTGCCTTTTTTCTGCTGCTGGCAACTTAGTGTTGCAACAGCATGTGCAGCAGAAGCATTTGGTATTTTGCCAAAGGAAAAAGGAATGGGTGTTAAACTGCTTGGTAGCATTTGACTCTTTTTGTGTTTCACACATACCTCTACAGTGTACCCAAAGCACCGTGGAGGCAAAGCAAAATCTGTATGCAAGTCAGAGAGGAGACTGACACTGAAAAGTGATGGAAGCTGGCTGGATTTCACTAAAAAAATGGGGTGGAAACAGGCACTAGTACACAGTCCTATGCCATCAAGCAATTATATGGATGGAGCGACCACTAAGGGCAGCCTTTTCTTAATTGTTTTGTCACATTGTTTCTAGGATCTTCTGCCCTACTATCCCTACTACACCACTCAGACATTTGAAATAAATAAATAAAGTGGTGGTTGTGAAAATGGCCTTGAGAGCCGGTAAATGCCAGTCAACATAAGAGTGCCCAGTACTGTCTGCTTCTTAGGGGTAGGACACAGTGGAGAGGTTACAGAGTCTGCAGAAGATATGTAAAATGCCCCGACTAACATGGAAAGTACCACTGATCAATATTTTACACTTAAATGTGATGAAGTGTAAAAGTGTGATTAATGGGGTAATTAAATTCCCTTGCTTCCAGCAGAGACCTGAACTTGGACTTTGAGGGTTTTTTTCAATACCATAATGTTTAGCTAGTTTAAAGGTACTCCTTAATTTCATTTTGAGCTTATATCCCAATTTTACAGAGGTACAGTGAAAAATTATGTCACATTGTCAGCAAAAATGATTAGATTATGATCCTTTAATCACTCATATTGAGCATGAAGGTCCTGATTCAGCAATGCATTTAAGTGTGTTTTGAATTTTAATTATATGTGAAGACCATTGTTATTCAGAAAAGTGTTTAGGCATGTGCTTATATGTTTTGGCAAACTGAAGCTTGAGAGCAATAAGAGGGCATCTGGCACTTGCTATCAAGGGTGAGTCATAGTAGTGGAACTGAAGCTGTGGCCACAGAGAGCTATTACATAGATCAATCTCCCAACTCTGTACTGCTTATTCCAGTCTTCAGACTCCTGAAGTGTCTTTTTGCAGGTTGAAAACACATTATTTTACTGGGGTTCTTTCCCTTCTTGTCAAGCAAGGATGATGAATATGGGAATGTTTGTTTTCTCATTGCACTTTCCACTGGACAAATAATTCCCAGCACACAATGGTGACTGTTAACCAGCATCTGCTGTAATTGAAAGGCTCCCATTGATTTTAAGGAAAGTGCTTCAGGCCCTGGGTGAGTCACTGCACCGGCAGCCCTGGTCTCAGCACTTCTTGTCTTGTCTCTGTAATGCGGCAGCAGATCAAGGTCTCCCAGCCAGTGACTAACAAATGAGCAGACTGGAGAGTCATTTCCCAACCCTAAAGTCTTCTGACAGCAGGCTGCTGCCTCTTTCTGGCTGTTTTATTCTTTCTAGGTGTCTCAGTCATCAGTGCAAGCTACCCTAGGATGGGTAGCTTGTCTCTAACCTCACCTGACACAGCCTCTGGGGTAGATTCTGCAAGCACTGTACTTGGATGCGGGGCACCACTGCTCCACATGCCTCAGCCACGATGCTAAGGGAAGAATTTAACCCCCTGTCAATTCAGAGCAATAAATAACTCCCCAACTGGTTATCAGCTGTTTCACCTGCAATGTCCAGGACCATTTAAATCTTACTATGACTGATTAAAAAACATAATGGAAAATTGATTTTTTTCTGCTTTATAGGAGGAAAATCAATGCAGATTAAGGCCAGGAGGAACACCAAAAGGGAAGAAATGGAATTGAAAATTCCACTGGACTCAAACCCAAACCCAAGAGTATACATTCTAAACTGCGGGAACATATGCTTTCTAAAGCCTCCTAAGTCTCTGCACTGGTAAAATAAGCTCAAACAAACTTGAAAGCAGATTGAAAATAGATGGGGTGTGTCTAAGTGAAAAGAGACAGTTATCCTCTGCACCTGCTAACAAACACAGTTCTTTCTTTTGTTATGAAATGTCTCTAACTTAAAATACTGCCTGAAAGTAAACTCCATCAAATCATCACGAATTCTTCAAAGGCATTTTGGAAGACACTATAAACCATAGGCTTTATTGTAGCTTTATTTAGGATTTGAGGAGAGAGAATACTGCAATCAGAAAGGAAGACAGACAGACAGAGGAAATTATTACCTTTCAATCCCTCTGATTTAGAAAGAATAACATGCTTCTTTCTTGATCTGTTATATTATATACTTACAGAATAAGATTTGACAATGTGGCATAAAACTGTAACTCACTGCTGAAGTGATATCATTCTGCACTGAATACCAGAGACTTCTAGACCTGGGACTTCCGTGACCTTCCTAGAATGCCATCCTCCCACTGCTTTTGGATTAATCACTGTATGCTCTCCTCTGTACCTTTCCAGCAGAAGGGATTAATGCAAAGGCTGGGCAGCCATGCTGTCCCTGCTGTGTAGTCACTGCTCCTCATTTAGAATAAAGGTCAATTTTGACATAAATACAATTTTTTTGTAAATATTTTTTTTCTATGTTCCTCAAACTCTTTCAAACAAACCTAGGTAAGTTTTCCTCCTTTCTGAAGTTGTGCAGCCACACATATTTATTCCTCATGTAAAGGAGACAAAGGTTGTTGCTGCAGTGCAGTGCTCTAGGCATTTAAGATCTGCTAAAACTACAGCAGCAAGTAGGTACTTTTTCTGGTGGTGATGGGTGCATATCTGGCTGAGGATATACACCTGAGCTTGCTGTTAAGTTTTGTAGACCTTCCCAAACACTTTAGCATTTCACCTCATAAGGAAAATAGCCTGGGGAAAATGCTAGGCATTAGTTGTGGGAAAGATCTTCCTGTCTCCATTTTGACAACGGGATTAAGAAAACATGATTTCTAATGGCTACACTGAGAATTAGGGACGTTTGACATCTGTTTCTGTAATTCTGAGCTCCCCAAATGCCCTAAAAGCCATCCAGAAGCACCAGATTCTGTGATAGGAACAGCAGAAGTACCTCAAGAGGAATATAACTGGGAAACCGGGCACTGCATATAATGGGTACTGGCCTCATCCCCAGCTGCCTGCAGCTGTAGGACCCTGAGCTCAGCATTGCAGGAAACCCACTCCAGTCTTGTTCTCCCATTTTTTTCCATCATGTTCTCTGCTATATGCGTGTTTTTGTCTATCCTTTGCCAAACTTTGACCATCAGAAAACTTATAAACTCAAACTAAAACATTTGGCTTAAAAAGCTGCAATAAAAGTGAACACTGGGGAATATGAATCAGATAAATGTGTCCCTCTGACAAGAGTTTGTTATTTCTACTGAAAAATAATTTATTATTCCATATGTTTTGCCACTGAAGGTTTGATTTTAGAATGCACGTTATAGAAACTATCAGAAATTTTCTCTGAAGCTGAGTTCAAATACGTGCAAAAGTTAGACATTCCTCTTTTTTTTTTGTATGTTAATAACATTATAGCAATCTCCCCATAGACTGTATGGCAAAGATGGAGATATATTTACAGATAGCCTGTGTGAGACAGCCAACTTTCGTGTCTGTACCAAAGCAAAGATTACTTAAGTGACCTAAGGATTTGCTCCGTGTTCACAGAATCAAGCTCATGGCTCAGTTTCTTTTTGCTGGTAAAGCTCTTGGGTTGCTAACAACATTTTTGTAGTCTAGCTTAGTAGACCTTTTGCCTGGCTGGTGTTGCCCTGGGGCACTGTTTATCAGATAGTATTCATGACTAACTTTTGTCAGGACTCTTTCAAAGCTAAAGAGAAATTCTTATTTAAGGAGGGTTGGAATTGCAAATAAAGAAACTTTTTTCTTATCTGATTTCATCTGTGATGGGGGGGGGAGAAGTACGTTGTGGGTTGTTTGTGGGTTATTTGTACACATAGAGGATTGTGTCACAGGAACCTTTTATCCAACTACCATCTGCTGCTGCTAATGGAAACTGTCCAAATTGGCCCAAATTAGGCAAGTCTCTGAGACCAAACCATATGAAGAATGAAGAATCTGCAATCAGTTAAATGTTCAAAATGGAATTCTAAAATGGGTGGTTTTCTTCCAAGCCCCTCACTGAAATAGGCTGACACATACAACAGTGCAGTGCTGAGGGTGAGTCCAGGGAAAGAGGGATAACTCTGAGGTAATGGAAAAGGCAGTTTCCTGGAACAGTTGAAATATGCTGTCTGCTTTGGATGGGTCTATATGTTGTGGGTGCTCAGAATAGGGTGGAGAGCCAGGAGGAATCACGTAGGAATATGTATTTCAGCAATGGACTTTAATAACACAAGACAACCGAGCAGACCCACCTTGCACGTGCATGTGTCTAATAGCTGTGGTGGAAGGTTAGTGAATAACAGCCTGATGCCAAGTGGACATCAATGGCATCAAACCATGTGTTTGGATTTAGGAAGGAGCATTTCTTGTTGTACACAGAGTAAAGCAGAGTGCGGCAGCAACTCCCTGAACCCACGGTAGAGCTCTGGCACATGAACAAAAATCTGGCTGTAACCCTGCACAACAAGGACCATGCATGTACACACATGTGCACGCAATTACATGGCATGAATGTAACAAGAAAACTGAATATAAAATATTACAGAAAGCAAATAATTCTGGTTTATATCTTTCTTTCTCCTTGATGTGTAAGAGAACCTGGCTATTTTAAAATCTGGGTTCTGTTTATATAGCCAAATTTAATGCTCTTTCTTGTGCAAAATAGGGTAGGAAGGAATTTAAAATGTCAACATTCTCTAGGCCTGTTTATCTCTTTTCATGCTTCCCTCTGTATTAAGCATTAAGGAATAGACACTAGATGATAGAAACCATGACAGTTCTGTGAAGCTATGACAAGTTATATCAGCTGCAAACATGATTCAAAATCTCAGAAAATGTACCTGCCCTGCAAAATACAGATTTAATCACATGGTAGCTAGTATATGGGAAAATCCTTTTGTTGACCATGCAGGTTCCAACTTTCACTCCTTAGCAGATTCAGGAAAGTAAATGAAGGCTTTAATACAGAAAGTCAGTATTTTCCATGAGATGCATTCAGTAGGACACTGCTGTTTTTGAAAAATTTCTAATGGAAATGGGAAAGATAACATTATTTTTATAAACTTTACCTATGAAGTATAACAAAAACAATCTCGTGATGCTAAATTCTCTTAAAGGTCACTAGAGATTGATCAAAGTCCAAGTTTGCTGTTACCAGTGTGGAAAGACCTTGACATAAATGGGTTGGTTTGGTGATGATAAATTTTATGGGAGCTAGAGCTAGGTATATTTTCCCAAGCAAACAAAGTAAGCAAACATTACTAGGGGAAAAAAAAAAAAGATTAAATAAATTAGAAAGCTGCCACTTGGCAAAACACAGGGAATTCTTTCCCCTGTGCCAATGTACCTCAGTGAAAAAAGTGCCTGAATAGGGTCTCCAAATAATTTTATTTTTGTGTACACTAGAGATTATAATCTTCACTTCATTGAATACTACACCACACATCAATGTAACTGGAATCCAGCATCTATATGTAATAGCCAGTAGCCAAGCAATTGACTCACTGTTCATAGAATGTATACAATTCTGTGACACTGCAGGTGACACCCTGGGTCACCTGCATTTCCTGAGTCACTGCAGTCAGTAAAAGCTATGAATGCTCCACTGAACTGATTAAATTTCTGCTACAAAACTTGTGTACAAAAAAACCCTGAGTGGTTCATGTTTTGTATTTTACCATATTTGCAAATAAAAACAGGAACTGCCTTAGCTCTAATTCGAAGTAGCAATGTCTTTAATACACTAAAAATGCAGCAATGTCTTCAATCTATTAAAAATTAAATTTAATATGACTTTATTGCTGGCATATGCTGATTTTATTTTAAAGTATGGAGGCAGAGGCCACCTGAGATTTCCATTCAGGGTTTCATGTATACAGAGAAGGTGTTTTTCCAAGTGAGCAATTAGAGGAGAAGAAACAATTTCGTTCTGCTAATTCAGTTGCTGTTTCTGCTTTATTGTTCATTGACAATCTAGAACTCCTTGACTATCCTCTCTGGATTTGTCTACATTGCAGTACAAAACACTATTTGGTTCACACATTCTTATGAAAAATCAAACTGACTCTGCTTAAAAGTAATCAAAGGTTTATTCCTTATAATAATTTTCCCTTGTTTATTTAACTTTTGAGAATTGTTCTTTTGCTGTTGTTAGATATGTTTTGGTAATGTTGACACGTTCCCTCTAAAATAAGAGTAATCATGGTTTTCCTGGCTTTACTTCATGCTTGTACAGCAGGAAGCCAAGAATGTACTGAAGTTAAGAAGTAAATTAGGTTATCCCATAGAAAATCTGCAGGGACTGAGGTGGAAATTAGACTTGCGTCTTTGGCTGCTTTTGTTCTGCTATGGGACAAAGGTCTGATGTTGCTGCCATAGAGATATATCATTTTTTGTCCAATTTTCACAGCCTATATCCCCAGCTGTACATTTGAAGGACAAATGAAGTAGAAGCAAACAGATCTAGAGTAAAAAACTACCTTTCAACATCTGCAGCACAGGGGAAATGTCAGTATCCTGAAAAGTAGAGGACTGATGGACAACGCAATGACTCACTTCTTTCTATGGGAAGGAAGATGACAAGGAACAGACTTTCAGCTGTTGATGAAGCTTTTCCATCTACTGGGCAATATAGCTGCCAAGAAATGATGAGAAGCAGGATATGATATACCACTCATACTCCCTATCCTCCACCTGCACAAAATCCAGGCTGTGTGCCACAGACCTCTTGGTTATGTTGCAGGCATCCATCTGTCAAATAGGACTTTCCTCAGAATCAAGGTCTTAGGCCAAATTAATCCCTGAGATAATTCCATTGTGTTTTGTCTAAGGAAATATCAATTACTGTGAACGGAAGGATGATCTCATGATGAAAGCAGATGAATGACTTGGAATCATGGCTGGGATCTCAGATAGATTCCTCTTCTGCTGTAGAGTTCCCCACGTGATCTGGATAAACTGATATAAATGCCAGTTGCCTCAATTTCCCCTTGTGTAAAATGATGTTAATTCTAATTTGCTTCCAGAGCCACCTTTTAAGAATCTGTATTTCTTTGAGCTGTTTTGATAAACAGGACAACGACAACAAAAAAAGAAAACTGGTATATTGCTATTTTTATGAAGTATGAAAAAACAGTGAAGAGGCTCATGTTCTGGGAAATGACAAATAGACATATTTGCAATTAGCAAGTTTACACAGTCAACTTAGTCTGAACAAGAAGGATTAAAAACTCTTTTTGATCTCTCTTTGAACTATCTCAAAGGACAAGGGAGATAAATATGTAAAGCAGATTAGGATTAGTCTAGAATGGAGTAATATTAAGAAAATCATCCTTGAAAATTCAGAAGAGACTAAAAACTGCCCTTTTCTCTGCCATTGAGATATGCTCACCTGTGAGTCACACAAATGCTCTTGCATGTTTTGTCCATACAAAAAACTTCCCTTTAACGATCTTTTTTTTTCCTCCCAGAGAGAGTCTGCATAACTAGATTAGGTCAAACTAAAAACACACTGGTTTTCTCTCTCTCTCTCTCTCTCTCTCTCTCTCTCTCTTTCTCTCTCTCTCTCTCTTTGTCCAGTTCTGCAGCAATACTCTAGCTCCACTGACTGATCTAAAGTAGGAACTGGTGCCTCCTGGAAATGTATGTCCTTAGGAAATGTGTTTGGTTAAATCCTCTTTCAAGTACTGATGCAAGTCCGACGTGTTCTTGTTTTTTTTTCTGCATGTGTTTAGTTTTTACCGTCCTATTTCAAGCAGATTTCCATAAGATTTTACAGTTTTGCAGTTGCAACTTATATTTACTTTGGCTGTCATTGCTGATGTTATTATTATCGTAACGTTAGCAAAATAATAATAAAAAAAAGCAATTTCTTAGAGGAAGCAGAAATACTGGTCTCTTTGAGGATTAATATGATCTTTTTAGCATGATGGGGAAACAACGTCTTGGATCTTACTCCACAAAATCAGACAGCTTCACCTCTATGAATCAGTTATTAATTGTGAAAGCAGCAGTAGGTTAAACACTCTCCTCTACTCCACTTTCTTCACTTCTGATAAAGTAAGGTCACTTTTTCCTTCCTTACATAACACCAACTTATCCTCGACTGCTAACAAAAACAACTGCATGGGTGTTTCGAAATGCACCAAAGTTTGCATTCCTGAGGTTCATTAAGCCACACCTTTGGGTGTAATTTAGGTTGTTCAAAAGTAGGCACAATATGTTATAACACTTATTTGACGGTATCTGAGCATAAAAAAATTAAAAATCCCACTTGATTATTCCTATAGTAACACCTAATATCCAAAAACCCCAACAGCTTTTAAGGGGTTAGCCTTTCTCTTCTCAGATGCTTTAAGGAATCTGACAAAAATATTTTCTACAAGCTCCAGCAAATGAACTCAGTGTACAGAAATTGAAGTGTCTAATCTAATCTGTTGAGGGATCTGTACCACATGCATTACCCTGACATTTAAAGTCTCATAGTCAATGACCGGTTAACCAAATCTGTCACTGTGACAGACATGTATTTCTACATGCTGTGCCACAACTTAATCTTTCAGGCACAGTTTAGGTGAAGTATACTGTAGTACAGTGACTCAGAGTCTATAATGTCTTTAATGAAGAAATTTCCCAACTGGTATTAAGACAGATCATTTTGATTGCCATACTTGCAATAAAGCAAAATAAGGTGAATTTGTCGACTAAGCTATACACAATAGATCAGCTGTTAGACTGCATAACTCTAGTTATCTTTACAGTTATTGTTATTATTATGTGCGGTTACAATCCTACACATCTTCCCTTTTCCCTGATACCAGCGTGTGACTTTCTGGAAGTGAAGGCTGTTTTCAAAATGTCATCTTAGTGCCAGATCTGAACTTCTAAATTATCTCTTCTGACACCTTGGGATTACTGTACATCACACTGTAAATCTGCTATGAATCAGAATGTTATCTTATATCTCTGGATGCTATAGTAAATTGTAATGTCTTTCATAACTCCATGCATTTAATACTTTTAACTAATTAAGGAAAAGAAGGAATTGTTCTATCATGATTTGATTTCTACCCTCTTGTTTTCTTCTGTGGTGTTGTTTGCTTAACAAGGACAATAATTTTTATGTTGAACTTGTCTCCAGTTTTCTGCACTGGCTCTTTCTGGCTGCTGCCCCCGGCTTGGCCTGACTTGCAGAGTCCCAGAGCTGACAGGTAGGGTGGTGCATGCATACATTGCCATCTATTTCTTTCTATAAAGCAGGTTATCTCCATCAGAGAAAGCTCTTGCCACTGGGAGGAAACTTACCCTTTGTTTATACAGAAAAACATATCTGCAAGATAGACTTTATGGATTCTTGTCAGTGTAGCTAAATCCACTTGGATAGGCTGATGGAGCCCTAATACTATCTCCAGCTACCCTGGAGCACTTGGGATGTCCTGGGGAGCAAGTACTTTCTACACAGTCTTCATCCTACCCTTTCTTGACATTTGCTTTTATTAGACAGTGTCAGGCTTTGTTAAACTTTTTTTTTCCTGGAGGATTTCTTTGTTTTTAAAGCTTTTCTGCTAGCCCTCATCTACCCCAGTCAGTAGTTCTGCCTCTTTGAAGAAAAAATATATATGCTTTTGATGGATAGCAAGAGACTTCTGCCGTGGTGACTCAGCAGCAATTACACTGCTTTTTATGCAGAGTTTATTAGGATGTTCCAGAGAAAGAGCTGTGCAAATCTAGTGTGTAAGCTCAGCAATTTCACTGCAACAAGAAGGACTAAGTCATGATGACTGGGATCTTAGCAGTAGGTCCATAATCAAATTGAGAATTGGCATTTTAAAGGAAGAATCACAGGTCTTCTGACAAAGAGTACCAACTCTTTAAAACCTAGGTTACTGTGTTCTGTGCTTCAGGCTGAAAAGTTTAATGCCAGATCAATGTGATCTGCTAATGGGTTCAATAAGGTCCCTCAAAGCTTTAATATTCTCAACGAAATGCACCCTCCCCCCATGTCTGCAATTACTGTCACTGATGGAGATAACACACTCCCTGAATCTAAGTAGAAGCAGCTGAGATGTTTGTGACACTTGGGGCAGACTTTACAGGAGCACTTCAAGCATTGCTTGAAAAAGGTCTTAATGCACTTCATATATTTTGAGGTTGCAAAGAACAGCATTAAATAATCACATAGGGGAGGAAGAAAACTTGTTAAAAGGTCCTCAATTTATTAGACACAGCTTGATGTACAGACTCCTATTCTTCAGAGACAGCATGATGTGCAACTTGATGGAAATCATGAGAAAATAGTTACACAAAAGGGCTGGCTAGCAGCAAAAAGAGGCAACATTTTAAAAACTCTCTATAAAAAATAAGTAATCAGCTTGATGGACCCAAATCCATTCCATAAATTCATGCCTCTATATCCCATGAATTCCAAAAGACGTTTTCAGTGCATTATTTCCCCCGGCTGGGTTTCCTTCACAGTCTATTTATCTGCCCCCCTTGCAGTGTGCAGCTCAAGCTATGCCCACCTCGCCTCGCGCAGCCCCAATGTGGGGCTGTCCTGAGGGATCCCCAGCTTGCAGTGCTCCTTTGCCTTGGGGTGCCTTTGTTTCCAGCCCCCGTCTGCAAAGTATCAGTGGTTTTCCTTTGGTTTTGCTTAACTGGAAGCTCAGCTAAGGGCTCCCCGTGGATGTTCACACCAGTAGAGAGGGAAATACCAGGCTGTGGACGAGTTGGGAGCGTGGAATCCCCTGCTCTGGCATTCCATCCACAGTGGTAAGGGCCCTCTCTTTCTAACTAATCTGACCTATTTTGGGGGGTTAAGTAAAAAGAAGAAAAGGGGGAAAAGGGGAACAGGAAAACAAGGAAAAGAAAGACAGGAAAGAGAAGAAGAGAAAAGGGGAACAGAGGAAAAGGGAACAGAAAGGAAAAGAAAGTAAGAAAAAAGAAAAATGACAATAAAGAAAAAGCAACTGAAAAGAGAGAAAACCGACTGAAGTCATAAAGAAAACAGAAAAAGGAAAACGTTGAAAGGAGAAAAGGGGAAAGAAAACAGCCCCTGGAAGAAGGTAGCGCTCGGCGATTACCGGCGGCAGCGGAGCACGCCCCTCCCCGCCCGCCCGCCGGACCCGGCGCGGGCGCTGCCGCGGGGCCGCCCCAGCACGGCCCGGGCGCGGGGGCCGCGGGGCGGGGCGCGGAGGGGCGGGCGCGGGGCGGGCCCGCGCGCAGGCGCGGTGGGAGCCCGGGGCGCCCCACGCGGGCGCTCTCAGAGCCTCGGCGGCGGCGCCTGGCTCGGTAGCGGGAGGGGTGCGGGCCGGAGCCGGAGCCGGAGCCGGAGCCGCGGCGGTGCCGTGGCGCCGCGGGAGGAGGGCGGGAGCTGGAGACGTGCCCCGCTCCACTCAGCCCATCCGCGCTCTCCCCGCCGCTCGCCCCGCTGCCATGGGGTAGGGGCGGCGGAGCGGGGGGACGCCGTCAGGCTGCGGCGGCCGGCGGAGCGCGGAGCAGCGCCCCGTGGTGCCGGGGGGCGCGGGGGTGGCGCGGCGGGGCTGGCGCGGGAGGCCGGGCAGGGCAGGGGGCTGCCTCGGTGCGAGAGCGGCGGCGGCAGGCGGAGAGATGATCGCGGAGTTGTTGAGCAGCGCCCTAGGGCTCGCCCTGTACCTCAACACCCTGGGCGCCGACTTCTGCTACGATGACAGGTAGGGCGGGGAGCGGCGGGGCTGGGTGGGTGGGCGGGCGGGGGCTGCCCACCTGTTGGGAGCGGGGTTTTGGCCGCCCCCCTCGGGGTGTCCGGGGTGGTGCCGGAGGGTCCCGGTGGCTCCTGGGCTCTGGGTGGCCGCGGCGGCACCCGCCGCTCCCGGGGCTTTGACAGCTTGGACTCGGTCCTTTCCAGCCCCAAGCAGCGGGAAGGGACCCGCCGCTCTAACTTGGCATGTCCCGGGCTGATCCCTGATGCGCGGTGCCAGCGGGGCGCCCGGCCGCCTCCCGTCCCGTCGCGGCGCTCCCCCGGGACCGAGCCCCGCGCGGGAAGCCGCCCCCGCTGCCCGGCTGCTCCCGGGAGCGCAGCCCCGCCGGCGGGACCGCCGCGGGGCTGGCTGGGGCTGGGCTCCCCACCTGCTCCTCTCCTGGCCGTACCTGCCCACCAGAGCTGCGGGAAGGCGCTGTTCGCAGGCTGGGGAAATACCGCTTTGTGCCTTTTCCGGTGACTTAATCTGATAGCATTTAAAACAGATGCATAATTATAATGTATTAGGGAGAACAGCACGCCTGGCTAAACTTATTAACCGTCCTGGGGTGATTCATGCTCCATTGGAATTAAACCATCCAAAAAGTGAGCAGGGATTGACTTTGACAGCTTTTCATCAGCCTCTCTCTATGGCCCCGGGTGCAGGCGGGCGAGCGGGGGCTCGGCGCGGCTCGCCCTGCCCCGTCCCGTCCCGGCAGCGCGTCTGGAGTCCTCCGGGAGCTGGCCACCCGTAAGGGGTGTCTGTGTAAGCGAGGGAGTGACTGAGTGCCTCTGGGTGGGGTGTGTAAAGCGGAGGGTCCCTGCGGCGCGGTGCAAGTTCCCGATGCCCGCGAACTCCAAGAAGCTGTCCGGCAGGGTCGATGCCTTGGAGCCTTTGATGTGAGAGGGGGGACGCGAGGAATCACAGTGAGGTGGGATTGGGTATGTGCCTGAGCAGGAAGATGTTTGTCGGGTGAGCTGAACTTCCCGGCGCGCTGATGGGATGCAAAAGGGTCAGATCTGTCCTTAATTAGGCATTTGCCTTGGGAAACAAGTTGCCTGTCCTGGAGTAGATTAGTTACTAAACTTGGAATTTTCCTCCCTTAAGCGATATTACAGTGCACCTGCTGTGTTTAAGGATCTGTCACTGCTTCCAGAATACTCCCCCCTATTTTCAAGGCTTGCTACTATTAAATCTATTATACTGGAAGCAAATGCCAAGTGTTAGTCCTGGTCTAGGTTTGTGGCTGGAAACAGAGTTGGCTGCAGAATGTGGCAATTCAGGCTTCAGCCCTTCAGGTCATTTACATACACTTGAAGCCTTGTGAGCAATTCAGTGGTTTTAGGTTTCTGTGAGTCTTCCAATTTCCTACAATGATTTTTCTTAAACCTATTTTAAAATTTTGAGACTTCATTCAAAAACAATAAAAGAAAAAATTAGCTGTTACTCTGTAATGGGAGGTCTGAGTTGGATAAGTAGAAAGTAGCGAATGCTTTGACACACTGTTACTGTTTTAAACACCTTGTTATAGTTAGGAACTTCAGGAGTTGTGGAATATTTATATATAACATATATATATCCCTATATAGCATATGTTGCAATGTTTGGGCAAAACTGGGTTGTTTAAGGACATGCTTATAAGCCTGTCCTGTAGGCCCGTTCAAATTGGTTAGGCATGGAAAGCAATTCGAAGTACAACCTGGTGCTATTGATGTGGAGGTCAAGGTTACTCTTGATCTTTCCTGAGTGTGCTTTAATGCAGTTAGAAAAAAACAGCATTTGAGTGTAATCTCAGAGAGGGTGGAAAAGGTGGAAAAGGTAATCTCACACTGTCTTTGCTAGTACTAATCCCAGGCTATTTAGAAGGTGTTCTAAAATACTCTTTTGTTTATGTGTTTACCTCCTAACTAAATAAAGTACTGTCATTGTAGCTAAGATTTAGGCATTCGCTAGAGTGCTTTGAAAGCCAGTTAATGGCATTTCTGTATGTGGGGGTCATCTAATTAGGATATTTTTCAATTGCAGCACTGGAAGGGACAAGGCAGAAATGGCTGTTTCGTGCTAGTAATTGTTGAACTAGAAAGGTTTATCTATTCAAAGAGGCAGGCTCTCAGACCCGAAGTATTCTTTCAACTGTAATCACAGGATCTTGCTGCCCTGCAGGAGCCCTCTTGAAATGTAACACTAGAAAAGGAGGTTGGTGCTGGAGCTGCAGGACACAGCCTTCCATGAGGGAGATGGATCATGCTACTAACTTTAAGTGAATAAAGATTTTGCATTTAAGCTGGGAACCTGCAATGTCTTGTTTCGGGAGGGCAGCATGTTGCCATGGCTTTTTCTGCTTCCTTTGCCATCATATTGAAATTACATCAGACTGTTCTCTTTTTAATATAGTGATCAAGCTTACTACATAAAGGCTGTCTGTAATTGCTTTCTGTATTTTTTTACGTAGGTTGGGCAAGATTAAGTGGCATCATAAAACTTCTTATAGCAAAATCAATTTCCCAATGGTAAAACTTAATATTTTAGCAGCAACATGGCACCAAACCAAAGACTGTATGGACAGTGACATAACAAACTTGCTTGTAGTCTGGGCTTTATGACTCTATATCAAAGGATTCAATATTTTATTTCCCGCCCTTCACCCAATTAAACTGAAATTGAATGAATTTAAAGCCTGGGGAAGTTGAGTGAGCAAATGTACATGACTTTTGGTCATTAGTCTGCCTAACTTGTTGTTTCTTTCAGACTAAGCAGATATATGGCACATGCCTAATCAGTACAAACGTGATATTTTTGATCAATTGACTTACCGATTACTTTGAATGAAAGTGACAGTCTTTAAACTCGAGAGCCAGTGTAAAGAAGCACTGCTTTTTTTTTTTTTCCTTCCATGTAGGTGTAGACCTAGATAACACAAGCTTTTGCCATCCTGGTCCCTGCTTCTATAATTCTCACAAACAGCTATGATATTTCCTAATTACATGTGAACTACGAACCCCCTTGTTCATCTAGGAGCAAATAGATGTATTTTTCCCTCTTTTTACTTATTCTTTTTTTATTTGAAGCTGAATGCAGCATGCAGTAACCCAAAACAAGAGATAATGAGGGAAGAGATGGTGGAAATATTTAGATGTTGATTTAATGCCAGAGTAGCTCACATTGCTTGATAATAAAGGTTTATTTATTGCTGAGCAAAATCATCTTGGAAATGGTAATGGGATAGGGAGAAATGCAATTGCCATTCCTGCAGATGCGTTGAAGATCTTGCTTGTTGCACCGTGTTAAATCCAGATTTTTGGCAGATTAAGGAGGGCTAATCTCTGCACACGTAGTTCGTGTTTCATGCTAATATCTACCAGTATTACAGGAGGGAAACCCATTGCTGCACTAAGGCTTACACATCTGCATTATTATTTTTCTTTGCCATTTAAGCCTCCTCTGCCCCCCTCCTCCTCCCAATAAGCAATTTGATCTGCAGGTGCCTTACATTGAAGCTGTAGTCCTTCATGTGACCTGTGCTAACTCAGACAGGTCACTGTCACGTTATAGCTGGAGTGTGGAAGATTTAGTGTTCTGCGTATCTGAGGTCATGCATTGTTAAAGCGAACATGTCAAAAGCAACTCATCCATTGAGGTGTTCCTTTCTTCTCCTAAATGTCAGAAGAAAGGCATATTTTAAGAAGAGTAAGAACCTTTAACCTCAAGTGATGTATTTTCTCGAGGACACATGGGCAAAACTTGTGCTCTGGAAAACGCGTACAGACATGTCTGTGTCCATGTGTCCTGTGTCCACAGGACTTCCATGAGATTTGGTAGTGCAGACCAACTTTCTCTAGCTTGTACTGCATTTTATTTAGCTGGCCTGAATGCGGCAGCCTTACTGATGGTAGAAAATATCCATCAGCCTTGTTTCAAAGTCGCTGGGCAATATTCCAAACTGCGTTGAAGAAATCATGATAAATGTTTTCATGCTGTGGTGTCAGACATGCAAAATTTAAAAACAGGCTGAGCCCATACACATTTGACGGTACCTCTATCGGGTCTGCCACATGAGATTTAATCTAGCAAGTGACCCAAATACGCGCACTAGAAGAACAAGTGTAAATACACTGGGGAAAATTGCTCGCCATCTGTCTCCTTGTTGTGTGTGTATATTGGATTATTAATTTACATCTCTGATTTTTATGGCCCCTTTTTGTCATCTACTTTAAATTTTTCAGCTCCAAGTGCACCTCTCCAGTAGCTTTTAGTAGCTTCAGTTTGCAAGTGGCTGAAAACTGAATTCCAACAATGAGGTTGGTTTGGGAAGACATGGACTTGTGTGTGTTCTCTGTAGTGTTTTCCCTTTGTCCCCTCTATTCTATTTTATGCATGCTAATTTCAAACCACCATAAAGATAATTTGTGTATGAAACAGTGGCTTTTTAACATATTCATGAAGGAAAAAAGTAACCTGAAGAAGATGCCTAAGTAACTTGGGCTGTGTAGTTTTCAGGTGTTGTAGTTGAGTATTAACCAAGTGAACCAGTAACTAATGGGATGAACCTGGCACAATAACAATCTATTGATATGATACCAGTTTCATTTATAAAGGCTGAACGTTACCTGAAAATACGTTTGGATTTTGATTTTAAAAGAGTTTGTGCATAAAAAGTTGTGTTAAGTGAAAGACTTTGATCAAAATATGAAAAATGTGAAATCTTATTTTCATTAAATATTTTTTTTTATTTTTTTTTTTATTTTGAGATGTTATAGTCTAGAGATTTTTGGAAGCAAAAAAGAAATTATGCCCCCACAGGCTTTCTTGTTGCACATGTAACACTACCATAAAGCATGTCACTTCTGGTAGCTGGTTCAGAGAATAAATTCATGACTGTTAGCAGACAGAGAGTCTCCCTGAGTCACTGATGGGATGTGTCTCATCTGCAGGAAGTTCTTCCAGCACACAATGGAGTTACAAATTGAAATGATCAGCTTTCTCCAGCATCTCCCATATGTATTCCAGCTGCACTTCTGAATCCTTAAAGTTTGCCAGAGTGAAAGTCGCTGAAAAGGCTCCAAAGTATCTCATCTCAATTTGTTAACCATCTGATAGCTGCAAGAGTGATGAATTAGAGCTCCTTTACTTCTCTCATCTGGAAGTTTGCCTTTCCCTTGTTGGCTGCTAGGACCTTTTAAAAATTTTTTCTGTGAAGTTGACTGAATCAGACTTTGCTCTTTGTTTATGGAATTTCTTTCTTTAGGGGAAATATTTAATGCTGAAACCGTAGATGCAAGCCTGCTACCAACCTGAGGTGAAAGGTGCTCCAAATATACAGTTGGAAAAACAGAGTAAATCAGAAGACAGAGATGCTTATTGTTATTGTTACTTATGTAAAAGTGAATCTGTTCTTTGCACCAGTGTTTTAGGTTAGATTTTTAAAATTTTTATTTCTAAATATTTTATAGGCTTTACTCAGCTTTTGGGTTAACTGTCTTCTTTTTGGAAAAGAAACCTTTTTAAACTGTCCATTTCCCTCAATGTTCTTTTAACTCTAATTTTTGTTGAAATGGTTGTTTCTTTTATCTGGAGACCTGAACCTTATGCTCAAAGTTCTTTGTTCTTTGGCCCTCAGATTTTTAAATAAATTTGGGAATTTCTCTTGACTGTGGAAGCCTATGCCTTTGGGCTTGGCAACCTTTGAACTCCATCTGCTATCCTGCTTGGCGTGATTGATCGTATAAACTCTCCTTATCTTCATTTAGGGTGGGAGCTTGCTCTGTGGGCAGGTTTTTTAAGTCAGGATGGCAGTAGAATTTCACATCTATAGATCAGGTTCTTAGGTCATATGCTTACAGTTTCGGGATAGTCCTCCAGACTTGAGATATTTGTGTTATTGTTTGCACAGGCAGTCCCTCCCCGCTAAGAGGGTGCAGTTTCTTTCCCAGTTTCACCCTCTGCAGAGCTCCACACTAACCGTTTTTCCCCAAAGGCTAGCCTGTTGTTAAATGAAACTTCAAGAGTCAGAAGAAGGTGGTTTTTGGAATGGCATCTTAAATATTACTTAGCATGTCAACACTACTGCTCAGTTTGTTACTTCAATACAGTTGAAATATTTTGCAGACCTGTGAATAGCTTATAACAGACATCTTCGAAGGCAGCAACATGCACTTGGCTTCGTCTTCAGAGGATGCTTCAGGCTAGCACAGGGTTGCTGCTGTTTGTGTATGACAGCTTGTTGTGAAACAAAGAAACAAGCTGGATCACTGGGGCAGCAGCCAAGGATCAAGTAATCTATCAATCTCTGTTTCACTTCAAGGAAAAAGAAAATCAGTAAATCAGACTGTTGAAGCTGATGAAATTTTGTCAGCCAGCCTCTGTAACTGGGGATGGCTCGTTGATGATGCTTTACCACACTGGCCTTTCCTGGCCTCATTAAGCTTTGAGAGAGAGAAAAAGTAAAAGTGGCTTCCTTGAATACTAATCCTTGTGTTCCCTAGGACACTGTGAATTACTCTGTTAGCCTTCGTTGTCCTAGTGGCTTCATGAGGAGGTTTTTCCAGAATAGTGGGAGGTTTCAGTTGGAGGGATATAATACTCATTTACTGTCTTCATGCCCCTTATTTTCTTCCTCCCTTCATCTTTTTAATTGCTCTTTGTTTTAGAATTATCATGCTTTTAGCTTAAGATATTTTGTCTTCTATATCTTTTTTTATCCAGTGGTTTATTCAAATGGCCCACATTGGTTCTTCAAAAACTGTTAAGAATCAGTGTAACCTCTAAAAACACATGTGGGTATATATACTATCATTATATTAAATAGCAGTATTTTGTTGTATACCTAAAATTTGAGACCACATCTTTTTTGGCATCTGTCTTCCAGCAGAGACCTGGATAGGCTTCTCATTAGTCTGCCACAAAGGCTCCTTAATTTATTTGCAGGGGTCACTGACTGCCTGAGATCATTTCCTTCTCGGCAGGATTTAAGCACATTGGCCTCAGGAGCGCTCCTAGTCCCAGCTGGCCCAGAAAGCCAGAGACTGACAGGTAATTGAACCAGGATTTTCCACATGATGGTACAAACCATTACTTTCAGATGACTGGACTGGTCTGTGGCATCCCCTGTTATTCACCAACCTGTCAATAGACCCAGAAAAGTGTGCCCCGACCTCTGACCTTGTGGTTCAGGGGAGGACAGGTTTTTCTGAATTTAGCATCCTGTTCCCAGGGTACGTATTTCTGCACTTAGCATTACTCTAGGCTATTTTGCTAATGAGAGGATTGTATAATTTTAACTGCTGCGTGTTTTAGTCAGCTAGTCCAGTACAAGTTCAGGAACAACGCGGTAAGTGGTAGCAGAACTATAGTAATTGGTAGCATCTTTGCCAGTGCCTGGATGCTATTTCCATGCAGCTTGGTAATTTGTGTACTTAAAAAAAAATACTTGAACTCTTGAAACAGGGTCATGATTCAGTGACCAAAATGGTCGTTGAAACACACCCACTCAGCAGCAGCCTAAACTCTTCCTAGATCTCTGTCCCGACTTTTCTTCCTACCTTTGTGACTTTTTATATATAGCAGTTAATAACTGGTACTGGGCCCAGGAACCAGACTCTAGACTTCCCCGTCATCACTGTAAAATGACCTGCCCCCAGTGTTTAGGTGGGAAGTCAGTCTTTGAACACTCTCAAATACCTAAATAAAAGATACACTGCATGTGTTTATCTGCAGTCCCAACTTAGGAATACCATTTCATTTCTGTACACAGCATTTCCAATTGCTTGGTTACCTGCTCTGAGTAAGTGTAACTTTAGTTTTTAACTGCTTTTCTAAGAATTTTCTCTCTCTCTGATACAAAGGAATGTAGCTCGGAGTTGGATGCTCTGTCAGTTGGGTACTTTTCTTTAGGAGGTGGTGCCTGGCTAAGTGCATAGACTTCCAGTGTTGTGATGCATCAGGAGTGCCTTTTTCAGCATCCAGCCTCCAATTTCCATGCAGGAATATTTCACAGTTGATGCTGTTTAAAATAGTTCTTAACATTTTCTCGGCAACTATTGAAGCTGGTAGTGGTTATTTACTTTGGTACTAAAAAAGTACCTGGAGTTCCAGTGTATGAATAAAGCACTGAAAAATACTTTTCATTGGAAATAGTCTCTTTAGGTTGATGTTTGCAGTGGTTTAAGGTGACATAATTACTTGGTGGAGGAGGGAAGAAAAGAACGCTGAGGCACTGGATGTTGTCCATTGTAAAGATCTTTAAGAATTAACACTGGTACCAGGAAAATAAAACTTGTCTGTAGATATGGGTCAACCAAGCCCTTTATTGTGGAATATCACAGTTAAAACCAAGCCCAGAAATCCACCCAACCAGCACCAAACTGTTTGGTTTTATCAAAGAGCTCCTTGATATGTCTTCATCCAGATTCCAACAGGAGATAAAGGACTCCAGGAGACAGGCAGGTGTGTAAAAGAGATTGATGTGCTGAAGATGCCTCTAGAAGGTAGACAGAGGAGGTCTGCCCTATTGTAATTTAAATTCTAAATATTCAGCGTGTGGCTGGTTTTGGAACCATGTGTCTTGCGGTAAATTCTGTGCCTGCATTTTACCCCAGGATATTTCCCTGAGGTATGTTGTAGCACACCCAGAGTTCAAGCTGCTGTGAGGGTGTGAGTTGTCAAACTGAAGTTCTTTACTGTATTAATGCCTATATACTTGACAGTCTTTTACTAGTCGCTTTGCATTGAAATATACAATTCATGGGGTTATAAAGTAATAGATCAACATCTTGGAGCCAACATGGGGAGAACTGGAATTCTTAATCCAGAATAATTTGATTTTTTTGCAAATGAATAATGTTTTTCTGGTTTCTCATATGAAACCTTGAAGTGAGAATTCATCCCAAAAGTCTTCTTCTGGGACTTTAACTTTGGTTTCTCCAAGTCTTTTGTGTGTGTGTAGTTGGATTTCGTTGTTTTCAGAGTGCGTTTTCAATGGTGGGCCTTTGAGAAGACTAATGGGAGGATCTTGCTGCCCAATGTGCAAAGCAGCACATTAAATATACACTTAAAAATCTCCTTTTTAAAGCTCACAATGCCTGTGCCTTTTTTAGGCTGTTCAGTAGTTTCTCTTTTGTAGACTGATCCTCTTGGTGCTTTTAGCCTTTATGTGATATTGTAGAACTTTGGAAACTTTGGAATGTCCTTGGTTTCATTTTACAGCCTGTCAACTTTCCTGGGTCGCAATCAGTTATGTTTGGCTGGCTACTTTGTTTTGGGGGATGTGTACTTACTGGGCTACTTCGAGAAGGGGATTAGGTCCACTTGGAAATTCAGATGAGATGCCTGCAGTCACCTCTGGCCTTTAGAGTAGCTTTCCTAACCCAAAATAACACTGTGGATTTCTGTTACTGAAGTGGAAGGAGCCCACACTTTGAGTGTGACTCTGTGGTGGAACTTTTAGCTGTTGTTCTCTAGATCATGAACCTTCTGCTATATACTCTTTTTTTCATGTTTCATATGCTTTTTAAAAATAGATTTTTTTCTTTTAAAATAAAAGTATATTTGAAGGAATGCTGTGCTGTGTTTTATCCTGTCATTTCCAACAGTTATGTGAAGATGAAGGTGCTGTCATGTTCTCTCTTGTATTTGATACTGTATTTATCTGACTGCTTAGTGTAGCAGAAGTGTTGATTTTTTAAATTATTTTAATAAAAAGATAAAGAAATTAGGCTTAGAAGTGAGACAGGATCTTAAGAAACCTTATTTTGTGTGTTATACATCAGCACCCTAGATACCACTAAAATGAGGAGAATATTTGTGTCTCTGATTAAGCCTCTCTGTATTGGCCCGTCTTACCTTGTTCATGCCAGAATTTAGTCAGTGAATCTTGGGCAACTCTTTGAAATAATTTGTGAAGCTTGATTTGGAAGTTTGGTTTGAGAATCTCTAGCAAGGTTGCTCTCATTCTGCCATCCTTTCTTTGGCTTTCCAGGCCTCTTCCCAGCTCCTATGCCAAAAAGAAATACTGTACAGTTCCTGGGAAGATACTTCTAGGTATGGTACGCATCTATCTATGTATTTCTTTGCTGCAAAATCTTGAATTATAAGAAGAATTTTCTGGTAATAAATTCCATGAATTTTTGGTGTATGTGTTTCATTTTCTTCAAACACTTTCAGTTGTACTTGAGGAAACTTTTAAAGGTTGTTTTGTTTGTGGGTGTTTTTTTTTTTTAGGAAGAAAAGAAGATTGGTCTGGCAAAACTAATGTTAGTTGCAGAAGAAAGGTTTCCTTTTTTAACTAATTATTTGTAATTAAACTTCAGATCTTTTACATTTTTATAATTAAAGCAGAACAAAACTTAGGCTTTTTAAGTCACTTTGATCTGAATTGAGGTTCCAGTGCCAAAAAAATAATTTAAATGTTGCGTGGCTGTATAAATAAAGCCTGATGAAATATAAAGTACTAAGAGAATGATGAAAAAATTAAATCAACTAAACTGGCATTTTTGTGTCTAGCAGCTTTCATTTTATAGCACAAACAGTTCTTTATAGCTTCTTTGTTATACCGGTATACTTGAATGAATTTTCTATTTGTGTGAAAAGATGTAGTTTATGTTCTAGTCCATTTCACAGTACTTTACTCATCTCTTGCATGTAAATCACTTGGCTTGTTAAAAATATTAGTATTTCTCCTTAATAGACATCGTGCTTCTGGAGAGTTCTCCAAATGCTTTTTTATTCAGAAGATGGAAGACTTAAGGATGGGGAAAGGCCACAATGAAGATGGTTCCTCATGTTGTTGGCCTCATGCTAAAAAAGCCAGACTCAAGCTGGATCACCCCAGAGTTCTGTCTGTGCTGCTGTTTGCTGCCAGGCATGTTCATGCTCTACCTGGGCTCTGAGATGGGTGTTGAAAGCAGCTTTGCACCAGTGTTGCGTAGCTTCAATTCCTGTTATGGTGATGTAGCTTATGCAGTGTCGCTGTCAGGTGAAGCCCAAGATAGATGCCCTCTCCACCTGAATGGGCTTGTGGCTGTTTGGATGTGTCCCTAGTGACTGTGCAAGTTACTATATCTCTTACTGCTTCTGCTTCTCCTGCCCTGTTCCTGCTCATGATGTGATTGCAAACTCTTGGCAGCTGTAGCTGCATCTTTTGTAGGTCCCTGGCTGTCCGGTTCCGTGTGGCTCGAGCCTTCGTAAGGGCATCTTCATAATAGCTGTGGGCATCTGGCTATTTTAAATTGATGGCTTGGGCTCAAAAAAAGGGAAGTTTTTTTATATACCTTCCCCTTTCCATAGAATTGTGAGGTGTCTAAATGCTGTGTAGCCAGAGCAGGTTGGCCATGGTTTCTCTGGGGTGTGTTTTGCTCTACTTGCTTTATTAAAAAACCATAGAGGTTGTGGAGAGTCTCCTTTGGAGATAATTCAAAACCCACCTGAGCACAATCCTGTGCACTCTGCTCCAGGTGAACCTGCTTTATTTGGAGAGTGTGGAATGGGGATATGCTGGACTAGATGATTCCAGAGGTCCCTCCCAACACTAGCAATTCTGTGAAGGTCTCACTAAATCTGCTTTGTTTAATGATGAATGAGTAGGTCTGTATGTGTTCAAAGCAGAACCCTGGATTACCCTGATGGACTTGGGTAACTGGAGCTTCACGCCTGACTGATACAGGGTTAAAAGCAAAAGCAAGGACTGGGTGTCCAGGGAGCAAGGAAGCTAGTTGGTCCTCTGGAATTTAGAGCCTGCTTCTAGTACATGACAAAAAAAACCAAGGTAAGGATGTTAATGAAAAAGTTGATGTTTATAAGTTAACACAACTAATCTGCTAAGCAACAGTAAACCTGTGAGAGAATTTGCAGGAAACTCTTCTCCTCTAGGGGACAGTCAGCTCACTTTTCTATTTTTTTCCTCAATGTTCCACTTTGAATCAATGTGAGCAATCGTGTCTGAGAACAATTAAAGGACACCTTGTTTAGGGGCTGAGTGAGTGTCTGGTGAGGTGAGGAAAGAATCCCACAAAAAAGAAAGGCCTTAAGGAATACTGACTTTCACCTACTTGTGTGCCACATATCTAGTCTGCTAGCTTGCAATACTAATAATTAATATTTGGTATTTTACTCTTGAAAAATGATGAAAATACTGACTGTATAGGAACACCTGTAGCATTTTGTCCATATATAACTAAGATATGTGCTCAACGTACTGTAATTTTGAGCTATTGACTTGATGTGTATGGAAATAAACTGGTTTTGCAGGAAAAAAGGTTTGCTGCTCTCTATGCAGCTTTAGATCTCAGTGCTGCTTGGGGATAGTGTTGGAGAAGAAGTCCTGTCTAAGCAGGAAAATTGGATAGTACAAGTCTGCAGGTACCATGATGATGAGTATCACCAAGATATACATATCTTGAAAGGCTCTGATGCAGTAGCTTGAAGCAAGGCACCACCCTGTTAGGCACAGTTTCCAGAAACCACATGCTGTGCATGATATTTAAATCTACCAACTTGGCTCTGTGCTTGGCTTATTCTGAACATCTTGCAGACTGAACTTTGTAGATTCTACTGAGACTCTCTGTATTGTAACTTATTATAGGCAAGGAGTTTAGGTTATGTTCACACTATGTTAATTGTTAATGATGTGAAAAAGTATAAGTTTATTTTAAAACAAAAAGATTTAAAACTCAGTTTCTTACTACTGAATCCTAGTATGAGTGTACTGTTTTCTGAGTAAATAAAATTACTCTAAAGCATGTAAATAAAGAACTAAGACACAGGTAAAATGTAAGTACGGAAAAGATTATGGAATTTCAGAATAAAGAGTATTTTATTAATACCTATGCCTCAGTCTTTCTCTAAATATTTAAGGAAAAATCTAAGTGACATGGATGAGAATTTTCAGTAATGGGTGTGATTAAAATAATTTATCAAAATTTTATATCCTTCTGGTCTAGTGTAATTGAAACAATTCTGTTTAAAATATAAATTGTACTAGATCTTAGTGTGGGCAAGGATGTAGGCACATCTGTTCGTTGTGTAGCACAGTAGGTGTGATGGCCGAAGGTTTTTGCTTTGAACAAGGGCACTGAGAGCACTTTATTTGGCATACTTTCACAATAAGAAATCGTGGGGAAACATCTGTGTGTAGAGTATGAAAATGCATGTCATACTGCTGTATGTGGCTGAGAGGATATTAGTGGAGAGTATTTGTTTTCCATCCTCATTTTTCTTGGACTGAAATCCTATATAAAATACATGAGGTAGCAGAACACACTTCTGTTAAGGAAGAGCAGATACTGTGATAGTTCTTAGCATGGACCTGAAATTTTACCACATAGTCTTTGCCAAGAGTAAGTGAGCACACTTGTAGAATAAGCTGCTCAAGGAAGACTGCTTATCATACTGTATTTTGTAGTGCAAAACAAAAAAGAACCCTATTCATGACAAGATAGTTGCATTTAATATGCATATTTAATTGCACATATGATAATAGACATATATATATATATATAAAAGACATAATTTTTCATCCTGTCTATACTTGTATGCTATCTTATGTCTGCACTAGCGGCGCTGGTCATGGATAAAGTGAAGGGATGGACCCTGCAATCAGTGATTCTTCCAACAGAGTGATTAAATTAATATCAAATTATGCCCTTGGGAATTTCTAAGCTTATAAATATAGTAAGGAGTATGGTAATCAGAAAAAGCAAGTTTTTTTCTGTGTTCAGAGAGTCCTTATTTCATTAGTCATTGTTCTGAATTCCAGCAGGAACTTCTAAGTTTTTACTTTCTGCAGCAAAGGATCTCGTCTGATGTTGTAATTTTTGGGTTTCCTTTTTTTTTCTGCTGAAGGTCAGCAGTTAGGTACTTGAGTCGCCTTACACTGTCCATGTTAAATAAAACTAAATGAGAAAGCAAATGCAGAGATTATATTTCAGTTATTGTTTCAGGAACTGACTAAACCTTGATTTAATTGAATTTAATTTAGATTGGTTGAGTATTGGTGCTGTTGTAATTAAAGAAAGAAAACTGCAGCTTACTAATATGTTTTTCTTGTACCTGCCTGAAATGTATTCTTTTTGAAGTACAGATGATCAAGTGAACTCTCCAGCTAAGCAAGGTCAGTGTTTGTGCCCAGATGATTATGCATTAACTTTTTCATGCTTAATGGAATGGAAAAAAATGAGCAGATTGGAGAGAATAAATAACCTCCTTAGTAATATCCAAAAAGGAGGAAAAATATAATTTAATAATCTGCTCTAGTAACGATCTTTTTTATTTTGTCCTAGCTTAGTTAAAGACAAAAGCAAATCATTTTGTGGGACCGACTTGCTAGTAAGAGATAAAATGGCAGCAGTATGCCTTGGCTTTGCTGTTGGGACTTCAGTTTTACAAATGCTTGGACATGTGTTCAGCTTTTCAGATGTAAATAGTCCCATTAGATAAAATCTGGGTCCAACTGGAATCAATGGTAAAACCTATGGCAATTAAATAAGGCTGGAGTCTCATGAATGAGTTCAGTGAGACTACTTTGTATACATAAAGTTAAACACATGGCTAAGTGTTTGCAGGATAGAGGGTCTACAAGGGTACGAGAATAAGACCCTTGCGACGCAGTTTGAAGTCAGACCTGTCTTGCTACTGAATGATGGAGAGCCACAGTGAGGAAGTAGGTGAACATTTAGTGCATAAACAAACACAATATATAAAATGTCATAAATAACTACAATTCATAAAATGCTTGGTTGGTCCTGAATAATGAAAGCAGTGAAAATGTTTATGGGATGTGCTTGTTCTTGTAATATATTTTTATTTTATATTTTTTTTGGCACAAATACATATAAGTATCATTATTATGTTTCATTATTCAGAAGGACTTAGTAGCTCGAGACTTTCATTTGGAAGAGGAGAGGTAAAATAGAAATTACAGGGCAGCCCCCCTGCCTCCTCCTCAGCCTACTACTCAATCACAGGGGTCATGAAGTATTTGATACTTATGTAAACTGTTTTAATCATCATGTATATTAACTACTTAATTTCACCTCACACTTGATAAAGAAATGCTGTGGGTATTGCCATAACTGTGATGGTTCTCACCATCCAGATGTTTCACCAGTTTGCAAATTTGATTTGGAGCCACATGTGCAGCAAGACAGCTGTTATATACACTAACAGATCTCTGTCTCTTTGTGCAGAGCATCTTTGTGGAGCCTATTTTTATGTTTCTTGGTGAGAAATGTTATGTGAATGACTGTCCCCTTATAATCCTGTGAGATTTAGATAAGTGCAATTTTCCAGGTTTTTGAGGGAGTCGTAATTTACATTTCATAACACACACAACAAGCAATTAGCATGAAGTCTTATGGCAGCCTGACAGTCCTTTGTGCTTGTGGAAACAGTTACACAATAGTGCATGTGCAGATAATGTTATCAGATGCCCTTTGTGTGTGCTCACTTGTTTTACCTGGAGCATACTAAAAAGCTGCAGCCTAATACTCATCTAAACTCAACCTGCTCTATTGTATGATGAACTTGCATAAAGAGAGAAATGTTGAAGTCTTAAGAAAATAATAGTTACTATTAATTGTTTTAAATGACCTTATTTTGGCATGTTCAGGCTATTTTTTGTTATGTCCATGGCTTTAAATGCCAGTGATGGGAGGAACATGACCCCCTGGGTGAGGTTAGATTCAGGCTGCAAAGTTTCTGTCTTTGCTCTCTCTCCTTACAGGTGGGTGTAGAACCTTATGTCTTCTCTGCATTGGAGACTAATACTGCCTATATGTTTGGAGAATGGAGAAGTATATACCAGCTACATTATCCTGCTGATTGTACAATCCAGTTGTTGGGGAATAGATAGCGAAGACTTGGTGTAGTGGGCAAGAAGGAAAAGAAGTAAAGCAGTAAGAGGTTTGACATGGATACAAAACTCTTGAGCTGTTGTTTGCATCAATGTCTGGGGCAAATACTTCTTCAGTTTTTAGTCAGTGTTTTTTGGGTTTTCTGTAAGGGTTTTCTCTTTTGGTCTGATAAGATGCTGATGCAATTTCATTCACTTCAGTTATTTATTCAGTTATTACTCCCACTGGGTAGGGAGTGATACCTTAGGTTACTTTCAGGAGCACTTGAGGAGATTTTCTGCCCCAAGGAGCTTTGGATGGAAAGCTATGAGAAAAGCCATGCATGGAAAAGAAGCAGCATATATATAGTGGTTCTGTGTCGTAGAAACCAAGTGGTGTTTGCAGGTACAAGAGCCACATTAACATTGTGGTGACTGTGAGGGAAGGTGTGGAGAAAGGTGAAGGCGAGGCAGACGAAGTAATAAGAGACGTGTGAAATGATATAGACCTTGGTGGCTCTCAGATACGTGGGATGCAGAAGATCCAAACCCAGTATGCAACCTGTGAGTGAAATTGCTCTCAGAGTATGAATCCTGCTACTGCATTTGCTGAGAGACATTATCCATAGGCTTTGTCAGTCTCAGCTGTTTCTGTTGTAGTGAGCCAGGCTGGGTCAAACTGCTTAAGCCTATTTGCCTGACTGAACAAAACCCTGAGACAGGTCACACCATCAGCATGGCCAATAGGTCTGAAGGGATAACTACTGGTAGAGTGAGGGTAAGCAATCAGTGTTGATAATCTGGTCAAAGGGTGCCAATGAAGCCTGTCCAGAGAGGCTTATGTGAATTTCACTCCTGCCTTTCCTGAGTTTTTAGCCTGCTCTTCTAACCTGTTCTCTCTCTGTCTCCCTGGGTGGTTTGCTCCTCTCGTGTTTCCTCCAATGGAAAGCTAATAAGACATATACAGAAAACAGATGCCTGAACCGAAGTAGGAGAATGAGCAGTGACTTAGTGAATAGATTTAGGCCCATTCAAGGAGAAGGACACAATGCGGCCTGAAAAAGAGATAAATTGTTTGGGAAAAGAAAATGGATAAAACAATATAACTGAAGACAGGGGCTTAGCTGATGCTGTGCAAAAACTAGATTGCTACAGTAGTTATGGTTTTGTGGCTGCCTTGTTTGGCTATTCCTCACACTAATTCCTAGTTTGGGACAGACAGCGATGATGCAGAGCGCTGCTGCCTTGAGCTGGTCCTTGCCAAGGCTGCTATGTGGCTAATGAAGCGCAAGGCTTTAACCTAGTCTTGGCAATAGCGGTTTGGATGGAAGGCCAAGCTGAACTGTCATCACAGACAGTACTATTTTTAGGGCTGTATGTATGAAGAAATAGTTAATATAAAGCTATGGAAACTGTTGGAAAGTGGTGCTGTGCCTTATGCTTCGAATACTTTGCACTGAAGCAGTTTTCAAATTCCTCTCAACGTGAGAACTGACTGCGAGTTTCAAACTGACTGCGAGTTGCACAGCATGTGGCATTCATTTATGACCCCATTATTAGATTAAATTTTGTGAATTAGACAAGTATTCTTTTTCCTATGTTTGCTTAAGTTATTGTTATCAAAGACACGCATCTTTAATTTGAAGTAGTTAGGCTTTTCTCTTTCTTTTTGGACTCACTCTTCTTTCCTACTCTGTCTTACCTTCAAGGATAAAGGAAAACTTAATTTTTACATTAAAGAAAAAATTATTTGTAAAGACACATTATATTCCCAGGCCTCCAAGATTTGTGGTCTGAAACTGGAAATGTGACCATGACTAATGTATTCAGAGATCAGCTCAGTGTTGAGTTTTACTGAAATCTTTGGTGGATGCTCTCAAGAAAGATGAGTGAAGCTTTAAAAATTTTCTTGTAGTTCCTTCCATATTGCCTGACTTTTGATGCTGGCATGAGCTTGGCAGAAATGCATTATATAATTAGACTTATCAATTTATCATAAAAACCAGAATAGCAATAGTTTTCCCCATCCCCACTTGCTTGTACCTCCCTCTCTCATTGTAAAACAGGAAGAAAATACTCTGAGATTTTCATGTTGTTACCGTTTATATATATGTGTGTGTGTCTATATATATGTATACACACCATTTTCTTAGATGTGAGGAATGCTTTAGATGTGCTGATGGCTATGGCCTGTGTTCTCCTTCAGGTGATACAGCATTTCTTATAATATGTATTCTGTGCATGGTGAGATTGGCTTAGTACTTAGTGGTAGGTAAATAATGACAATAATCAGAAGGCAATGACATGTAAAAGTAAAAACAAACAAACAAACGAACAAAAATATATATATATATAGTGAGCATTCAGGAATGCTGGTATTTTTCATATTATGGTTTTATCAGTTCTTTTGGTTAACTTTCTTAAGTCCACATGGCAATAAGATTCTGTTTTCAAGATGATTTAAGTGAGGTTTTGGAGACCCTGTGAATATGAGGGACAACTGAGAGGACTAAAAGTAGGAAATTGTCCAAGGTGACATATGAACAGCTCATATTCTTGTATTCTTCCGAGGTCTAAATATAATCAGAGTCTGATCTTAAACAACACTGTATTTGTGCTCCAGCGTTAATCTGAGTTATCTTTCTGGCATATGCTAGGATTGTAGCTCTGTCTTTAGGGCAGATGTAGCCAGAAAACTGAGATGGAGACCAGGACCAGACTTAGTCAATAAATGGCTTATCTGCATGTAGCTGGTTCAAAAGTATAAAATTTAGTTGCTAATTTCATATTATAACATGAGTTCTGAAGCAGTCTGATCTTTCTAGAGTCAAGTCCTTGCTATTTGAGAGACTACAGAAATAGAAGCTGCCCCAGTGCTAAAGCGCTTGTTGTTCAGGCACCTATTCTGGAAGAAACCACCTCAAACCAACATACTTCATATCTACTCCTGCCCATTTTTTATTTTACTTCATAGGATTGCTTGTATAAACCTAAACATTGGTATGGCTGCCTTGTTTTTTTAAGAACGTAAAAATCTCAGAGATTTTGCTCATGTTTTATTTCTGATTACTTCATGCTGTGGGTATTGATGAGGTAATGGAAATCTGTATCTGGAGCATTGATGTAGGGAAAGCAAATTATGTGCAATGTTTTTCATCAACTGTAATTAAAGGATTGACTATTACAATCAAAATTAATTGCGTTTAATAAAGGACTGCTGTACTTTTGTAATGTATCCAAATCACACTCCCATAACTTTCCCTTCATGTTTCAGAAAACTTTTGGGAAATTCTGTTTTGCTCCTTTATTGTAACTATTTCTAGGAGAAAAGGGCATTCAGTACTTCCTGAAGTTTTATTTCTTAAATCACTGAATCAAAATACAGTGGTTAATGTTAATAAATACTTACTTTGGTTTTAAGCTTAGACTCATCAGCAGTGCCACAAGCTAATCTGTGGATTTGCCTGAGGTGATGTTGTGAGCCTGTACAGTGTTATATTTGAAGTTGGGCTCATCCGTTGATTTACTGAATAAAATTTGCATCTTTAACAAAGACCTGCCATAGCTTTATCTAGGTAAATAATTTTATGCATATTTTTCGGTAGTATTTTACGAAGTTTTTTCCCTTTTAGTTGTTTTAACATTACTTTCTTCTCTGTCCTGGGCTTGTTTGTTTGTTTTCTCTTTTTTATCTTTAGGAAAACTGTTGTTTTCAAAGCCTATCAGAAAAAAACGTTGGGAACAAAAGCAATTTCCTATCATCATGGACCATGAACTGTGAAAGTGATGCAAGCTCAACTAATCTTCTCACAAGTCAATATTAAATTTGTTCTGTCTCTTATTTTTTGTTGTTGTCTGCTTTGTCTGTATCTGCTTATTCTTTCCTTCCTCACCCTTATATTGCACATCCTGTGGGCTAAGGACAAACCTGCTCAGAGTTTGTACAGTGTCTTGTCTTGCGAGGAAGTGTCTTCAATGATGGGTTGGATTCTTCAAATGTCATTACTCTGTTCTCTGAACCTGATAATTTGTTGATTCTTATAATTCATATAATCTGCTGCCTTTTGCTTTTGTATTTGGTGAGGATGAGTGTCAGGATTTATGTTGCTGAATACTGGTAATGGTGTCTCTTCTATATTACATGAAGTTCTTGAACGCTAAGAGATCATAGAATAGAAAAATAATAGGTAACAATGGTACTTATGTAGAATATGTTCTACTCATCAGTTTTGCTCATGAGCTGCAGTACACCCTCCAGGACACCTTTACCAGAAGGGCAAATCTGTGAGAGTCGTCCCCTTGTCAGAGGTCAGGGCCCCCTTTAGATCTGGAGCATTGGCAGTCCTGAGAATGTGCTGGTTTCCAAAAGTGTTTGCTGCAGAACGAGTGTGTCAGCCTTGCTGAAAGCCCTTGGCTTTTCCTCCTCTGCCTGCTTTGCTCAGATAATCCTGCAGCAGCTGTCAGAGTTTCCTTTTGATTCCTCTGGCTGCAGCAAAGCTGCAGGGACACTAGAAACCTGGCCCTGACCCCTGCTGAGCTAGTAGAGATAAGAGCAACATCATCCTCAATGAACCTGTGTACCATTGCCCTATTTCAGCTAAGTGAAGGGTCAAAGTCAAATCCCTGATTTATTTCCAAGGATGAGTGGCAGGCACTCCTCCTGCCATCGCTGGTTCCTCAGTGATGCCAGCTGCCTGTCCCCTGTCCCTGATGCTACTCTTGGGGGTGGCTGCATGTGGAGTAGTGATGTGCTATGAGCAGTTCTGTGTGGTTGCATCCCTGTTTGCGAGAGCTAGAAGGCAAAAATGGGTGTTTGTAGATCAGGTTATGCTCAAATTTGATTGGGACCTGCTGTCTGTGGTGTTGTGATCTACTGTAAAAAGTGTCGTCCGTGGATATCTGTGGGGGAGCTGGGGTCTAGGCAGCAAGGAGATCATTAATACAGCTGCCAAGTTGGTCTTGTGTCATTTGGTGCTGTTTGTGAGGCTCAGTGGAACACACATGCCTTATTTTAGATGATGTCTCACTGTCCCTGAAAATATGTCTCTTGAAAGTTTTCCTCTTATTATTTTTAGCTTCAACATGCATTTGTGAACTGTCTGTACTCAGGAAGGATGCTCTGTAGTTGATTCAGTTCTTTTCCTACAAAGCATCCCCACTGGAAATGGCTTAATGTATAATCTGTGGTGTGAGGAGGCTGGCAGTGAGAAGTGTAGGAGTAGGTGATTAAATCATTCCATAAATACTGATAGACAGTTTGAACATATACTGCTCAGATAACTACCTCCACTTTATGTCTGTTGTTATCTATTGAAATAATTTGTTTTCCTACAGGTAAAACTTAATGTTCTGATTTTAAATTAATCTGCATTAACTTCTATTAGCACAATCTACTTTCTCTTTTTGTTTTGACATCATATTCAACTCTGCTAGATAGATCCAATAGTTTTAGCATTTGAACCTGGTATGTAAGAGCTTTACAAGTATATAGATATTGCTGATTTGCCTTTTCTGGACCTTCCATGTCACACTGTTTAATAATAAAATTTTTAATGCTTAGAAAAGTAGAGGGGTGATGCAAAGGGTAGGCCTTATTATTTCAACCTATGAACACTCTTCATTAAGGACTGGACTTTGCAATAAACTCCACACCCTCAACTCGTCTATGCAATATTAATCCAAACATAACTGCTGGAGGGTACATGTAAAAGACTTACAAATATATTTCTGCAAAGATTTAAGATGTCATGAGATTAAAAATGTATATTCCTCCCTTGGTTTTTGCTGTTATCAAAATGTCTAGATTATGGCTTTATTACTAGGTAGGTGGTGTAAGCTTGGCTTTGACCCTTCAATGAGGTATCAGAAACTCCTGACTGAAAAAGTTTTCAGCTCTGAAGTCGCTTAGTCTTGAACCATTTTTCTTTGTTCTAGTGCTGGCAGTACTGATCTGACAAGCTGCGGGTGAAAGCAGCAGCCCGAGGTCCCCACTTGAAGTGTGTCTGGGGATCTTGGGCGGCTCACTTGCTCCTGGCTGCCTGAGAGCTGACCAAAATCCCAGGCATGGGCATGGGAACCTGCTTTGGGGCGCCTGATCTGCTGGTACATCCTGGGGGGATTAGTACCTAAGTGCTTTTTGCACAAAGTGTTAAGAATACCATCCTGTCACCTTTAAAAAACAGTGAAACAGAGCCCTTCATGGTTGTTCACTCCTTTGTGTGCCTTATGGCTTCCTAATTAAAAAAAAAGCCACCTAATGTGTCTGTTCTGTTCCTTTCTTTCAGAGCAAGAAATCTGCATTTATGTATTGGAAAGGGGAATCTGTCTTTTATCCCTTTCCTTTTTCATCTGCAAAAAATGGTAGGAAAGAAGGAAATACTAATGCAGTGTTCGAATTAGTTTTTCCCTGTTTTTGAAAAGGTCTTTTTTAACCTATTGACTATAGTTTGTGCATTTAGAAGTGACACTGTGTAACTCCTAGTGTGCAGCACAGTGACTCTTACGAATGCTGAGTGAGGACTAAAGTCAAATCCTCCTTTAACCATTCTTTACTCAGCTTAGTCAAGCTTTACTCTGCTGTGCCAGTGGATCTCTGCAGGTCTTCCAGATTTACAGTCCCTAATCCAGGGTGATTTTCAGGAGTTCCAGTATTCTCGCCACCAAATTGCCCAAATATTAAACTTCTAAATTCCCGTATGTTCCTCCTGTTTGAGGAGATAACGTACAATGGGGAAGAAGGCATTTTTAGCCTGTGTAGAAAGCAGTTTCTCAGCAGCTTTACTTTCTGGTCCCAGTCTGATATTTCATAGGTATTGCTGTTTGGTTTTTTATTGTGGGGTTTCTTTGGTTTATTATTTTGATTTGTTGCGTTGTTTTTTTTTGGTTTTTTTTTTTTTTTTTTTTTTTCCCCTTCGATGTAGGTATTGAGTTTGTTGAGGTTTCTCAGTTGTATTTCATTTCTACCTTCCTGAGATTTTTCTTCTTTACTGTGGAAAAACTTTTTTTAATGAGAGTTTTGAAAATAATCCTGGAACAAATGACTCAAAAGTGCTGTTGGTCAGGCAGGTTTGCCTTAGTCTTTGCCTTTATGTAGCTGGGCTCTGCTGGCTATAATGGAGGCAAATCTACTGGGAGATGCTTCAAGGGCAATATACACTTTTTCCTCTTCTCCAGGTATTTTCTGGTTTTGATATTTACTCAGATATTTTTTCTTTGTATTGGTTTTAATTTTTGATTAACAGTGCAATACCTGAAGAGATCTACTTAGTTATTACAGAATTTTTGTTAATAGTTGACTGTATGTTTGCACGATCAGCCTTTTGTAGAATGTCTCCATTTATTTATTTATTTGTTTTACCTACCAAGACAACAGGCTGAACACTGTCAGCTTTAAACCAGCACCAGTTCAATGCATAGATGGAGAACACCTATTATGTGCCTGTGCTTCAGCACAGATATGAGTAAGTGGAAGTCACATATACATTTGCTTAGTTTGTGCTTTTCTTCAAATTCTGCTTCTGTTTAAGGACCATCGTTCTTATTCTGTGGTGTTTCTCTCCTGAGCAAGTGTGTAGAATAACCAGGGGGTGAACTACTGTTCCAGAGTAAAGTTGTACTTTTAGTCAAGTGGTGCTGTAAACTCTTAAATTGTGTATGACCTGTTTGGCCTTACAACTCCCTTCTAGAAGAGATAGTCAGCAGATGTATTGTAACTAGACTCTATTGGAAAAGGTTACAGTCTGGAGAGGAATGTCCGCTCTGTACTTTAAATCTCTTTCCATTAAAAGTTACCTTTGTTGCCAAGCAAATAAAGCAATGATTATGTTATGGGACTGACAGTTTTGCTAACGCTTCATATTTCCAGAGCAAGACTAACCTTGTTAAACTGTTGAGGATGATGTGAAATTCAAGGACTCTTACTAATGTTTTTGATGAGACGAAAACATATTTTTACAACTCCTCCCCCCAAAAAACCCCAGACCTTTTTTCTCAATGTGATGGAGGGAAGGACTCCTTGTCTCATGGATTTTTTGTAGTTTTAGAAAGTAAGTAGGCACTCTCTACACCTATGGTGATGTAAAAAGCTCCACAGACTTTAATCTGGGCTGTCTTTACTGAGGATTAAGTATGTTGGGGTTCTCCCTGCTGCATTTCCTGCTGCTGCTTTTTATTGCTCCTTTGGTGTTGTAGGTCTTTGGGAAGAGAAGCTGTTACCCGTGTTCCTTTCATAACTGTCTTGTTCCTACTTTATCTCTTCACAATGAGAAGTGTTATTTTCATCTTTCTTTTTTCCTTTGGTCTGTGTACTTAGGAAATAAGATACAGAGACTATGGTTACTCTCTCTGTTGCAGTCACTGAGGCATGTTTAAGGGCATTGGCCTGAAGAGTTTTACTACATGCACTGGGTATTTGTGCTCATGATAAAACAGTGTTAACTCAGATATTGATCACTTTTCCTTCCTCTTCTAATTCAGCTCATCAGTGTAAGACTCAGGAGTGACCAATCTCCAGTGAGACCATGATGCTGCATCCTCATCCTCTTCCCCCAGCTGTTTTTGAGAAAGAGACGGGAAGTGATATTCTTCCTTACTTTTGATGTTGGCAAACTTGGCAATGGCTTTTTTATTGAATAAAGAGGAAACAGAACTGGAGGCAGTTTGAATTCTAGTTTTTTCCTGCTGTGCATGTTCTTGGTGCATGTTTGGGTGGGTGGTGCCGATAGCACAGGTACTGATAGCACTTGCTGTGTAACCCATTTCTGATTTAAAAACTTGAGTCTGAATGACATTATAGCAGTATGAGAAAGATTTATTTTGCCTAACTTTGTCTTCTTAAAATGTTTAGGTCTAGTTGAAAGTAGTTATGTGGGTGAGAATATTGCTCAGAGGGAACAAAGATGTGCAGCTCCTGCAGGCTCAGTCAATTTCATCACCAGAAAGACTTTTCCCCTTCTCTGTCTCCATTCATAATTGTTTATTATTTCAAGTCAAATGTCTAAAACACTTACTTCTACATACGTGATAGGATTCTGTCCTTTAACTTGAGTATGACTGTTTATTCATAACTTTTAGAGATAATCATTTTATGGTAAGGAGTGAATACTGATTTGTTGGTTTAGATGACCAAGATATCAAAGATTACCAAATAGTGTGGCTAAAATATGCAGAATATATCAAGTTAACCTTTGTTTTAACGAAATCTTCCTTTGCCTGTAATACTCCATGAGAAGACTATCATGTAGAAAGATGATTAGGTAGAGAGACTAGCATTATTGTTGATCTGCTGTGTACAAAAATACCAGTCCTTTTTAACCAGGATTACTGGAAAATATCATTACAAAATCAGTGGCACATCTTTTATCCTCCTTCTCTTCCCCTGTTTTTCATGTTTAAAAAAAAAAATCAAAACCCCAAGAAAATATCCTAGAACTGTTAGGTCTGAGCTAGAGTTTTAGCTGATGTAAGTTAATATATAGCTAGAAAACAGAATTAAGCTGACTCACAACAAAGAAAGATGTTCTTATTTCTACTTTCAGATGCAGAAGGAAGGTAGATGAATTTTTAAAACCAGCTACTATTATTACAAATTAGAGAAATAAAAATATTCTGTAGAAACATAGAGAATTTGTGGGGTTGTCTTTTCCTAGGCACGCAGGAAGAGAGAGACATGATGCAAGTGAAGTGGTTAAATTAGGTTGTGGCATGAACTTTAGTGGGGATTGCTAGTAAATAATTTGCACAGTGGAGGAGAGCTTCCTTCCTTAATTGTTTCCACCTGGTAGCAGTCTATTGTCAGACCAGGGACCTCTCTACCCCTTGGAGCAGCACTCTGAATAAGAAATATACAGTGCTCTGTGAGTAAGTAGTGTTTGGATAACAGCTAATTTTGTCTGGCTTCATTTTACAAAGCTGTTTGGAAATGTGATAGAACAGCATTCTCCCTTAGGAATATGTGCTTTCCCACTGCAGTCTCACTTGGGCGACTCTTTTTCTGTGTTTTTGTTTTTACATCACCACTGCTTCTGCTACTGCAAGAACTATGGTATATTTTCAAAGATCAGTATAAAAATGTGAGGTGTTACATCTACCTGTTCAAGCACTGTGACTTCTTTGTTGTGGAAAAATGCACCCTGAAGTTATTTAGGAGTGCACTGCCTTAATAGAAGAAAAATGAAATATAGTCCTTTATTATGCTTTTGATTTAGGTACTAGGAAGAAGAAACCTTGCCTAACACAAAAAAAAAAAAAAAAAACAAAACAAAAAAAAATGAGAGGGCATGCATGTGAAGTGATATCACCCTATCTTGAAAAAAATCGTAATGATTTCTAACGCAAGTACTCAGTCTTTGGAAATCAACTTGTCACATCTAATGCAGCTTGTGGAATTGCTCAGTCCAGTTTTGGTAGCTGAAGGCTAGAATATGGAAGTCCCTCTTTTTGTAATCGATGCCTCTTTAAAAGTGTCCTTGATTTCCACCTTCAAAGTCTGGAGGACTTAAAAGTGAAATGGGACAAGCTTTCATCAAGAATCAACTAAAATGCCATGTTTCAAGGTAAATGTGTAGGATTACTGCAGGCTGCCTGTGTACACCTGTCGTAGTTTCACAGTCTCATTTAATTTCTCTCAAATGATGGTACTGTACTCTAATAGTTTGTTATATTTGTTGATGGGCTTGGGAATCAAAAATTCAAAATGAAATTACCGCAATTAAAAACGTACAAGCAATGAGACTTACAACTGTCTGGATGTATTAATAAATACAGTCCCATCGGTTGCTGACAGCCCACTGCTTGTGTTGGACGGACAGCTTTGTCACGATCAAACACATGCGTTCACTTGCATGTCCCTGACATCAGGCAGGAGGCAAACAATGCCTACTGACTACCAGGGAAGCTTCATCTGCCCAAGTTACCCTGACTTCCTGAAGCTGTTTGGTATTAGCTCTGGAATATTAAGCAGGGTTGAATCTGCCTTGGTATGTTGGAATGAGATTGCATATTTCATTAAAGCTTAATTTGTTTTTCATGGGGAAATACCAGAGGCTTCGGCAATTGTCATACTTTAAGATTGGGAGAAAGATGCTTGGATGAAATTTAGCAAACAAGGCTGTCAGTGCTCATTTAGTAACTCCTTTGTGAATCATTTTGAACTGTATTTGCATGATTGTAGCAGACTCCGAAAACCTTTTGCAACAATTATTCAGTGATACCACTATGTAATCAGCTGGAGGTAATGGATATGCTTCTCACAAAAATTTTTTTCACCATTTCTGGCGTTTTCAGTCCCTTCCTCTGCCTCTCTGATGGCATTCTGAGCCAACCTGACACTGATCCAGAGAAGATACATGAAGTATCAGTGGGTTGGATGGAGGAGGGGTGCTGACGTTTTTTGACAGAAGGATAAGATTCTGGTTTTTCAGGTTTGACCCTGCATTTCTTAAAATCTACAAGGTTTAAGGACAAAAATCTTGCAAGGTGCTTAAATCCCTCATATTGGAGCCTGGATTAAAAGTGCTTCATACTTCTAGGGTTCATGATCTAATCTAGGAACTGAATTGAGCCCGTGTAACTTGCATGCTAAATTTTGAAATGCTTGCCAGATGGAAAAAAAAAAAGGAAATTGGAGAGGAAGTAGTACCAAGTAAGCTCTAAAGTTGCATCACTTTGCTCTTTATTTCAAGTAGTGCAGTAGGAAGGTGAATCTTGAGTTATAATGAAAAAGGAATTTGTGCCTTACAGTTAATATTGTTGCGACAGTTAAGTATTTGTAAATAACAGTTCAAAACTGACAGAAAAAATACATTAGATCTGAAATAGGAGCACAGACATTTTTGATGGTGATGGAGTGGGGTGGAAAGTGTGTTTGGAGCTCTGGGGGACAATGTAATTTTTGTTTCCAGCCTATGGAAGTGGTTAGCAGCTGCTTATTGCCCTTAACAGTTTGTTCTTAATTGACAAGGTTCCCCCCTTGAGAGTTTTCAGTTGTATGCTTGTATCTCATCAGACTTAGTTTCCTCAAAACATAAGAAGCCAGGCATATTTCTTCCACCACGGTGGCAGAAATCAAATTGCATCAGAACAATCAGACACTGTGAAGTGAGTTGTAATGGAAGTCTCTGTGCCTGAGATACAACTGTTTCTTAGGCATATGTTATCACAACAGCTACAAGCCTCAGTAATGCTGGATGGGAAAGAAAGAATTATCACTGAATTACTGTTCAAAAGAGGAATAAAATCCAAGTGAATGCTCGTCTTTGGAGGAGCTGAAATACGGCTTGGCTTGCACTTACTGCCTTTTGGGTGTGCTTGTTTTTTTTTTTTTTATTCTGCAGCAGAGATAGATGGCCTGAGGAAAAACCAATTAAAAATGCACAGACCCCTTTCAAAGATGGTGTTACTGGTCTGGATAGTGTCTTCTGTGCAGATGCAGTTCCAGTATGCTGTTGCATGTGGTTATGCTTGTGCATATAGAATACTGGCTTCAGAAGTTTAATGCAGTTCTTAGTCCACAGATGCTGTGGTAATTGCTTGGTTGGATACTTGGTATCAAAGCTGGAAGTAGCTTTGTCAATGTACTTCTAATGTAAACTAACACACTCCTAGCGAGATTTTTTTTAACAATTCAGAGATAATTTAATACTTTTTAAAGATATTATCATTGCTATTTAAAAAATGTGTTGGCTAAGCTAAAAGATAAAGGAAACATTAAAAATGCTTTGAATACATACATGTGAGCACTATCTAAACTGTTTCATTTTAAACAGTGATAACACTTCACCTGCAGTATATCAATTTCCTGAATTTCAATAGCCTTTGGTCTGATCCCTCCATGAACAGCTGAACCCTGCTAGCAGCAGAGCGATCTTTTTAAACTCATTGCCATACTGTGTGCATGCATTTTTGTATTGTGATACTGTTGCCTCCAGTAATATTTTTAAAACCATACTTCCATATCTAATATTCTTGGTTAGTAATTTAACTGATCTCCTCTATAAATGTGATTTTTTAGTTTCCACTTCATTGCTGTGCAATTGCATGGCCTACTTAATTTTATGGTTTATGGACAATCTCTCTTCAAAGGATTTGGGAATCCCTCTACCAATTAAATAACATCCATTTTGCCATTGCTCTCATGTAATTGTGTATGATAACATAAAACTGAGACTCCTAAAGCAATTTGATTATTCATTCAGATAAGAAGTCTGACCATAAATCCTTGTTGACAGTGAAATGGAAACAGAGTGGTTTTAGTGGCTTAGGTAGATGTACAAGTGTTCCAGCATTGTCTCTGTGTACTATGAAATGGTTCCCTATAAGGTACCATATGACAGTATGTTCTTTGATTATTTTTTTTTTATGGAAATGATTTCTTGTAAACATGGTGGCCTTGTATCTCTTGCTAGGTAAAAGCATTGTTGTTCTCTCCTGCAGAGCAATATATAATGAGGGAGTGGGTTTTGTGGTGAGGCCTCTGCTTTTTCTTTATGGGAAGACAGGGTGAGGATGTGCAGTGCAAAAGAAATGGGGATGGGCAGAGTCCTTTAAGTGTTCATGTTCTGTAGCAAAGGAAAAATGTTGCAGCATACAGAGTGGGGAGTGCACTTGACCTTAATGGTGCTCAGAGTAAGACAAAAATGACCTTTTTGATGTAAGAATCTTTCTCTTGAACCTTTAAGTTTCACAGCTGGTGGGAAGGAAGCTGCATGTGGCTGCTTTTTTAAGTAGCAGAGAATGTAATTGTGACTTGTATCCTTGATTTATAGTTGAGCACTGATAGTGAGTGACAGCCTTAAGCATGCTCTTAGAAACATAGTCTGTCTCAGACTTCATGCCTGGGCTTAGCTTGTCTTCAGCATCTGTGTTACATGTGTTGGGTGGGTGCCCAGGTTGTCAGAAATGTGACTCTTCTCTCTGCGTCTTTGTCACAGTATCAGGAAACTGAACAAGAGATCAGGGGGCCAGCCCAGCTTTCTGGCTTTTCCTGCTACCTTGCTTTAGCTTTTGTAGACTGAAGGCATCCTTAATTCCTGTGCTCTCTGCTGTCAGAAGAGGTATGCTTGCCTAGCAGGGAAGGTATCAGCCTGATTCCTACTTGCTGCCTCCTGGAGGTAAAGTGGGACAGAAGAGAATCAATTAAGAGATGTAAAGGACATTTTAGAATAAACTGAGTAGATAAAACTCCCAAGAGGCTAAAACTATTTGCAGGACATGGTGAAGGTTTTGGCATTTGCATAATTACATTAACATGTGTAAATCAAACAGATTTCTTGCCTCACAGTGAGAGAAACTGGTTTTAAATATTCTATGAAATGTTGTTTAATATTTGATAGTGAAAGAATTTTTTTTAGAGCGTGTAATTGAGTTGGATTCATGGCTAAACAAGTTAAAAGTTATTTCCATCTATGTTTCTTGTTCCACATAAATCCCCAATTTTCTATGCTCTCTTGAGTACTTTTAGTACTTTAGCAGTAAATTCTTTATTTTACCTGACATTACAACCAATTTCTCAGTGAAAGCAGTTTTTAGTATTAAAGTGTCATTCCTTCATCAGTAAAAATATTGCTTAATTGAAAATCCTGTCTGTAAATACTAAGTCATGCTTCCAGGTGACCCCTAGGTATGCTTCTAATCTTCTTGTTGGTATAGAAGAGTGGCTTAAGACCAAAGACAAAGAGAACACTTCTAAAGGGGCTGTGTTCCCAGCTTAGTTACCTGAAGATAATTTCTTCTTTATGACTTAGGACTCGGTGTCCTTTGTCCATAGTAGTAGCATTTTCTTCTGATTTTGTTTAGTTTTGCAAGACTGTTAATGATGTATTCACGATTTTTGAAATGTTAGGCATAGATCTGTTGCATATTATGTTTTTATAGACTTCTGCTATTTTGACAGTATTGTCACCACCAGTAATGTAAGATTGATTTGAAATTGAATCTGTATTATACCAGTAAGTAGTGCATCCAATTCGCACATGTGAAACTAATCCATTTGTGTTCTGAACTCGGGGAAGATATGGCCTTTTACAAAAGGCGTGATCTCACAGAATGTTAATTACCTTTAAAATATCTTGCTGAACTGTATGAGCACAGCTTAATAATCATGCAGATTTATTTTAAAAAAAAATGTGTTAAGCTCCTTGATACAGGAAACCTTGTATAGTTCTTGAGCAAAGAGATTTGTATCATACTCTTCATCAGTCTAGGCTTCCGTGGATTGTTCTGAGCTGCAAGCACAGGAATCAGCTTTGTAAATTAATAGTTTCTCATTTGCTTCAAAGGTAGCTTGCAAGTGAAGTGGTAAGTTTTAGTTAAGGAAGACACATCAAAGATTTATGTGCTTAAAGGAATCTCGGAATTGCCAAACTCTGATGTTTGAGGATAAATCCTTGCAGCATTTTGTATTGATAGCCAAGCCAAATCCTTGCCAGCAAATCACATTGCCGTTGTTCAGTGTGGAAGGATTGGAAAGTGCCTTGCTAGGAATTGGTTGGTATATGTAGTTTCTCAATTCTCTGTTGGAAATTATGCTTACTAAGTACAATAATGTTCTTGGTGAAGAGAAATAACATGCTATCAGGAAATAACTGAAGAAAACTGTATAGCATACCATATACTAATTGTAGGAGGAGGCAAATTCTTGGCAAGAAATTTAGGAATGTTTCCGTTTAAGACAGTAAAGGTCCGAACCTTTATTTTTCTTTTCCTTCAAGAGGGAAAAGAAACATTTGCTTCTCAAAAATTGTTAGATGTTTTGTCTCATTTTGTTAAGTAATGATGTTGCTGTTGACTCTCAACTGGTCAATGTAAGATGTCGCCTCTCATGGATATGGTACTTAAGATACTGTGTACTCTGCATGTTAGTCACAGTTAAAAGTTCCTATCAAGGAAGCCAGCAAATGAGGAGATAAGGCTGTACTTAAAATGTACAAAAATGATCGTAGACTCATTTATCTGACTGCTCTGGTACACACTGCATTAAAGTACATAATGAATAACTACCTCATGGTTCATGTAGGGTTTAACATTTTTAGGTTGGGCTTTTATCAAAGGCATTAAAAGAATGAATAGCTATTGTATGTATAAATCATATGGATAAGCAGAAGTGAAGTATGCTGCACCCCTTGGTGACTAATCTGCAAAGGATAACAACATACTTTCCCTGGATGATTATATAGCTACCCTTTCAGTTTGCATAGGTCCTGTGATGAATTTTCAAGCTTCAAATAATATTTATTTATAAAATTTTATTTATTGTCTGAATTTGAAGATATTATATATGAATAATGTGGAGTCTTCTCTGTTAATGATCAGTGCATACAAATAATTAGGAAAAGTCAAATACAGTGCTGTCTCTTTTGTTTTCTCCTCTTCCCTGCTCTCCCTCCTCCCCTTTTCTCCTTTTTTTTTTTTTTTTTTACCTTCTAATTTTTTACTGGGTAAGAAAAGATTTGATTAGCTTGTCTGATGTAAGCTTGGAACATAAGACTCTTTTCTCGTAGAGTTTGGAAATAAAGGAAACCATATTATCAGTATAGATGGATGGTTAACTGGTTTTCCAAGATGCACTGAGAACAACGAAGAGAAGTAACTACATAGTAATCATGTATTTTCATCTCCTTTGCTTTGGATTAGGGAGCTTTGTTCTTTCTTTTTGATTGGTGACATTTCACCTGCACATCATGTTTTGGTCATCAAGTTTAATCAAGGTCTCGATTTTGGTGTTGATTTTTATGTTACTGTACTGTACTGAACCACTTCTTAAATCTCTGGAAGGAAAGAATTTAGTGCAAGAATGGAGTGTATGTGTTATTTTTAATGATATTCCTCACCATTGATAGGTGGCCCTTACCAGTATGTATGAGTGCAAGAAAATAGCTTGTATTTGTCTGCAAAGTCTGCAAGAGAATCTGCATATGGGTTCTCAGAAGCTGGTGTCTTCCACTAGCTAAAATATAGAACATGTCTCCAGAACAGGCACCCAAAAATCAGTCTGCTTGGAAGGGGACTGGACTATTTGATTCTGAGGTTTTCTTCACTTTGGAATTTACTTAGTTTCTTTTTCCCTTTGATTGGTGTGAAATAGTCCAAACTAGGATTAGCTCCGAAGCAGGCTGTGAAGTCATTTTGTTGTCCCAGACTTTAGGAAGAGAAGGTTATGTTTACTTTACCCTTCTTAACCTCTGTTCTCATCCATGGTCAGTGTATTGTCTGGGTTTCTGGCAAGCAGCACACCTTATGGAGGAGAATTTAGTTAGCTGGTAACATTTTGTCATGAAACACTGATCCTCTGGCTCTGTATAATTATATATCCCCATGCTTTATCCTACCTAGGGGAATGTCTGAAAATTACTGGGGGGGGGAAATCTTTCTACTCATTGAATTGGGTTTTGATGATAATAAAAAGTGAATTATATTGAACCAAAAAGAATGTAGATCTTTAAACTGTCAAATAATATTAAAAATTAATCAAGAGGAGTGGTGTTCTTCCTGTGTTCTCCTTCTGCCTCTGATTTTAAGATCTAAGCATTAGCATGATATGAGACTGTGAGTTGTGTGAAGACACAAACTGTTTCCTCTCGTACCTTCATTTTATTTTGTTTCAGTTAAACAAACAAGATGAGATCTGATCAAGTCTCTAATACTACCTCTGAATTATTGCAAACTTGGTTAAGATGCATTTGTGACTGCACTGATATTTTGATAATATGGAGGTGCTTATGATGTGATTAACACATGCTACATTTTACCTTGCTCCTGCTGGGAATAAAAGTCTGGAACACTTGATATCTTAGCACAGTACAATCTGAGACTTCTCCAGCAGTCCTCAAACTTCCTCAGGGAAGGTGGGAGCATCTTCCATGTCTTGAGAAACAGTAGGTCCTTCCCAGCCCTAAAAAAGGAATTAGTACCATAGTCACTGTTTAAAACCAACACAAATAATAGCTAGCACAACCTTAAGACCATCCTAGAAGTGGGAGGGTGGTGATTGTTTAAGGGTGAGTCTGAAAGGTATCTGGTTTTGTTCTGATGTGTAGGAGATGATTGCTTGTGGCCACCTCTGGTGACGTTTACTTCTTGTGGGTTAAGAAAGGCAGGATGAGAGGAGGAGCTCTGGAAGGAGTTCTTTGTTCCCAGAGTCTTCTGGCACTAAAGGTTGTGGAGAGCACATCTACACCGGAGATGACAGCTGAGCAGGAACTGGGATGTTGTTGTTGCTATATTGTTTTTATAGTTGGAGGAGGAAGAGAGAAGGGGTGCTTGTAAAAGGTGTTTTCCTGCTAAGGAGGATGTTTTTCCTATCTGAACCTGTGACTACAGAAGGAGGGAAACAGAGGCCATAGAACTTGCAGAAGACACATTTCTCCAGTAGAAAGTTGCTAAATGCAACTGTCAGCTGGACAATCTCCTAAAATGCTGTACTTCCACCCTGTTTGCTCCTTGTTCCCAGAGATGAGCAGTTGGACTGTCAGCTTCTGTCTGTAACTAGCTTAGTTCCTCCTGGGATGGGTGGGTGATGCAGACATGGCTACAGCAGCGTCCTGCTCATATTTACTTAAACAGTTGAGTTTTTGACAAGGGAGGGGAACATTGATGAAAAAGTTCAGATGGATTTTGCTAAATGTCAGCAGCAGCCTGTGCTTGGAACGTGGAGGGAGGGGATTATAGGATTTGCTGTGGATGATGTGAACCTGCACATCTGGCTGGTTTTGTTATGGTGAGGGTCAAAGGCTATTTCTGGGTACATGTCAGGAACTTCAAAGTGGTGGCAATATTTGAGTCCATAATAAGTATTGCCATGTAAAGGTTATGAGGCTCAATCATTAGACACAAGACTACATAAATGAAATGTACGTTATTTTATATAATCACATTGTACCTGATCCACTTGGGCTCTACTCATCTAGAAGCTTTTGGTGGTGGCCTGACAGCCTGTTCAGATAAGAAAATACTGACCTTTCCCTGCTTTTTAAAGATCTGACAGGGTTCATGTCATTTTTATCTTGCTATTATCATAACAAAAAAAAATTCCTGTACTTAATGATGTGTCTTTGAAAACAAATTTCTAATCGTTGTTCAGGTCATCATTTATGGCTCTGAAGTTCTAATGTGTTATTTATTAGAAAAATATTTTTATAATTTTGCACTCTTTCAAAACAGAATTGCTTGGTTTCTGCTTTTCAAAGGCAGCTTTTAGCAGATCAGTTACTGTGATTTCTTGACTGAGATTACTCTATGCCCACCTATCACCTAACTTCCTACCGTGTCTTTGAAATCAATGGCGTTGGGATGGAAGTCACTCTCTGCAAATGTAGTATTTCTTGTAAAGTTCTCTGGAGTGGTAACGTGTAAAACATTTTATTGAGAAGTAGATTGTTTTCCTCATAAATATGAAAAGTAGAAGTAGCATTATTTTATTTGTAATGTTCACAGAACAGTATCAAAGAATTTTATGTGTGTTTAAAAAGCAAACATGGAGAAGAACAAAAAATATGAAAGAAGGCTTTAATGGGCTTTTTTTTTCTCCTGGGCTCTTATGCTTACAGGCAGTAACAGGACTCTGAACCTTATCTTGTAGGGATTTACACCTGATAGGAAACCAGAGTGCATTTTGAAGGACAGAGCTACTTTGTTGTCTTTGGAATAGTTACTAAGCCGGGTAACAGCATGACTGTTTACAGGGAATAATGCCTCCAGGCTTTAGGCAAAACAGTGTGAAGGATGTGAGAATAATTGGCCCTGGGAGACACCAGAGAAAACCCAAGCCTGTTGGATAGGCTTCAGCATCCCAAGGCACTTGATCCACTGTGAAATTGAGCAGAAATAATGGTACTTTGTAACTCAGGTAACAAGAATTTAGGATCCAGTGTTGATGCTTATTTCTTTCCTGAAGTGGTCTGTTGACATTTATGTTGTTTCTTTTGTGTGCAGATGTGACTCTCTGGGGCTGTGGGGAGGTCTGGTAGTAAGATATAAATGTGTACTGTTTACTGTGTCTTTGGCTCTGACAACTTGCATGTTTCTTATTTAACCCTTTGAACTTTTTTAATGGGAATTTTTACTGTGAAAGATGTATTCAGTTGCAGAAATTGAGCTATGTGATTGCGTTAACCTTATTAATGTTTGCGCAGTTGTAACACACTGTGATTTTAACAATAATGGGATTTGCAGCTCTGGGCTGAAGATTTTAGTCCTGCAGTACTACCTGGAAATAAAGCTGCCTAAAATGTTTAGCAAAATTATTTATATACTCACTAAGCATCAGGCTGTAACCAAGATTGCCATCCTATGGGTGAGCATCCTACTTCTCCCAGACTGCCCTTCCATCTCTCTTCCTGCCTTTTCTATCTCTCCTTCAACTACATGCTTAGTATATTTTGGCAATAGTTCCAAAAGGAAAGAGTCTGTCCCCTGCTGACCCCTGGAAAGCCTTCGAAACTGGAAGTTAGAGGGCTTTGCTGGAAGGTAAGAGATCATATTTCAAAATAAAAAAAAAAGAGGGGGTGGGAGGTAGGTTTGAGTCCGGCTGCAATCTGGAAAGGGAGTGCTGGCAGCCCTGCAGTGCAGTGTCTCCTGTGTGTTACTTAGCCTCCTCATGTTAGGCAACCACTGAAAGGATGCTGGTTCTCTGAAAGGATTACTTCTGGCGTGAACCAAAGGAGTGAGACACGGTATTTACTTAGCCCTCAATTTACATATAGCAAAAGTGTGAAGGAAGAGTACAGTTTATGCTGGCCTAGGGGAAATAATCTGTTCTTCATTTTCAGTATGGCTCTGCCATTGAAATTGATGTATGATAGAGCCTCTGTCCCATCTTTTTAGCAAATTTGAGCTCCTCTGAGATAACGGGCTTTTCAGGTTGTTGATAGCAGTGATACACTTGTAAGTCTCTGTCTTCTGCTACCTTGAAGTCCCTTGCATAGAAAGGAAAGAGGAAACAGCTCAGGTAAGTATTTGAAATAAGATTACTAACAAAGATCTTTTATTGAGAAAGCATTCATCTCTGTTCGGGGGTGTGCATGAGGTGATTCCACTACCACTCTGTATTTCACATAATCTTGAGTCTGCCTGTATTGGTTCCTCTGCTTCTTCCAGTCCAGCTCTGAATAAGGGACTTCTCTGTACAGGGAATTCTGTACAGGTAACAAAATAGTTCCAGTAGGTGTGACAACTAACACTTAAAATACATTCTTTCAGACAAAAGTGACACTAATATGAGAACAGTATGAATAATTAAAGTCTTTCTGAAACAATGTTTTGGAACTGGTTTGAACCCACACTCAATTAAAACAACTATTTTGAGAAACTATGTTTAGTTACACAACTTTGAACTAGCAGCTATACACAGTCTACAAAAATATCTATGCTATTATTTCCTTGAAACTAAAAACATCTCATGCTAACCTACATAAAGGGTAAAAGGCAGATGCTTCTGTAAGTCAAGTAGATGAGAGTATAAGGCTGGTTATGCTTTCACAATGTCATTGGTTCAGAACCACATAAAAATGGAAGTGTGTAGGAGTGGCCAAAAATTTATGTTTTTGAGATGGAAAAGGTCATCTTTCTGCATTTGAGTCTGTAGGGACGCTGAATACAATTAAACACTGTTTAATTAAACAATTAACAGCCAGTTAGCTGGTGATGAGAGTCTGATTGTGAGGTTGAGCTCTACTGCTGTAAATTAAGTTTGTTTTGAGGGGTGGCAGGGTTGAATTAGCACTTGTGTTAGTGAGGGAAACTTCTGGCTCCACGTTTCCTTCTCTTATTTTTATTATTATGCTATTTTCTGGAAGAAGGTAATATACAGTTGCAAGAAAGCTGTTCTTGGAGTATCAACTACAAAAGGTTGTATGTCAAAAAAATGTTATGGATATCTAGTGTATAAAGAAAAGAGGAAGCAAGTATGTTGTTGCCTGCATGTTCTGCTAGAAAATATTAAACTGAAAAAAATTTCAAAATCAAGAAGAACTTTCTGAGTAAAATCATAACAAAAATGTATTTTCACATAAATTCACAATGTAAGTTATGAAAGCAATGTTAAGATGTCCCATGATCTGAATTATACTAGATACTTTTAACTGCCACTCAATTATCCCTTTTGTAAGATGTTAAATTACTGGACAAAGATAATCTAGGGTTATACAACACTGCTGCTTAAGTACTTTGCTATTATTTTAGTTTTTATTTTTAATCAACACTTGCAGTCTGTGTGTCTGTGGCTCCTAGAAAGCTGAAGACAGACACATTCACTTCCTCATCTAATGCATATTTTCTGCAATTCAATAATTCCCACCCACTTCACTTTTCATCTTTCTTTGTGTAGTGTGTAAAAGAGGTGAGTTGGTTTCTTGAACATTTTTCTGTTAAATCTGTAGTCTTGGGGTTTTGGATGAGCTTCGTGAGCACACTAAGGGACATTGGTGGTTGGTAGAGTTGACTTAAAAGGGTATGAAATAAGTTTCAGAGGTGAGTTGTGCTTATAAGGGCTCTCCCTGCCATTCTCTCTTCCAGAGGAAGGTCAAATTTTGGTTTAGAGAGAAAGACCGGCTTGTACCATGGGAAAAGTTGAAGAGCCAAATTGTCTTTCTTCCACTTCTCTTGAAATACTCCTCAGTGTTTACTTCATCAACATTCTCAGGGAAGAAGGAGTAGGGAAGTTAGATTGCCTTATGAGTAAGGCAATCTAGTTAACGTTTGAGTTGCAGTATCGATAGCACAAATAATTAATGAAGAATAATAATTGAAGCCAAACAATGCAATTAGAGGGCAAGACTTCACAATCTGACTCTATAGGGAAGAATTAGTACATCATGTAAAAAACCAATCACATCAGGTTGTTAAAAATCTGGATGATATTTGCAATGTATTTGTGGCCAAAAGATATAAATCCATAAAATCTGGTTTCCATAGAAGAGTGTCAGACTCCTAAACAGCACTCACGTGTAGTGTTGTTGCTTCTGCATCTTTTGATTTCAAACTGTTTCTAGTTTTCTGTGGTGATGCAAAATGCAATAGTCCTATTGAATCCTGAGAACGAAAAATGTAGTATTTCATTTGCATTTACTTCCTATTTTTTTTCTTTTGTTAACTTACGGCCATAGAGTGGAAGTTTAGTGACCTTTGTCTGTGCTGCTCTGAAGACTATTTCCAGACGGCCTACAGAGAGTCATATGTATGGTGTCCTGCCTGGGTCCCTGTCAGCTTTGTTCCTTGTTTTTGTTTTTTCTCGAGTAAACTACATTTCTCTGGTTGCTGCTTAGCCTTCACTTTTAATCGCACAGGAATAAAGGCACATCAAATACTATGGAATAGAAAAGGAAAAACAAAACAGAAGAACTACTCTTGAAGACATGATATATATGAAGGAGTGAGCTTCTTAAGCTATTTTACTGTATAATTATGTGTAAAGGTTTTTATTACAATATGTGTTTTTAGTTCTTGAGAGTGCAGGTTGTCAAAGACACTTAGCTGATATTGCATCTCATTTCTCTGTTCTGAAACAAAAGTCTGTTAAAATCACTTATAATTTTAAGTGACAACTAGAATATCTATTTTAGCAGGGCTTTCAACCAGAAGCAGCAACAGAGCAGCACCAGTACTTGATGTTTCATGAAAAAAATATTGAATGACAGAATAGAAACCTTTCAAAATGTGGAAGATAGCATTTGCAATTGTCACATGGTCCAGTGTCTATACTCCCAAGTGTCCAAAATAATTTTCATCTTAGGAATAGAAATATTATTTTATTGTACAATGAACAGTACCAAAAATGGCTAGAAACATATGTTGTCAGAAAGGCATGGTAAATCCTTTTTGTCTCAGAATAAATGTTGCTGCAGCACAACACTCAGATAGTGCAACAGTGATATTCTAAGCATTATCAGTAAAATCTAGGCTTTATTGTGAATAAACATGTTTGTTGTGATGTGCTGAGATTCCAGAAAGTCACTGATGCAGTGCACAGTCTCGATCAAATCCCACTAGTATGTACTCATGTGATTTGCAGATAACTAAACAAACTGCTTTATTATCTTGCCAGATATTCATTTTCTGTAAAACTGGCAGAATTGCTTTCTGACACTTGCTAAAAGGCATCGTTAAAGGCTTTTTCAAGTTCTCGTTTTTGTCTTATTTCAGTCTTGGACCAGCACTCTAAATGATGGTTTCGATTCCTCATTGATGGTGATAAACTCATAATTTTCATACTGAATCCCATCATCCTGAGCTCAACTGTTGGCAAAACACTGCTCTACAACACCTAAGTGCACTTCTTGTGATCTCATGCAATACTATCCTGTTTCATTTAATTTCATCAGGATTGATTTTTGAGTAAGCAGATGGCTTAGTCTTCTCTAAGAGTCCATAAGGAATTGCCTTGCCAGAAATAGTTTGTATTTCATGACATTTAAGTTTGCTGTGATTTAAGAGTTTGTGAGCATACTCAGCTTTTTTCTGTGCTGTTCATCAGTAGGGTTTCATTGCTGATCCTCAGACTCATAAATGGAGACCACAATTCTGTTGCCAGATACCTTTCAGAGCAAAGCCTGTTTGGCCGATAGGACACTGGTTCCGTGCGTGCCGTTGCTTAGACTGCTCAGGCAGCCTCATCAAAAGCTTAATCCTCTGTCTGTTTTGAGGATCTGGATATATTTAGTGCAGCTAATATGAACTGGAGAAAAATAGCACAGGAAGACAACCTGGTTTAGCAACATTTTCTTTTTTTTCCCCCCACACAATGGATTAATCTAAGTAGAATGATTCTAAAATGCTATGTTAATTGCCTAAATCATTACTTAAAAAAAAAATAATCAGGAAATAATAAGTACAAAGAATATTTCATTATTTTTGACCTCTAACTATCATTCTATACTGGATAGTGACTAAGTATATAATTATTTAGTATGAAATTTAACTTTTCATTACTTAATTTTTGTTCTTTTTCCAATGTATACGTTCAGTCTTAATTTTTCCTATGTTATAAAAAAGTGAATGACACTTCTAATTGCATTTTTTTCTAGTTTTTTTCTTTCTAGCCTATCTTTTATTATGCTCCTTTTGGTTAAATATTGTGTTGCAGTATCTTGGATGTTGTTGTATTGTGTACTTGAGACAGTGAAGGCCAACCACAGACTGTTCTGTATTAGCAAAACCACAACCAGAAGGTAAAGGGCAGCAGTGGCTCCCCTCTAACCAGTGTCTGAGATTTTGCATCTGGGAAATTGCTTCCAGTGTGGGGCTTCCCAGTGCAAGAGAAGAGTTTTTGAAGAAGAGCAAGTCCAGCAGAGGAATGTTGCGGTGGTTTGGGGACAAGGACATAAGTTCGCAGGGAAAGGCTGAGGAAACTGAATTTGTTCAGATTGAAAATGAGAGAACAATGGGAGATCTGACTGCTGACTTCAGCTGCCTAAAGGATAGCATTTAGAGGAAATGGATCTTGTTGGAAGTGTATAGTGGAAATGGAAGACAACAGTCACATGTTGTTGCAGGAAAATTCTGATTAGGTAAAAGGTTAAAAAATACCCACAGTGTGAATGGTCAAGCACTAGAAGAGGTTTCTCAGGTTTCTCTTCTCTTGGAGCCCTTAATACATAGGCTGAACAAGATATGGAGCAAACTGATCTTTCTTTGAAATTAACCCTGCCTGACGCAAGGTCTTGAGTAAGATGACCTCCAAAGGTCTTTCCCAACCTAGAGTACTTGGTGAATCGAGGAATATCCATATGAATCATGGATTTTTTTTTTTTTCTTGTTGCCTTATATAAATTGAATAACTTAGAAAAATTGTGTTTATGACAACCTTCCCTCTGAAGTCTACTTACCAAAGGAGGTATTTCTAGTTAAGGGACTAAACCTGATTGATTTTGCTTACCCCTGTCCCTCCAGATTTGTTCATGGAACTAGAAGAGATCACACTTTCATTTTACTGATGGACTGGAAAATAAGCTCTTCTGGTTTGCAACTCCCTGGAGGTTCATCAATTTTGAATAAATTGGTAACTGAATGGATCTATTTGCATGAGCCAAGATTAGAAGAAAAATTATGGAGCCTTGCTGTATTCACAAAACATGCCATAGCTGTCAAAGTGGGTTTTTCTCTTTAATGAACTACACAGGCTTAGACAAACAAACTTATTATTATGTGGCTTTTTTTAAGAGCTCACTATAAAGTTTTCATTCTTGCATCGTCATACAGAGAATATTATTATTGAGAGTGTTAGTATATTTTTGTACGCATAAAAACTCATCTGTCATGGTCTTCTCTCTTTGCCAGGCAGACCAGGTGCATTATGTATGTGCAATAGAAGTATAAAGAATATGTATATGAAAAGGACTCTTTAGAGGGAAAGGAGCTTAAAAAGACAGGAATTTTGTTTTGAAAATTTCTAGCAGCTAATATAGTGTAGCTTTGAAACCTGGGCTGTTTTGCTGGATTTTATTGTTATATTTTCCGTCTGTTTGTGTAGGTCTTTGCTTTTAAATTGAATGTTTGCTGAGATGAAAGGAAAGTTTTTTAAAAGGATGCAATGAGTAAAGTTGTGCGTCAGCAACACAGTAATTTTGTTTTTCAGTTGACTGAACTAAATGTAGGAAAAGGAACTGGGAAATGTCTTTGGACAGCACTGTTCATCAGTATATCCCCTTCAAAAACTGATAGGGCTGATCATCAGCTCAAATTAACTGTTTGTGATTGGGATTGTTTTTATGTGTCCCAAATCTTACCTTTTCAAAGCTACTGGCAGGACTACAGAATATTAAGGACAGAAATGGACCTTTTTTGGGTATGTGTGGAAGGGAACAAGGGATAGGATTGGAAGAAAAAAATGCTCATGAATTATTTCAGTATATTCTCCATTCACTATTTTTCTTCTGTTTTGTCTCTTAGTTGGCATTCCTGTTGGTCTCTCTGAGTGACCCAAGGAGGGGCTTATGTTCTTTCATTTCCATCTTCCACCTTCTTCCTGCTTCTGTGTCTGATTCTTTCTCTGATGATGTCTGTAGCTCAAACTGTATACTGTGGCTCAAACATCTTTTCCTTATTACATGAAATTTCCAGGGGTGATGAAATTAGAAGGCATGTATGATAGAGAAATAGTTCCTTAGAAATGAGCATTCATTGGTTTCCTTTATTTCCTTGTTCAGTTTGCCCCCTGTGTGTTTCAGGAACTGAGTCTGGTGGGAAGCTGCTGCAAACAGCACTGCTCACTGGGCTGTTTTCTTACATGGACTATAGATGTATCTTTAAAAGCGTTGGTGTGTACCTAGAAATGTAATAATTATAGAATCACTCCTTTCTGTCTTAATATGGATTGAGAACACTGGGCAATATCATAAAGCCTCATTTTGTTTGTTTATAGTAAGGCTATTGCCCTATATACTCTCTTCAGCTACCCTGTTTGATTCAGGGAGAAAAAACCCCAAACGAAACAAATCCTCAAACAAACAGACCGCACCAAACCCTCTAGAAACTCCAAACAAAAAGCCTGACACCAAACTTCTGCATAGTCATATTGTGAGTGTCCTGAGAGTTTACAGGCTAATGAGGAGAGTGTATAGGAAGGAGAGTTTGGCTGTACATTTGTGTGTGGTCACACTCCTTCCAGCTATGCCTGTATATTGTGGACTGTTTCAGCAGCATGCTTTGCCCTCTGGTCATGTTCAATGATTCATTCAATGCTGTTGATTGTAAATGCTCTTTACTATTAAAAGGTAAAGCCTAACTATGGGTGAAACAAAGAAAAACCATTTCACTCAGCACTGCTTTACAAGCTGGTACATTGTGCTTTTTGTCTCAGACAAACTGTCCCTCCTATTTCCTCTTAATATAATAAGGAATGGAGTTCTGGTTTATCTGCTTTTGAAATATATTCATGGTACTATTTTTTGTTTCTTGTGCAGAAAAATAAACTGCTTTCCAGGGGCAGATCAGACAACAAACTTGAAAACAATGCAATTAGGTTATAAAGCATCTAACCAATTTAATGCATTAGTAATAGCAGTATTTTTCCAGTATATAGCTTCACAGCAAAATGGGAATCATCACAACTACAATTACATATTTCAGATGGTCCAATGTATGTCTTTTACAAGTGAAATCAAGCAGATGCTATTCTGTAGCAAGAAATGCATTAGACTGAAACAAGGCGTATATTATTGGCCTTTACAAGTGTCTCTTGGGGTATGAATAACTGTAGATTCATTGGCCTTGTTCCTGGCTTTAGGGATCAGCAGTAGTGGCAGGTGCAGCTTTGGTGCTGTGAGATTTGTCTCTGGCTTCACTCTTCCTGCAGTGGTGATGGGGATGGGGGATGATGTATCTGAAGGTCAACTGAGAAGGATGCAATCTGCTGGAAATGTTAGCTTATTTGAAAAGCATTTTTATCCCATAATGACTAAAATGATGGCACCAGATGCAGAGCAGTGGTTTTGAGACGATTTATATTGATCGTTTTTGCTCATGTCCTGTTTTGCTGCCTGATAAGTACTACTGAGCTTTTTGTCCTAAGCTGATGATAAGATATAAGGATTGTCAATAGCTCTCATTATCATTATTTTGAATTTGCATATTAACACACAAACATATCATAATTACCCTGGTTTTTTATGGCTGTTTGCTGTAAGTATACGGGGAGAGGAAATAAAAAATATGTTTTTCATTTTGCTGTGTAAGTCAGGACAATAGTCTTGATGCAGTAACATACAATCATTAGGAAGGGTTATAGATAGTGATTTTAGAAACTTAACATTTTTTTCCTTTGTTGTAACATGTGACCTTTTCATCTCTTTGATCCCTTAAGCTGTGTACTGCATAACCTTGGATTAGTAGAAACAAGAAATGCTGTGCATCATCTAATGACATATTTCTTCTGGCTACATCAAAGAAGGTTAGATAAGATCTGTTGTAGGAAATCATCTGCATAGTCTACAGGAGTGAAGGTTGTAGCCAAGGATACTGTGACTTCCTTTTGCAAAGAAGGATAAAACTGAAATAATCTACCATGCTGGTTTATTTTAAAATGCTTAGGGAAGCCTTGAACATACTTGAAATAATGTTGACAGTGTAAGAGCAGATCTTCTCATGTGTTCTCCTTTCCTATGTGCTGACATTGGAAATACTAGTAAGAAGTTACTGAATGTTGATATGGCTTGTACCTAATTTTAGATTATTGAGAAGCTGCTGTTTAATTTGCTTGGTTTTGATATTGTGGTGTTCAAAATTCTCCTCAAGCAAAGGTGGTGAACAGTATTTTTCTTCTATCTGAAACTGAAATAGTGGTAATAGGAATGAATGGCAAATCTGGCTTCATTCCAGCCTCATCTGTAAAATAGGAGTAATGTTTTTATGACTTGGAGATGGTGCAAAACTGGCAAAATAAGTTCAAAGATGCAGTCAGTGAGTCTTTTTAACCATACATGGTGTGCTCCTCTCTTAATCTTTAAATAAAATTGGTCTTTGCTTCTATTAGGAAGAAAAATAACCAGTGTGAGAAGGAATCTTTAAATAAAATTATTCCCTCTCTTGAAAGCTTAAAACCAATTACATTTTCTGCTGTAGCCTTGCAGAACAGAAATGTGTAGGCATTGTGCAGAAACATTTGGGATGAAAAAGAGGTGCAGACAGTGATATCTTCTCTCTGGTGACCACTGACAGGACCTGAGGGAATGGCCTGAAGTTCTATCAGGGGAGGTTTGGGTTAGACATTAGAAAGAGATTCTTCACCCAGAGGGTGATGGGACACTGGAACAGACTCCCCAGGGAAGAGGTCACAGTTCCAAACCTGACAGAGTTCAAGAAATATTTGGATGATACTTTTGGGCACATGATGTGACTCTTGGGGATGGTCCCATGTGTGGCCAGGAGTTGGACTCGATCCTTGTGGGTCCCTTCCAACTCTGCACGTTCTGTGATTCTGTGAATTGTTTAAAATAGTATGTACAGGGGGAGACAGGCCAGTCTCATTTTATGTAGAATTTCCAAGGTGCTTGTAGTTGGCTGGAATCACTGTGTGTACTTACAGTACAGTCAGGAGCTGACTCTGATGTCAGGCTGCATCTTCTGTTCTCTATTTGCAGCTCTTTCTTCTGACCCTTGGCATGGGGAAAGGTGACACGTGCCATTGAGTGAACATCCCAAGAATTCGTGCCCTGCAGTGAAATGCTTCTCCTTTGGCAGTTTATCAGTCATACATTGGGCAACATTATTGAGCGCAACAAAACTATGATGCTGTTCTTGTTTAATTGATGGCCTTTAAGAATCCTTTGCAAAAATGCATGTTTTGACTATACCATGTTGTGAGTGATATTCACAGAGATGTTCAGGTGCCTCACTCATAAGTTAGGTTTGATGAAGGAAATGCCAAGGTAATAAAGTACTTAATACTGGCCAATGGAATTGATGATTTTTGAGTGTTTTCCATTTTTATATCTGAAAGTAACATATACTTTCTTTCTCATGTCGGAGAATGTGTATTGATTGTAATAAGTAGCAATGAGATGATGTTAGGAATGTTAAATTTCCTGTACATAAAGTTGTTTGACAGCTGACCTGGCCCGAATCAGCATTTTCCTTTAATCTCAGAATGTACTAAAGGGATTCTGCTCCCCTCTGCCTGCCTCCCGTTCCCAACGACTAAATGTCTTATCAGAGATCGGTCTTTGTGTCTCTTAGGAAGAAAAATAATCAGTGTGAGAAGGAAGTGAGTTTCTTATAGTTGGGCCCTTAGGATAGGAAGAGACCAGAATAGCTTTTATACGAGGGAGGTATCCTTTAGCATGTAGAGGATGGGAAAAAATTGACACAGAAAAATTCAATCATGCTACCTAGAATTTTTGTAATAAATGTTTTCAGAGGTAAAGTAGAAAGGATGATAGTTCAAGAATTCAGTTTTAAAATGTTTTTGCAAAGCTTCTCGTGGGAGAAGTGAGGACGAACTGCTATTTTTACTCTGGCATTTTAGCAAGTACAAATCTTTAGCTTTGGCATGTCTTATCTTGAAAATCTATTCTTAGTTTAAACCTAAATAGCAAAACTCACATGAATGCACTGAAATGGTTGCATGTGGTGCTGAGTAAAAGTGCCTACAGTAACAATGGATTTAAAGTAAATGAAATATTTAGGATTTTTTTTCCTTGGCATTAGAGCTCCAGTTACCTCAGAGCAATACCTTTTCATCTCTATTCATTGTGGACAGAAATGCTTCTGATTCATTTCTGAGGGGGGAAGCTTTCAGTAGCCAAACTGCAATCCAGATATCTGAGGTGTGAGATCAGAATTTTTAACAAAATGTTTTGTGTACTTCAGGCAACCGAGTTGTAAAGATGTGGTAATTCTTTAAAATTTGGTCTTTCATAGAATTCTATGTCAAATTGTATTTTGATGTTCCTTTAGAGTCCAGTGTACACTATTTAGTGAGTTTATGTAGAAGTGAATCACATTGTGAAGTGCTTCTAATCACTTAAGACATTTGGCTTATTGGTTGTAAACATAAATGGTATTTTTGATTTCCAGGCATGATCACTGGAAAGAACACATCAAAATACAGTTAAGACTGTCTACATTTAAAGCATGTTTCCACTGATACTGGTTGAAATGGTGCAAATGGTGGCAGTGGTTGCAAGTCACTGCTAGTTGTTTGGAGCAAGTTCTTCATCTCCTTTGGCTGTTCATGGAACCTACAGCTGCTCTGTGTATCTGACTTTAGTATTTCGATTTAGAACAGTATGGAATGAAAAATATTTCATTAAAAAGCGCAGACCAAGTAAGGAATTCATGACAGCTAATAGCAACCACCTCCAAAAAGATTTCTGTAAACAAAAAAAGCATAGAATTAAGAATGGGTTTCTGGGGTATTTATGAGGTCATTTGGACAAGTTCTATCTAATGTCCTGAAGAATATCTTTGGCACCTCCTAGTTCACTAAGTTTGGACCTCTGCAACACTTCACATGATATAAACAGAACAAAACTTTTGGTATAGAGTCATTTTACAAAATAATAATAATAATAAATAATAATAAAAAAAAATTGAGTGAATAAGCTTTTTATTCTTCCACTCCCTTTTTTCAGTCTATGTTCACTCTGTAGCATTGAAAGCCTTTTCTCCTTCAAATTAGCGTGGAATCACAATTTGAACATATCCTTTCCAAGCTTCAACTGTTTAAACAGATGGGGGAAAAAAAAGAAACAGCAAGTACAGCTCTTTGCAGCAGATGACTCCAGCCGGTATGTTTTGAGCAAGTTTAGCTGCTGAAGAGCTTTTCTGTTCCTTAGTGATTCATTGTAGAACAACTCTGCCTGAAGCACTGATGTTGCTTGCTGGATTTGGTTTGTGGGACTTAGTGGTTTCAAGTTTCTTTTTTGTGTATACTTGTGTCTTGGTTTAAAGACAAAAATATTGGGAATTCCAATAAAATGAACCTTTTATTTCCCCCAAGGTAGAGAGACAAAAACAATGCGAGGAGGAATAAGTGAAAAAAATAGCAATTTACTAAAAAGAAAATACTAGTAACTACAAAGATAGAGGGGACATGGTTTACCCACGAAAGAGGAATCAACCAACCATGTGACCTCCCCCCCTGACCCAGGAACAAAGGGGAAACAAAGATGGTGAAGGGTCTTCCCAGCCGACCAGGCCTGTCTGCCCAACCAACCAAAAGAAAAGGATAGCAGAACAGGGGCAAACTTGCACAGGAAAACTGTGCAAGGAGCCACGCTACCAAACTGGCCACTCCACACCACAGATTAGGTTCAGGTCTTGACTGCAGTGGTGGTACCAGTTCAGAATCTCTTTGTTCCATGCTATGTGTTGTCACGCTTGACTTGGCTGGGCTGCGGGAAATAGGGATTCGTTTCACTTTTGCTCTCTCTCCAATTTGGTGGTCCCGGCACTGGCACGGGTTCTGGCATGGGCAGTGGTTCCACACAGTGAATGAGTGGCAGGTGAGTGATGAGTGGGCAGTGGTGGCACTGAAGCAGTGGTCTGGTGCAGTTGTCCTAGGCAGACAGTGGCGGCGATCCGGCGGCAGTGGTGGCTGGGATGGAGCTCCAGCAGCGGGCGACTGTCCTGGTGAGGCAGGGATGGTTTCCACTTTCGGTGGCTCCTGAGATCCTGGAACTGCTCCAGCCCACAGCAAACCCCTCTTCCCCCTTTCCCCTCTAGCTTCCCATGTCGGGCGGGATTATGCCATATTGCCCTTAAACATAGTACCTTTGTTGGGGTACAGAAATGTTCTTTAATGGCCGAGATGAAAACAAGCATAAGAAACATTTAATTCTCTTAAAAACATGCATTTTAGTAAAACTCTTACTCCGTTGTAGTTTACTTCATTTTGTAGATTTGCAAGGAGATAACAAATAGAATTGAAAGACTGTTACAAGTCATAGCAATGAAATAGGTTGTTACCACTTCCTGTGCAGTTTACTGACAGGGCTGAGTAAGATCCCACTCAGCTATTAAGCATAATTTTCCACATCAGTAGTGTTAGTGAAGGCTTTTTGACCATTTTGCTGCCCTAAAGAGTCTAGCATGTAATTTATATCTCAGTCTTTGGACACCAGGAACACTGAAAACTATAATGAAAATAGTAGGAGGTTTCTGAGTAGCATTCAAAAAAATTAAGTTCTAAAATGCGTTCTCATTTTAATTCTTAAGTAAGAAAATGTGCTCAAATTCATCCTATGATTTAATTTTATTTTTTTTTCCCCCATGACAATGAGTAAATAGCTGCTGTCAGGTTTTCTTTTTGCTTTGTAACTTGGTGGATGGATCGACGTGTGTCTACTGGCTACAGCAACTTCAGAGTGCTTAAGTTATGGATTTTACTTTTTTAGTTGACAGTGACTTTTTAGTCTGTAGCTGGTTTATGCCATGAGGCTTTAATGTGGCATGGAAACACTCTGATGTATTACAAACTGGACAACAAATTCCCCAAAAGATGAAGAAGCAGAGCTGAATAAAACCTGCAGAGTCCAAAGCAGCTAAATCTTACAAGCTGAGCTACTCACTTAGCAGTAGCACTGAAATGACCTCCACTATTTGTGGCTGTTTATTCTTGCTGGAAATGTTGGGTTAGAATCATGTTTACTTACAACAGTGTGTGGTACGTGGCTGGTCTAGAGAGATTCATCTGCTTCACATACCAGTATGCAACCACAAACCATACGCTCTTAGCTATTGAGTACATCTCTTGTGGGTTTTGGGAGTTTGGAAGGAACCATTAGCCTCAAAGAAATGAAACTGAGATGGGGGGAATATCTCTGCAGTGGTCTGTTTCATCAGAGGATTTTGCTTGCTAAGCAAACATACCATGTTAAATAAGGATGTGGAGAAATCTGTACCTATAAATCTCAGTGGCTCTCTGCCAATCTGTCTTAGGGAAGAGTTTTTTTTTTTCATTACTCAGCTGTGGTGATTTGATAAGATATTATGTGCTTGAGTAGGGAACATCAATTTAATGTGAGTAGAAACACTAAAGCATCCTTTCTGTAGCTGTTGTTGTCCAATCTATAGATTGTTGATGCTTTGGAAGAAGGTGAAATCTTCCCCCTCTTAATTAATGTAAATTAATTAATCTTCCTGGCCTGTTAATAAGAGGAATAGTGGAGCATTGAATGTTGTCACCTTCATTTAATGCCTTGGGTAGAAATTCTGATTTACCCCTTCTCTAATTCTCCCTTCTCTTGTGTGCTGGCTGCTTGGGGCTCATATTGCAGTGTATACCTGAAAATTCTCCTTTGTTCCCTGTGCTGGTTTAAAGGTAAACTGACAGGAGAAATGAACCCAACTCAAACGAGATTATAAGTCAGAATTACAATGTAATAAAAATAATACAATAAATGCAATTATACAGAAGAACAATTGGTTTTAGCCCACAAAAACCCAGATGTATAACCCGGCACCCTGGGACACAAACAGAATGTTGTTCGTTGGCCTTCATGCTGAGTCCAAAAGTAAAAGGAGAGGAAAAACCTGTTGGTACAAGTGATGGTCGCAGTCCGGTCAAGGTTCTGGTCCTCCCCTGGATCCCACGAGTGGTACCAGAAGTCTCAAGACCCCAAGATTATATACCCTCAGGTTCAGGCAGTAATGCCCAGGACCACCCACAGGGCAGGGAGTTCCACAATTGGTGCGAGGACAGGAGCATCCTCCTATCTCACAGGCCTCTTAACACCCAGCTTATAGCCTGAGGGGTCAGGCCTGCTCTGGACAGCTGCTGCAAATGGTCTGTTGTTAACAGTTCCTGGGAAATGACATGGAGAGTGTAGAACACACAGTTTGGGTTACACCCACACAGTGATGAGCTGCTCCCAGCTGTTCTAACTAGGACATTCCCATTATCAAACCTGCTAATAAGTCCAGGACAGATAAGCTGAACTTTTCTTCCCTGTACTACTCAGGAGAGGCAAAAAGGGCTCTGAATAGCAAGAGATGCCTTTTAGATGAAATGCTCAGAGCTTGTATTAGTATGTTCCTTAGTCTTCCTAGTGATTGGTGGAGTAGCTTGGCCTGTGTAGAAGAGGTAAAAATAAATGCAACTTTACCCATGTACATATTTAAATATTTTTGAATGTGATCTCTGGTTCATAGGTGCAATAATTATTGGATATATGGTTCTATTCTTAAATTCACACCAATTTCTTTATTATGTTAATTTGCTTCTGTACATGGTACATGCTCTGTTGTGCACAAGAATCTGAAAAAAGGTGCTCAGATAAGCATCATCTCCATAAAATCTCCATATTTTGAGATTTTTAGGAAAAGAATTTACAGACAGAATTGTACCTCAAGGTCAGCTGTGAGATAAAGCAAATGGTAAAACTGAAGCATTGAGAGGTGACAAGAGAAGTGAAAAGTTTGTCTTCATAGCACTGCCTTATAGTAAATGAAATTGGCATTGCTGAATTGTATGAGTGTTGCACCTTACGGTTCCTGGCCCAGACTTTTCCTGGCATATTTTGCAGATCTCAGTATGGACAGAAGGAAGAGTGATTAGAGGCCTTTTTTTTGTTGTTCTTTTTTAACGTTAGAATGGGGAGGCCTAGTAGCATACATAATTTGATAAAATGAAATGGAGCAAAAATAGTTAGAATAGTTAGAATTTTTGTACTCCGTCAGCCTTTTCCTGTTACTGTATAAAACCAGAATGTTTACCTTCTTTTTTTTTTCCCCCCTCTGTCAAATGCTCAAAGTATATGCCATTGGTTATCCAGGTCCAAGACTGAATAATCTTTGTACTTGTGAGGGAATATCAATTCCTAGTTTTTGACTTCCAACTTCTGCGTAAAATGTAATGCCATTGGGATTATCAGGCTGTGTCAATGTGATCACTATTATGCATCAAAGGTTGTAAATGACTGAGTGGAATGACTGCATAAGACAAATATTAGAGGTATTTAATGTTTCCATCTGATATCTGAAGCAAGCTAATGCTACTGGTTCTTGGTATTCTGTAGATGAGCAGTAAAATAAGCATTTGAACAAAAGCTGATGATAGAAAGTAGAAACCTGTGTGAATGGGCTAAAGGTTTTAAAAACACACATGAAAAAATAGTTCTTAAAAGGAGAAGGAAAGATTGGAGAGATGAGTCTAAAGTTTATTAAAACAATGAAATACTTGTACTCCTCAAATTACATTTAATGGATGCTAAAGTTGTGGCTTAATTTTTAAATTTCAAGAACCGAAAGCACACTCAAGAGTATCATATCTAGTATGTACCTAGTAGCAGATGCCAATAACCGTTGTTTCACAAGTAAAATATTTGTACCTATTCTGGAAGCAGTCACTGTTTTTTAATGTGATTTGTAGAATTTGGGAAGGAAGGTGTTGCTGCATCGTCTCAACCTCAGAATAGTAAAGGATATTTTTATGCCAGAGTGGACATGGAATATTTAAAAGAATTGTCATTCCCATAAAATGTCAATTTCTTTTCCAGCAAGATGATGATGATTTGGTTACATATGATGGTAGTTTTCTACCTGAACAACTGAATTATTTAGTAAAAATGTCATAAGAATTACTGACTTCCTAATTCAGTAGCTTTTCATTTTACATGCTCAAGTAAATTAATAGCTAATTTCAAAGTTTAAAAAAATGAAATGCCCCATCTGTGATTTATAGGGGTCACAGAATCTGTTTAATCATCTCCTAAAATGTAGGTAACCATGATATGCCTCCTGATGGACTGAAGGCTGCTCTTCTTCCAGATGAAGCTGGTAGACTTTGCTGTGAATTCTTATAACAAGTGCCTGCAGTGATATAGCTGTACTATTTTTGTTTTTTTTTAATGCCCAAAATAGAAGCAAATCACTGATTCCTACAGTATTTAACTTCTTAAAAGTTTCTGGTTTGCTATGCAATATATTCTGATGTTTTGAACTAAGCAGAGGTCTGAGCTTGCTGCAGTTCCTTTCCATTTTGCATGATTTGCACAAACATCTTTGCTAAGTAATTCCTTGAAAAATTTGTGTATACTAATTCTTCCTGAAAATATTGAATGGAATATTAATTGGATTGTTTCACTTTGACACACAAGTTGAATTACATGTGTTGAGCTTTTGTGAGTATAAGCAGGTTTCCTTTGTCTGCAACAGCAGACAGAGTTGGTATGATTTGATGTAGCTTTTGGAGACTGCAAGAGCATTTGCCTATAGGGTTTCAAATGAAATTGGTTTTCTACAGCTGTTGGCTTCCTGATGCCAGGAGTCCACAGATTAAGCTGTTCCTTTTTGTTGTAAAGAAAGATCTGCAAGAACGTTTGTAACTCCCCGCCCCCACTCCCCCTCAAAACCCCTCACCCTTGATAATAGCCATATCTGAAAATGAAAGCAAAATCTGTAAAATGAGAAAGAAGACAATATGATCTTATATATATGTTCAAAAATAGATTTAAACTTGAAAGTTGATGTTGAATGTACAAGTCTTGTTCCCATCAGCTGTGTATATTAAATCATGTAGCAGTTTGAGCTTTATATTTAGGATGGGGAAAAATTATATGAACATTTATTATGCAAATATCCAATAAACAGATGCTGAACTTTTGAGCCTTAAACTTAGATTTGTCAGCTTCCAGTGTGCACTGTGTAAACAGGCTCTTAACAGGATGTTAGGATCCTGGAGTAAGAAGCTGGGCAATAATTCATGCTTTCTGCAGTTGCCACTGGAGCAGGCATGCTGAGAGGTCTTACGTGTGTGTTTCATGTATAACCTTTCCAAATATTACAAGCCTTTATGCTCTTTTTTTTTTCTACTATGTGTATGCAAATTAGGGCAGAATAATTAAAGTGCATGTATACATGCATGGGTGCAGATACACTGTCCCCTATGTGTGCTTTTACAAAAGACTTTTGACAACTAAAACCTATGTTGTATTTGGGCCAATTCTAATTTTATTGCTGTGTCCAGGTATACATACCCACCTTAGCACCTCCCTTAGCCATCTAGCTGTTAGTACTAAATTATACTCCTTGTAGTTCAAAAGGATACTCAAGTTGTCTAGTTTCCAATTCCTCCTTCTTTCTCTCTCTCTATATTATTTCAGTACTCGTCATTTAGCAAGTGAGGAAAGTGACATTACTTAATACAGCTCACCCGCATTAATGAAGTTGGCAACTAAAGAATTTACGTGCTATAATGATGTGTTTGTGTAAAGTAAATTTTAAAAGAAGAATATATAATAAATTGTAGTGGAAAAAAGGTAAAGTGGGAACAGATAATGTATGGAGTGAGCGAGCAGTCTGTAAAGACTGCAGAAGGTTTTCCCTCTGGGGATGGTGTAGTTTCTTCAAAAAATTTAAATTTTCTTTTTTCTACTCTCAGAGAGAAGCATTCTCATTTCTTTGCGGTTTGTTTTGCTTAAATACTGTTGTATATTGTTTTATACATTATTACAACAGATGAAAGTCTCATGTAGGTCCAAGAAACAGGTTAAATGCCTATTCACTTAATGGATTACATTAAATATTAGAAAAAATGGGTTGAACTTTGAAGTTGCTTCAGAGAAAAAACCCTCTTGCCAGGTTCAGAGTTGGCATTAAAGTATTGTAAACAGTGGGAGCAAGCAAGTTCCAGACAAAGATTGCTCCAGCAGAGGTAACTCATTCCAAATTTAAGCTTTTTGCAGTAATGACCTGGAGTGCATCTCAACTGCTATTCATTATAAATCTGAACATGAATTATGTTATTATAATAGGATGAAATGAAAACCAGTATCATATTGTCCGGGAGGATCTCAGCAGAGCTTGGGTTCAAGTCCAAAGGATTTAAGTCTTCATCATGTGTGCTTTGCAGAGAGGGGTGAGTGCTGAACGGGTTTTCTGAGAGGTGGATGTTCTCCAGGCCAGGTTTGAACCAGGCTGCCTGAAAGACTCTAAGATCCTCATGTTGTTACCTCCTTGTGGCTTAAGTTTGATTAAAACAGAGAGAGACAGAATTTCAGTGTCTCATCAATATTTCTAGACAGAGTGGTAGCCTGTTTCCTTTGTTTTGTTGGTTAAAGAAAGGAAAACAAACAAAAGTGCAGGTGCCATTATGAATTGTGACCTGGATGTATTTACCAGGTCACTTCACTGACCTGTAAATTCCTCAGATCAACCTCATTAGACATCACAAGGTTAAAAGAAATATCAGACTTTGAAGAGGAGAAAAAGCTTAGAGTCATGGCAATGATTTTGATTGTAGAGGTAAAATAACTTTTGAAGCCTCATGATACAGAATTACCTACAAGACACAGAATTACCTACAAGTTGGCAGAGTCTCATTTAAAGAAATAAATGCAATTTATGCGATACTTAAATTTCAAAGCATATTGCATATTGCAGAGATGTCTTTTGATCTATGTGCAGTGTCTGAAACTTTGAATGCAAATGTTACACTCCTTGCTGTTACTAAATTAATAAGAAAATCAACATAACAGTAATTAGCATGTTCATGTCCTCGGTATAAATTCAGCTATCCAGAGGAACTGGTTTGCATAAACAATATGAATCAAAACTTCTTCCTGTGTACTGAAGAGCTGCAAATCAAAAAATGCAATGCTGTTATAGAGCATTGAACATACTGTTATAGAGGTTTTTGCTCTCTTTGAGGATCATGTAATGAAATATAAGCAGGTGGAAATACATTTATGACTTTAGTGAAGTAGAATAAATTTCTTACTTGCCTACTTGCAAACAAGTGAAAAAAATCCCAACCAAAAAAACCCAGACCAAAAACTCATTATACCTTACCTTAATGCAATCTATTTTTCATAATATCTTGGGAATTCTGTATATGCTCTGTAGTCTGACCACACAAATGTTTCTCATCTTACTGCATTATTATAGACTTGGTCTACCTGGATGCATAAGAAACTTGCCAATTAATTTTCATTCTTAGGGTTGCAGTCTGTCTTTCAGACTGCCTTGTGATCACACTCACCTAGTCTGAATTGAATTTAAAAGGACAAAGAATTGGAACTATTTACTTCCTCCCTAGAGATCTCTCATACATTGAGGTCGATTTTGCTTAATCAAAATCAGGCCTTATGAATTTAAGCAAGTGCTGTGGTTTCAAAAGTGGATTCTGCATTGTCCAGAAAAAAAACATGAGTGAAATACTGGACTTTATTCAGTCTTTCTTTGGGCCATATTACAGAAAATACAAGTTCAGGGAAAGGAGGGTGGGGTGTGAGCAATCACAAGGTCAGGTTTATTAAATAAGTTAATTAAATTCTGCTTATGGTTGTTCTTTTGTAAGCCACTTGAGGAAAGGAATGTGTTGAGAAAGCTGTACCAACCACAAGTAAAACCACTTGTTTGTTAAAGAAGTTGAGGGGAGCATTCCCTTGCAAGTAAGGTGGAGATAGAGCAGAGTCTGAAGAAAATCCCATTCAACCATTCAACAAGTTGTTCATTACAACTCTTAGTCCTGTAACTCTGGAAAAAACAAATTGTATATCTTCTCCTATTAAGTGGCTGAGTGGAACTAATATAGTATTTGTACTGTGGATAGGAAAGACATTACTGAAGCTCTGGAAATAACTCCTGCAGTGTGATGATCTGTGGTCTCAGGCAATAAACTTGTCAGATTGGTGTGAGTGTATAATCACGCCTAATAAAGCAAGACAACTTAGGGCTGAGGTAAAGACATAGTATTGCCTTACATTTGTGTTCAGTAGCTATCAGCATATACATTGTTTTGTTTATATATATATATAATACTTCAAAGATAGAAAGGTGTTTTACAATACTCTGTTAATTGACCAGTTAATACAATTCCCCCCTAAAAGTCTAGCTCTACCTTAACTTGAGTTCTAGGAAGCAGTGAAATGTTTAAGTTTCTCTTACCGTGTAAAGTTGTATTTCCAACAAAATATGTAAAAATTCCCTTGTTTCATTTAAAAGTGGGTATAGCATCTTTTCCCACTTGTGATTGATCTGATGTTTGTATTTATTGCATGAATATCTATAGAAACACATAGCAAATTCAGAAATACCTTGTTCTTAATAGCTATTTAGATGAACTGTGTAAGATTTAAGCAGCTATTGAAGAGGCTTCAGTCTCTTGCAAGGCATGTTTGCAGCGTGATGTCTTGTGAACTCTTGCATATGAGGATTGTGTGCATGTGACAGCAGCAGAGCTTCTGATTTACTAGGGGTGCTTGAAGAGTAAGGATAACTCATAACTTAAAGTAGAAAACATCCAAGGTAATGTTATACATCATGATCATCTGTATCCCACATTTCTCACCTTACTGATAGGCTTTTACTGCACCTCCCCTTTCCAAAATAGCAGGTAACCTTGGTGTCCAACAGAGTACCAGTGGCTTAACATTTGTCATCCATGTGATTCATACTGGTGGGTCTGTTAGGCTGCTGGCTTTTGCAGAAATGTTTGATGGTTTTGTGGTGTGGAACATGTTGTTTTATAGAGCCTGAGCAGTGGCCAACAGATTTGTTTCAACTTTAACCAGAGCCCGATTCCAACCAGTTACCCCAGAGAACGAATCCTGGCACCTTGCATTGGTGCTATTACTGTGATAGACATCAAGAACAGATCTAGGCAGCTCTGCAGCTTCAAAGTTAATATTGTTGCTTTCTTGTGCAGCATCGCAGTTGCTGCTGTAGATACTTTCTTATTTCTTGTACCTGCTGAAGGGAAGAAAGGTGAGGACTAACTACTTACTTAAGATTAGAGGAAACATTTTCAAGAGAAGCACTTAAAATGTGATTCACCTCCAGCTTGTTTGCCTCTCATAATTTTGAGTGCTCTTCACTGACTGAATGTTGTGTGCTATTTTGTCTGTATAGACCTCTAGGGAAAATTTAACTAAGAGAAATGTGTTAATACAAATTAAATACTTTTTTTTCTCTCCCTGGTTGACATGCCATCTGCCAATTCCGCAAGAGTGTTAAGTATTTCTGAAGTCTAATTGTGGATTTTTTTTTTCTTTAGCATAGGAAGTACTTTTCAAGCTGTTCTCAAGCGCTGAGCCCCTGCCTTCTCTCTAGTGTAGCTTATACAGTGATGACTTTAACTTTTAATCAACTGATAGCTTGTTCTTGCTTTTTCCTCCACCTCTGGCACTTCAGCACTTCCAAGTTTGGCAGTGTTTTGGCTGGACTTCACGTGCATATTAGTTCTGTGCGGTCAATAGTCTCTTAGCTGTGTTAAGTTACCTACAATATTGCAGCTTTCACAGTATCACTGGACATGTTCCTTGCTGTCTTTTACTTGCTTGCTTGCTCTCCCTAACTCAGGTGATGTACAGTATAATAATTTGCTTGGAAAATATGATCCAAACTCCAAAGTTTATTCAGAAATCCATATTCCAGGAATAAAGAAACTCTACTCTTATTACGTGTCTACCTCATGATGTACTCACAAAGACATTTATCATCCTTTTTTATAGTTACTACATCTTGGTTGCTCAATGATGTCATGACCAACTAATGTTCTAATCTTTTTTCTGTCAGAAATCGCATTCTGGGGAATGTGAGCTAAGGTAAATTGATGCTAACATGCTATAATACCTTATAGGGACTATTTTAATGTTGGAATGCTTACTGATTTTTCTACTCCATTGGATTGATCCACAGAAATTATGATTCTAAGTATAAAAAGCAACATAGCACTGAAGCTATATATAGCACTGCTGTTTGTATTGCATGCCACTTGCTAGAGTGCAAGGAGAGAGTAATGTTTGCCCAAGTTTACTGAAGCTGTGTCTTCACTTAGAGAAGGGGAAGTTGGAAATGACCAGTTCTGTCTCTGCACTAAGAAAGAATTTGAGTGAAATGGGAGAGTGTTCCTGGAACTACCCATGTGAGTGAACTTCAGGTAATAGTGGTGCACGTGAGCCTCCTAAGAGAGGCTGGAAAGGAAAGGGCTTGTGAGGGGTAAGAGAAGGGCCTACCAGAATGGCCCTGCAGTCTTTAGTATTTCAGCTCTGGATCCCTGTTTCCGGTTTGGAGGCATGGATCTCTCAGAAAACTAAAAAAACCTCTTTGTGATATGCTTGTTAAAATGTACACTGCTGTAACCCTGTCCTGCTTGTTTGAGGAAATGCTGGAATTTGAGCATGGATGAGTGTCATTTACAGTGTTTCTTACTTTTGGAAGCTATTCTCATCCAGGCCAGAGCAGATGGCATTAGGATAACAACCTTGAAGATTCATGGTGCTGAAAAAGGACATTATCATTTCTCTTCTTTATTATGTTAAACTGAGAGCCCAAACTGAAGTACCTAGGGAGACACAAGAAATAGAACAGGAAGGAAGGGAAATCTTCTGTCTGGTCATGAGGATCATGAACAATGGTCTCCCTGGTACACCTGAGTATCTGAGACTTAAAATTTTGTATTTTTGATGACTCCCTCTCAAAGTGAAACAAAATTCCTTGTTCTCGAGAGTCCCAACAAGAGTTGTACCTTATGTATTTTTTTTGTCTTTAAACCCAACTTATGTGTTTGAGCTACTGAAGCACTTAAAGATGGTGCTTATGTTGGAACTGCTTAGTAGCTTAAAGTAGAAAGTCTTTTGGGATCAGGAATGAAAAGGAAAGGAGTAATGTGTATTTCTTCCAGCTTTGGGTGAAAATAGTGTGATGCAACATTTTCTGTGGAACCCAAATTCTTATTAGGGGGACAAATATGAAATACTGACAGCTGTTTGAGTGCTTGCTTGTTCCCCTAGTGATTATCTGAGAAAGAAATGTTTAATATCCATAACCATATATGACTCTGGGACTGGACGGTAATCTTGTCTCTGAAGTACAGAGGCTCTATTATTGTTGTTTTATATGGCTTATGTTCTCTTTGAAGTGTAGATTTTTTGACTTTCAGTGATGTGTGGTTTAGGTTCTCTAGAGCTGTTTGTGTTGTTTAAAAAAAAGTGTGAGAAGAGGGAAGTCCTTTCTGCTCCCTTCAGTTTGACTTCTCTCTGGTTCCAGGAGTGTGGTGCAGAGGAGAAAGGAAAGAAATTTTCTTGTTATTGTAGTTTTTAACATTTTACAGTTGCTTTTAAAATTATTATTATTTATTTGTTCTTATATGTGCCTTCTGGTGTGACTCACAAGTGAGATGGAGTTTGTGGATTCATCTCGTTCCCTCTGGGATATTTGTCCACATTAGAGAAACATCACACATCCTGACAGCATTGACAACCTGTCTTTCACGGAGGCTCAATGCCGGAACCGATGGGTTGTTGCAAATTGGGAGTGAGGCAAATTGGAAAGCTTTCTCATGCTTACACAGCACCTGCCTTTATTGTGTCTTGATCAGGTGCTTAAGAAGTCACAATAGCAGTATAGGAACCAAATTAGCACTCTGCTTCACATGAAAGAGCAAAGAATTGAGCAATTATTGTGTGGTGCTTGTAAATTAGGCTGCAAAACTCCACCAATGACTTCCAGATTTAAATCTATAAGCACCCAACTTGCAGTGTTAATGCCCTAATGAAGACACTGTAAGAACAGCTTAAAAAACACAGCCCAGCAAATACTCTCATTAAGTTTCTAAATAGCATCTGTTTTCCCCTTACCTTAATATGTGAACGTGCTAATAAAATAGTGTTGTAGAGGACAGTGTAGATACTTACTACAGTTTGTGGCTTCACTCTGAAAGACAGGCTACCCTTGCAGTCATTTGAATTGTATTTTGCAGGCAGAGCTATGTTTCAAAAGAACTTAGGCTGCCAGTCAGCAAACTGAAAAGGGAGAGGTGAAGAAGTGCTACGATCAGTATTCTAGTGTTCAGCTTGCTTGTGCAAAGCAGGCTTCTATCCAGATTCATTAAGTCTTTTGGAAGAAAAGTCTCAAATTTGTGGAGGGTTTTTTATGTTATTGCAAAATACTAAGCCTGTTTTTCCTTTTTAGAGAATCTTGCTAAAGGCTGTCTTCAGTCTAGTTTGCAGCTTCATCCAATTCCATTCTGTCTTTGCTCTTTTAAAGGTTTGGTTTCGCTGCAGTATAACTTTCAGCATCTGTAAGAACCCTCTGTGGATTGCTGAACAATAGGGGGAGAGCGAAACCATTGCCAGCTCTGTATGAACTGAAACCTCTACTTTAAAATTTTCTGGGCCTGAATGCATCCATCTAACTTCGAGGTCCTGATTGATCAGTGCTGGGAATAGTATCAAATTCCAGCTGGTTGTGATGTGCCAGGTCACGATTAAACTATCTCATTTGGGAAGGGGGGAGGAAAAGGAGATGAATGAATATGTATTCTGCAATTCCTTAAAAAGTCAGGATTCCTGTAACTCCACTCCACAGGTGTGGAATAATTTTGGCCACTTCTTCCTTAGTACCTCAGAGCTCTTCTACACTGAAGCCAGCGAGGAATGGCTTTATGGGATCAAGCTGTTGTTAGAGGTTGGGGTATGGTGCTACCTGTGATTTTCGTGTACAAAACCCAAAGTATTCAAATTTGGTTTAGCAAAATTCTGAACTCTTCTCGAAGCTGTGCTCTTGCAAACTGTGGAGTAATATTGCAAGTAAGTGTTTGTATGTAACTTAAGAAAGCAGAAAGATTGCATTTTGTTTTGTGTGATGAGATGAGGAATCACTTAGTTAAAGGCCTGTCCTAAATAAATCCCTCTCAAATAAATGAATTATATTAATGTCTTGAGTATGTTATCTTGAAAGTGTTTCTTCAACAAATGCTTTTAAAAAAACAAAACACTGAAGTTTGGAGTTATTAGATATGTTAAATGCAGGTTCTGTGTAGTGAAACTTCAGCTCAGCATAAAATAATGCATTTATTTTAATTACTCCAAATGCATAAAACTAATAAAGATGGAACTGCAGATCAGAATGTGAATGTACTGTAATGTTTTTTATGGAGGTATGGTGTGACTGAATTCACCAAAAAAAGATAAGAGCAAGTTTGTAGATTTCCAAATCACACAACTAAAAAGATGACCGCTTCTTGTGTCAAGTAGTAGAAAATAGGAAAAGCTATTATAAAGAAAATGAAGAAAATTTATTTTTGTTTTTATTGATAGGCTTATTTCACAGAATCACGGAGTAGTTAGTGTTGGAAGGGACCTCTGTAGATTATCTAGTCCCACCCCCCTGCCAAAGCAGGGTCACCTAGAGCAGGTTGTAAAGGATGTGTCCAGGTGCATTTGGTTGTCTCCAGAGAGGGAGATTCCACGGCCTCCCTGGGCAGCCTGTTCCAGTGCTCTGCCACCCCCAATGTAGAGAAGTTCTTCCTCATGTCAAGGTGTGACTTACTGTGTTTTACTTTATGGCCAATACTCCTGTCTCTGGGCACCACTGAAAAGAGTTCTGGCACCATCCTCTTGACACCCACCTTTGAGATATTTATGTGTTGATAAGATCCCCTCTCAGTCTTCTCTAAACTAAACAAGCCCAGCTCCTGCAGTCTCTCCTTGTAAGAGAGACACTTCAGACCCCTCATCATCTTTGTGGCCCTCTGCTGGACCCTCTCCAGTAGCTCCTTATCTTTTTTGAACTGTGGAGACCAGAACTGAACACAGTACTCCAGATGTGGCCTCACTAGGGCAGAGTAGAGGGGGAGGATCAGCTCCTGCTGGCCACGCTCTTCCCGATGCACCCCAGGATACCATTGGCCCTCCTGGCCACAAGGACACACTGATGAGTCATGGTCAATTTGTCATGCACCAAGACTCCCAGGTCATTCTCTGCAGACCTGCTCTCTAGTAGGTCAGCCCCCAGCCTGTGCTGGTACTTGGGGTTATTCTTGCCCAGATGCTGGACCCTACACTTGCCCTTGTTGAACCTCATAGGTTTCTCTCACCCAACTTTCCAGTCTACCAAGGTCCTGCTGAATGGCAGCACAACCTTCAGGTGTATCAACCACCCCCAGTTTTGTATCACCAGCAGACTTACTGAGGGTGCATTCTATGTCTTCACCCAGGTCACTGATAAACAAGTTGAATAAGACTGGACCTAGTATTGGTCCCTGGGGAATGCCACTGATGGCAGGCATCCGACTGGATTCTACTCTGCTGATCACAACCCTCTGAGCTCTGCCATTCAGGCAGTTCTTGATCCCCCTCACTGTCTATTCATCTAACACACATTTCCACAACATCCAATGCTCTCCCCTCAGTGACCCATCCTGCCATGCTGCCATAGAAGGCTATCAGATTGATCCATGCTGACTACTCCCAATGACCTTTTCTTTTACATGCTTGTTGATGATGTCCAGAATGATCTGTTTCATCACCTTCCAGGCATGGAGGTGAGGCTGACTGGCTGTAGTTTCCTGGGTCCTCCTTCGTGCCCTTTTTGAAGACGGAAGTAACATTGGGTTTCCTGCAGTCATCACAGCAATCTCCTGTTCTCCATGAGTTTTTAAAGATGATGGACAGTGGCTTAGCAACAACATCTGCTGGCTCCCTCAGCACCCATGGGTACATCCCATCAGTGTCCATGGATTTATGGGTGTTAAGTCTGCCTAGCTGATCTCTAACCCAACCCTCTATGACTAAGGGGAATTCTTCCTTTCTCCAGCCTTCCTCTCTTACTTCCAAGGTCTGGGATTCCTGATGGCCAGCCTCAGCAGTAAAGACTGAGGGAAAGAAGGCATTTGGTAATTCTGCCTGCTCTATGTCTTCTGTCACCAGGATGCCCAGCTGAATCAGAAGCAACCCCACATTTTCCCCAGTCTTTTGTTTTGCTGCTGTGGAAACTGTACTTGTAGAAGCTCTTCTTGTCCTTGATAGCCCTTGCCAGACCCAATTCGAAGTGGGTCTTGGCCTTCCTCATCACATCCCTGCATGCTCTGATGATGTTCCTATAGTCCTCCCATGTGACCTGTCCCTTTTTCCATATCCCATAGATTTCTTTCTTTTATTTGAGATTTGCTGGAAGCTCCCTGCTCATCCATGCAAGTCTCTTGCCTGCTTTGCTTGATTTCTTGCTTATGGGGATACACTAGTCTTGAGCTCGGAGGAAGTGATGCTTGAATATTGACCACCTCTCTTGGGCCCCCTTGTCTTCTAGAGCTCTAACCCATGGGATTCCTCTAAGTAGGTCTTGGAAGAACTATCCCACCATGTCTCTGTAGTTGCAAAGAGACCATATCCCTGTGACTGCACATAGGTTTCTATTCTTTTTTCTTCCCCCTGCTGCATGTGTTTGTATACAGGTACTTCAGAGAGGTAATCAAGCATGCAGGTTAGCTGGAGGATTCACCATAGCCATACACACCCTTGATTTGGTTAGCCCTAGGATTCTTGTCTTGAGAGGCAGCCAAGGGACATCTATCGCTGCACTATTTGTCATGGCCTGCTCCCCAGGAGGAAGCAATGGCATGAGCATTGCCACTTTGGACCCTATCCCCCAAATCCCTCAGTTTAAAGCCCGTCTCACCACATTGGCCAGCCAGCTGCCAAATAATTCTCTTACCCTTTTTAGACAAGTGGATCCCATCCCTCCTTACCATACTACAATCATTAAAGTTCAACAGTACAGTAGAGTACAATCATTAAAGTATGATTTCTGAAGTAAACTTTAAAATCTGTGGTCTTCCTTTTCAATCATAACCCAAACTGCTATTTTGAAAGGTGCCAATGAATTGCTAAAGCCAGAGTGGATATTCTGCTGTTACAACATTTGTTCCTTAATTTCTTTGATTGAAATATTTAACACAACTTAATACTTGCTTGCTTATCTTAGATAATGTTATAGTTAATTGCCACCTCCATTTTCTGTCTTTTCTCCCACCTCAACTGTGCTTAACTTCTTGGTTTAAAGATTCATGAAAATAAATCTCCTGAAGCTTCAAAATAATTAGTCTTTTTACTTTAATAGTAGACCTTGAGAAGGGAAATTAGATGGGCTTTCCCTGAAGTTTAAATTCTCCTCCATTCTTTAAAGCAGAATAGTGTGATACTCCACATAAGCAAGGAGAAAAAAAATTCTTTTTTGCCCCATTACATTCAAAACTGCTCCTTAAGGAGAAGCTATTAAAACCAAATTGCATTTAAAAAAACAACTTTGTTTTTCAAGACAAAAGAATGTTTTCCAAAATCTGTGACTGAAATGAGAACTGAATGCATTAACACATTATACATATGGCATTTATTAGGCATATATAGTACCATGAGCATAAGTTGTTTTTTTGTTCCTTCTTGGGAGAAAATTTCCTGAAAGTCATGCACCATGTTAGTAGTCACTCTTAAGACATAGAATGAGACATTTCTTAAATTCTTAACTTGAACCAATAGGAATTAATCTCTAGAGCATTCACTGTAGTTAAGTTAAAATAAGTAATATAGGAAATATGGCAGTTAATAAACAGTTAAATACAGGTGTTACTTTAGAACAGCATTGCATTGCTCTGTTTGGCAAGGTTATTCCCTCTCCAATTCATCTATCTGTAAACAACATTCAAATATGAAAGCACTGATTTATTTTAGCATGCTGCACTGCTGTTCCTGACCTGTATTATTCTGGAACATCTGTTGCCCTAAATTTTTAGGTTTGAAGTAGTCTAAAGTCTACAATATTTGGTCATGTTGTGTATTGACTTTGTCTGAAATTCCTCTTTGATGTTCATTTTGCTTGAATGATGACTTCAGATTTGACTCTTAAAAACAAGCCTTTCTTTCATCCTCCCTGGGCTTCAGTCCTTTTCCACCTTTCCTTGTGAATTCAGAGTTTTAGAATTATCTTAGTGTTTTGGTCCATTCCTCTTGGTCACTAAGCACTGGTTCCATTCATGTGTATCCTTCCACTGTCTTTGGAACAGTGACCAGCTGTTTACTCTTACTCTCATTATATTTTTAGTAGTCATGTCATTTAATCACTTGGATATTTTGAAAAGCATATTGAGTGATAGTTCCCAAAACCTTCAGAAATGTGGAAGTATTTTTAAAAACACGTCCTTTTCTTTCCTTTTAACGTAAAATAATGTTTTCCCATTTGTTTATAAATGCATGGCTTTTATTAGCAATGCAGTGTATACCTACTTAAATAAAATAATTGCGTAATGGCTTGCTCTTTATTCATTGCATTTCAGCAAAGTTCCCTAACTGATTAGAAGATTTAAGTGCTGGGGAGTGTTTTGTTGTTGTTGTTTTTCTTTTTCCTCTCCAGTTAACACATGGATGATAATTTTTATTCTGATATGTTTTATAATAATCAATACAAAACACCAAATATGACAAGACTCATAATCTCTTTGGTATGTAATTTCATTTTCCATTTTTTTTTTTTTTGTACCCTGCATTCCTCTGCCCTTCACTGGTCCAGCTCTTCCCTTGCTCTCCTACTGCCTCAGCTCCCTTCTCCTCCCTTGTGTGTAAACCTGGTTTTTGCCCTCCAGATCTTCCCAGCATAGACTCATTTCCCATTACCATTTCCTGCTTTTGTTATGCAATATATTGAGGTTTGGCCCTTTGAGCTTAGAGTAGGTTGACTTGATGCCAGGGAAGCCATGAGAAGCGATGGTCTCTCTGGCTGCTGACAGCTTATTCCTGAGCAAAGCAGCTGCAGGTGGATTTGGTTCTCTGATAAGAGCAACTCTTTTTTTTTCTGTCTTTTTTTTCCACTGGGAATTTTGACCTTTCTGAAAAAGGACAAGCATGTCATCAAAGTTTAAGGAAGATGTGAAGTTTGTACAGTGCCCTAATTGTAACAGCTTAGCTAAACTAACTCACTCAAATGAAATTTGAAAAGGAAAAAGAAATCCACCAACAACAGAGCTTCAATGTGTATGTTAACATCTAAGCTAGGATTCTGGACTCCCTTCAAAGCCAGTGGAGGAAAATAGGCAATCTGGGCACGATTCACTTAAAGCCAATGTTGAAAATGGTCAGATGATTGCTTATTTCTCAAAGGGAGACATATAAAGTTTGGAGTGCGTTATCGCACTGGAGAATCCCTTCAAGCTTGTGGAGCATTTACTTAGGAGCAATGATCAGGAGTAATTCTGCTTTTAAAAAACAAACCTTCTGAACTTTATATGAATACCTTCTTTTTTTTTACCTTTTCATTAAAGAGTCAATCCTTTAATAAAATAAATCAGAGTAGTTGAATAGGTACAAGTGATTCCTTCCAGAAATATTTCTGTATATTTTCTATCCTCTGTATAATGGGAAGTGTGAAAATTTTTGAGGGAATATTTGTACTTAATGCTCAGCTAATTGGGCCCTTATATACAACCTAAATATTTTTGGCTGGAAGTGATGTGGACTTGGCCTCTGTTTATTTATGTTTATTCAGAAATTTGTAACTGCAAATTAGTGATCATGTCGCACTGACAACAGAGCCATTTAATTTTTTTCTTGCCTTTAGGAAGGGAGAGAGAGAGTCGGAGAGTTTGGAAACTTTAACATAGCTTATTGTTTACACAGACGAGAAACTTTGCTGCCCTGTAGCTTGTGTATTGTCCCATAGAGTTTTGGTGGCTTGACCCACTCTTCAGTCTGTTGACCCTTGTCTTTCTGCTCAAACTTGTGCCTGTCTGATGCTAATTAGAAAGCTGTTTTCAGTCATGTCCTCCTGAAAGCAGGATCTTGTCCAAAGACCACATTGGTGGTCCCAAACACACATTTTCCCAGTTGCCCTAACTGCCTGCACTCTGAGCAGTTACCATACGAGCTGCATTATGTAGTTATTAAGCGATGAGGTTAAGATATCAAGTGCTAAAACACTGTAATGTTGGCTTGCTTTCCAGCTAGCTAGATAACACAGTCATAAAGGAGTTATGCTGGTGTCCTGCCTGTCTTTGGTCACATTCTGCTTTAATTTTTTTAACTGTAGCTGTCGATTCAAAACACAAGGGTGCTATATAAAAGACTATTATGTTGAAGATTCAAATAGTGTAAGACTTTTTGTGTGCTGGGCTGCCTTTGTATTCTTTCTAAAAGTAGTACAGAGGAACTAATAGGCATTCGGTGTCAGGGCTTTACAGAATAACTTGAATATTTTGCAGCAGCTGGATGAATAGAACAAAAAACAATGTATAAATTATCCTCAAATGACCTGTTTCTAGTCTTCCCTTGTCGTGGTGGAGCTGGTTAAAACTATGAATCTTACCAATAGAATTTTTTGTTTCTGAATAATTAGTATAACATTGTTATATTGCACAAATCAACTAGAATATCCTGTAAATATATTGTCAAATACTCTGATAGAAAACAGAGTTGCCTGGGTCCATCCAGGTAAGTAAGCGTAGACTTGACAAGTATGAACTTAGATAACTAGAATGGCTTGGAAAGCATACTAACTAAAACTTCTGTTCATAGTTTTCCATCTTTTTCTTTGTGTCACAATTTCCTAATTTGAGAAAGGTTGATGATGGTGGCATTCAAAAACTGCAGACACTTTGATTTTTTTTGTGTTGTTTTATTTTTTCTTGGTCAGTCTTAGGAGTGATATAATGAAGTTTGCTTATTAGTCTGTTATAAATTGAAAACTGTTTTTAAAATACAAACTACTTTTAGTAAGCAAAGGCACAGAAATTGCCTAGATTGCGTTATGTATGCATCAAATGAATAATTCCAAATATCCATACTCAAAGTCAGCTGAAGCAGTTTTAGATGAATATTTACTGATGTGTAGAGTTTGCTCAGTCAAGGAAATAGTCTGCAAAAACTTGAAAAATGTGACAAGTTGTAATTCTAGAAATTTTGTTAGTGAGACCTAAGTGCTTCATTGAGTGAAGTTCGTGAGCAAAGAGGACTGTGTACGGTCCCTTTTTAATTGGGAGCTGTGCGCTTTATTATTTGGAACTGATTAGGCAATGCTAAAAGACTCAGTCAACTAAGATAGAAAACTTATTTTCCTGCTGTTTTTAAAAACTGTAAACAGCAACCTAGAATCCAACAGGCTAAGGCTGATTATTATTCATAGAATATCCTCAGTTGGATGGGACCCACAAGGATCACTGAGTCGAACTCCTTGCCCCACAGGACAGCCCCAAGACTCACACCATGTGCCCAACAGCATTGTCCAAATGCTTCTTGAACTTAGGGTTGGTGCTGACTGCTTCCCTGATTCCAGTGGAGCCTGTTCCAGTGCATGACCACATTCTGGGTAAAGAAAATTTTCCTAATATCTAACCTAAATGTCTGACACAACTTCAGGCCATTCCCTTGGGTCCTGTCACTGGTTACCAGAGAGAAGAGATCAGTGTCTGCCTGTCCACTTCCCCTCATCAGGAAGCTGTAGACCATGATGACATCACCCCTCAGTTTCCTCTTCTCCAGGCTGAACAGACCAAGTGACCTCAGAAGCTCCTCATACGGCTTCCCCTCAAGTGCTGAAGCCTGAAAATCTATCTAATGCAGTTCTACATTCAAGGCCCTTCCCCATCTTCATTGCCCTCCTCTGGATGCTCTCTAATAGCCTAATATCCTTCTTATATTGCAGTGCCCAAAACTGCACACAGTATTCAAGGTGAGGCTGCACCAGTGCAGAGCAGAGTAGGACAATCCCCTCCCTCGACTACCTGGCAATGCTTTGCCTGATGCCCCCAGGACACAGTTGGCCCTCCTGGCTGCCAGGGCACTGCTGACTCATATTCAACTTGTCATTGACAGGACCCCCAGGTTCCTTTCCATGGCGCTGCTTTGCAGCATCTCATTCCCCAGTCTATATGTACGTCTGAGATTGTCCCATCCCATGTGCAGAATCCAGCACTTTCCCTTGTTGAACTTCCCATGGTTGGAGATTGCCCAGTCCTCCAGTTTGTTGAGGTGTCTCTGCAGGGCCTCCCTGCCTTCGAGGGAGTCAACAGTTCTGCTGAATTTTGTGTCACCTGCAAACTTGCTTAGTATCCCTTCCAGTCTGGCATCCAAGTCATTTACGAAGATGTTGAAGAGCACAGGGGCCAAGATGGAGCCCTGTGGAACCCCACTAGTGACAGGTCACCAGTCTGATGTTACCTCATTCACTATTACCCTCTGTGCTTGACCTGTGAGCCAATTGCTCACCCACCACACGATGTGTTTATCCAGCTGTGTGCTGGACATTTTGTCCAGAAGGATCCTGTGAGAGAGACAGTATCAAAAGGTTTACTGAAATCCAAAAAACTTACATCAGCCAACTGGCTTCCCTTGATGAACTTTGTGGGTCACCTTGTTGTAAAAGGAAATCAGGTTTGGCAAGCAGGACTTTTCCCTCACGAAGCCATGTCAGCTGTGACAGATGATTGTGTTGTCTTTCAGGTGTTTTTCAATATCCCAGAATAATCTTCTCCATAATTTTACTAGTCACTGAACTGTTATTATATGTTATTATATATGTGTGAACACAGTTACTCTGTTGAAAGTTTGTCGGTATGTTTGAATCTTTAGAGAAGTACTATAATAAGTGGATTGCCAACAGGGATTGAAAAAAATCTCCTGGTCTTGAGTCATCTTCTTGTGCATCAGATTGCAAAATTACTCCATAGAAGAATAATTAATAGAAGTAAAAACTTTTTAGTGCATGTGTCTGTGGTCTGTAGTGTAGGAATGTGGATTTTATGTGTGTGTGCATTTTTTTCCAGCATCTTTGCTGTGTGTGATTACTGCTGAGCTTTCTGTGATCCTATCACAGCCCCAAATTGCTCTTAAACAGGAAACCCTGTCCAGTTGTTTTTAAATGAGAGTGCTTTGGCTGATGTATTTGGCATGCACCTTGTCTGTGACTATGGTTATAAGATATCTTATTAAGTGAGCAAGAGAAACAACTGTAGTATAGAAAAATGTCATGACACATAAGGTCTCTTCAGGTGTTTTTAATCACAGTACTGCTTTTGTCATCCTAAAGCAGCATGGAGGTTTTCAGCCTTCATCACTCTCTGGTTTAGAGACATCTTCCTGAATGTTGTTTTGCTTCCAAACAGCTTCATTTTTACTCTGTTAAAGAAAAAAGCAGTTAGACTCTTATCTGCTTAGAACCTGTAACTCTTTGAACCTATAACATTTTGATAAAACATAAAATCCTTTCTAATGTTGAATTCAAAACTAGTGTGTTGATGCCATTGGATGAAAGGGCTAGCTTAAAAGTTTGTTTAAAAACTTTAAGATCTACTTATGTGGGAAGTGTAGGTTATGTAAAGACTAGTGTGAAGATCTCTGGTTTTATAGCTAAATATAAAATTAGACTACCTAGAGGTTGTTGAAAAAAAGAAACACCTGGAACTTGAGTATTGATACCCTTTATAATTCTATTTTATTGTAACTGTGGATGTTGTTCTTATCCATGTTGCTAGTCTTACTAAACTATTGGAGTTAATATCTTCTAAGAGCTAATTCCACCTACTTCACTTTCTTGCCTCTGCTGTGAAAACTGTTATTTTTAATTTTTTTTCTAAATTAAGAGAGCTCTCTTCCCCCACTAGTTTTGTGTAAGAGCATTGTTTCATTTTTCTTGCTGCATTCTGAATGTTTTATTTATTTACGTATTTTTTCAGTGGAATGGGGTTGGAAAAGGTCATTAAATAATTGGACATTTTCCATCCCTTTTTCTCTCAGTAAATCAGGTCTTAATGCTCAATTACTCTGCAGCTATTCAGGCTGTTGCAGAGTAGGTGTAAGCTACTACCTTCTAATTTGGCAGTGTTTTAGAATTTCTCTGGCTTTTCTACCAACACTTCTGCTGTTGGTATAAATGACTATGATGTAAGGTAGAGTCAAACTTGAGGTGTAACAGAACATTTTCTTTAATACTAAATGTCTAGATCTGCATCTTTTGCTGTGGTGCCTGCGCCTTCAAGTTGTGATTCGTGATGCCTTTTGTATGACTGTGTTTAAAATTATTAATAAGCATTTTAAGGAGAGTAAGTTCTGTGATGCTAATTATCAGCAACATTTGAATTCTATATTATAGCACTTAAAAACCAGTATATGGCAGTTTATTGTGTTTTAATGCTAGCTTGTGCAAATTCTAACCCCCAAGATGTCATTTCTTTAATAATTTTCCCAGCATTCATCGATCATAAACTTTTTTTCTCCCTAGTAATAAGAATGTGAGAGTGGTCATACTAGATCCATCTGGCTTACTATTTTGTTCACAGGAATGAACAGCGGGTGAGCAGAGGTGTGAATGAGAGCAGAGGAAAACTCAGTGATACTTTCCTAGAACCATAATAGCAAGAATCTGCATTTTGATTCTGCACTGAATACCCATCAAAGTGTGTGTTAAAGTGAAAACCTTACTTTGTATTTCATTTCCTACATGTCATGAAATGTTTAGGCATATCTGTTCTGAGGCTTTTTTGTGGTATTTTTTTCCAATTTGAAAGTTCTCGGTTTGTTTAGCTGCTTCATGCATGAAATATGGTAGTCTTCTTTCTGTCTGTATGATTTCTGGTTCCTTTTTTAAGAAAAGAAAAACATAGTTAAACACAGTGGCCTCTAAATAAATAAATAAATAATTGGGTGTACACATAAGTATATAGCATGAGATAATTAATTTTTTTTAAAATATCCTTACATTCTACTTAAATTTCATAATAAATGAGCATTAAAACTCCAGCTTAAGAATATCTAATAACTCCTGAGATTTTTTTTCTTCATGGGCAATAGCTAGGTCAAAGTTCATTACTTTCTGTGTGGGTATACTCAGGATTTGTTCTGCTTGACTAAATGTAGAATATATTAGGATTTATTAAAAGTGATTTTTTTCATGTAATTAATTGCCTGCAAAATATCATGAGGGTTTTGTTCAGCTCTTCAGAGTTGGCATTAATTTTTACTGTTGGATTAAACCCGGCAAACCCTGTCATTTTCACTGTTACTACTTTTTGCCCTTACTCCCATTTTTCAATAATTTCATAAAATGGGCAAAAACAGAGGTGGTTTTTCCGTCTTTCTAAAGATATTGCAATAGGTATTAAGAATTTATTCTGAACCTTTCATATGGTTTATGTGTTTGTTCTACCTGCCATGTTTTAAATGAAAATACCATTTTCTTTTAATTTCTTTCTTCCGTGGCAGCACTGAGCTCTTGAGCTTTTTATCAAAACCAGCGTACAGTAGTGGAAATTCACTGTCTTTTGGGAAGAAATCATCAAACTTGAATCTGTTAGGATGAAAGCAAACCTTTAGTTTACTTATTAGCACTATAATACAGGTATTTTCCTATTTTAATCTTTCTTCTATTGCATTTAGCTCTGTTTGATAGTATTAGAAGATCTGATTCTCCTTTTGTTGAATTCTTATATCAGAATTTTCATCAACATAAATGGTTACTCCCACTTTATACAAATTAAAGTAAGACTTACTATCTTACTTGCACCAGACATGGTAGTGATCAGATTTTTAAGAGATAGACTGTAAACCTAGGAGTGTACATGCAGTTTGTCTTTCATGAAGTTACATGTGTTTTATTTAAATATGCAGGAAGATTTATCTCTAGCTTAGTTTTGCTAGGCTTCTTGGGAACTTTGCACAGTACTGTTTCATCTTGACTAACCTACATAATTTCCTGCCATCAGCATTTTTTCCACCTCCTCTAGGTCCTTAATAAATACATGGAACAGTGTAAGTCCCAGCACAGCTCCCCAGGGCGCACCACTGTTAACTTCTTTCTATGCTGAGAGGCTACCATTTACTAATACTCCTTTGCTTCCTACCTGTTGGCCAGCTTTCAAGCTATGACAGGACTTCACTACTCATTCTGTGGTTACCAAGGCTGTGTTTTGTTCTGTTTGTTTTTTAGTCTCTGATGTAGGACACGTAACCTACATTCAGGACTTCTTCCTTGTCTGGTGTTTTCTTAACTCTCCCAAAGAGTTCTATGAGTGGAGAGAGGCAATATTTCATACAAATGTCTGTACTTCTTTTCATCCCTGTAATGCTTGTCAAAATGCTTAATATGTCCATGTATATTCAACCTCATGGTCCTCAAAATTCAGATATTTTTCACTTTTAAGTATGCTACAGCATACCCTTCAATAAAAGAGGGTAAGCAGAAAACCGTAATTCAAGTTGATGGTGTGTGGTAATGAATGATTCAGCTAGACATTTTCCAGTGAATTTGTATCACTGATGTTCTTTTATTCTCATGCCTACTAGCAAAGCAAATGAAATTATATCTACATAGGTTACAGCTTTTTTCAGTTACCTTTTTATTGTAAAACATATACATTTGGTTACTGCAAATTGCACCATGAAGGTAATTTACAGGATTTTAATCTTCCTGAATAAAGGATCCTCCTTCTTTCTATATACCATAATTAAATCAGCATATAAGAAACTGTAAAATAGTTTATTTTTTAATTTGGTGCTATTACAGTGTTTCTTTTATGTCGTGGTTTTCTTCTGTGGTATCATCCATTTGGCTTTGATTTTACTTTCTCAACTTTTCACTCCCTTCAACAGTTAACATAGTTGCTACTTTTTATTTTGGGTTCTTTCCCCAGTTTCACACTTCCTCCTGATTCTCTCAAACGGGAGAGCTAAATAGGCTGTTTGCTTGTTTTAGCTGAGTTGCAATTTATAGAAATAAAAACTTTTTTGTTTAGCAGCAAGCATATATATAGCAAGTTTTGTAGCTGGTGTGTCGAAAAGCAAAGCTAGGTTTATTCTTGTCTAAAAAATTTCAGAGCATTGCCACTGTCAGTTGAAATTCAAAATCATTGAAATTCTGTCTTCTGTCTATTCTAATGTAAACTTGTCACATTGATACTTCGTAGGAGATCATGGGCAACAGCTTTGCGATCACAGGATTTGTGTGTATGCATAGACTAAATGTTGCCATATGCAAACCCCTTACTGGTTTAATATTTAGAAATTTGGATTATTTGGGGTTAGGCCATTGGTATTTTAAAGCATGATGCATGTGTCATATACTTGAATTTCTTATCTGATGTTATTTTGATTATAAACTTTTTGAATTAAGGAGAAAGGTCATGTGGATGAAAAGAAAATGGTCTGCAACAAGATTGTGTGCTGGTGTACTTGGGTCGATCCTTGTGTTTCAGTATTTAAATACATTGTGGCACTAATTATGTGGGTATATATGGGGATACAAGTATGTGGATCACTCAGAGCTTGGTTTTATTTAGAAAAGTACTTTAAAAGCAGAAGAATAATGATTTTATACTAAATATTACAACGGATTCCTCTCTGAAGAGTGTAAAATAGCTTTGAAGAAGGGATATGTCTAGTTCTATTAATAACCTGATAATAAATTTCAATGTCAGAAGGCTGCTGGGAAGCTGAAGACCTTGTCTTTTGGCTTCATTTGCTTAATTCTTTGTAGAGTCTGTTCTTTTGGGAAATACTTAGGTAATACCATTTATTTAGAGTGTTTGAGGTAACAGAGTAAGTAATTCATAGCAGATTGCTTTGACTGATAATGAGCGCTGCTGCTTTCCATCTTGATATGCTTCTTTCAGTAAGATAAGCAGAGATACACAGCTGTTCTTTTATACAAGAACTAGTGTCTTAAATATCTTAAAACTTGAAGCTGTTCCTTGTCACCCTCCCTTGCTTCCTCCCAAGTGAGGTACCATGTTCCAGCTGAAAACACCTAACCTTCTCCATAATTAAGAACAAAATAGAGACATCATAGGTCTTCTGTCACTTATACTTGCTCCAGGGTTGTGAAGGAGTTCCAGTTGAGAATGGGCTTCGTTGTGTAGCATCTAGTGTGATCACACCCAGGAGGAAGATCTTGTGCTGCAGATTCATTCAAATAGACAAAGGGATAGATTAGCACAAACCAAATTCCTTCCTTTTTTTCCTGAAGCATAATGCTGTTCCTTAGCACTCGGAGGTGACAGATTCCTGTGAGTGCAGTCAAGAAGGGAACTTGCCTTGTAGGAGAGCTGGTGCTTGAGGAAGGTGTTCAGTTAGGTGTGCAGGAAAGATAAAAATGTTAGGTGTAAGCATTGATGCTTTTAAATGCTCCTTCAAAAGACCCAAGAAGTAAGCTAGAGGAGAGTTGTGAGTTGTTTCTTCCCCACTGTGGTGAGAGCCCAGCAGTAGTGTTGAGAATCCCTGTGGGCTTGCGGATGCTGAGCTGCAACACACTCATGATCTGTCTGGGGTACTGGGTCCTTTTGGCCAGGTACATTTGCACTGCTTAAGACCTGAAGCGATTTTAAGTCTTGTTCTTCCTTCATCGCAACTACAAACAACTAAATTTCTCTCACTTCCTTCCTTTATTTAAGACTTGGTTCATGGTTCATGCTCTTTTTCCTCCCTCACCTCTTGTGGCTTGTTGGTAGCAGGGAAAGGTGACCATGCAGGTCTTCATGGTTGTTTGGACAGTCCTTGTTGAAGGAATAGAATTGGTCATATGTGGCTCCAAGCAAGTAGTGACATATCTTGAGCTGGGGAGAGGTGTGTGTGTGTTGGGGGTGTCACAGTGCTTCCTTCATTTGTACAGTTGTTAAGAGGATCCAGGATGGTTCTGCTTTCTGCAAAGTGTTTGTCTGCTGTTGTTCGCTTTCTATTGCTGTAAAGTTTGTTTCGTACTTTTGTTTCTGCTGAAAGTTCTCAGTAAGATATGCTTACTCACACCTAAATCATCTTGTCTTTCTGGCCAAAAAGGAATTCTGTATTCTCAAAATAAAAAAAAACAAAACAACAACATAATAGTCCTCTGGATTATTTGTTAGAGGATGACATCTTAGAGGTCAGGGCAGGCAAAGAGCTGCTGTTACGTTGATTTGGAATGCCACGGAGTACTTCTTGAAGGCTGGAAGTCATTACTTTTACAGACCTGTTATGTCTTATGTGCTCAGCATAAGCTTACTCTTTTGGCCCTTGCTGTATGCTCTCCTGCTGTGGTCCAAATGTTTCATACACTGGCTACACAACCTTGCTTCCTCCTCGTATCAAACACAGCTGATTCACAGATCTGTGACCTTTCACTGGTCTACTGGTGTGTAGTCCAGAAATGTGAGAGGACAGAGGAGCTCTGTTACGCTTTGGAAAATGTGTTATAAGAAACAGATTCTCAGTACAGCTTTATAAGGTAGGCACTCCCTTTCATAGGGTCTAATTTGCCTTTGGCAGAACAGCCTCACAACTCTCTTCATGGATTGTGTTGTGAAGCCACGCAGAAGTGTGTGTTTGTTGTGTGAATAGATGCCTTTTTCTCTGGATGCTGCTTCCATGGAATGATGTGTTAGACTTTTATGTGAGACTTCTAAGAACTGGGGACATTTGCATTTGTATAAAATTGTTTGGATAAAAGTCCTTTCGAGCTAATCTAGGAAGGAATTGAACAGAGATGTCTTTGCTACTTATTCAGAAAGTACTGAGCTGCCACTTCTTCTTTAGTCTGAATAGAGAGGTAGGGAATAAACTTAAGAGAAAGTTTAAGAAAACATCAGGAATTATCGGAAGTGTTATAGGCCTAATTCAAGCTGATTAGCTCCAAAAATGATGAGAAATTAAGGGTTCTTGTACTGATAGCTTCCACTTAAAAATGCAGATCATTAAAATATGTTATCTGTATGCACTCTGTATTGCTTTTCATACTTTTCATTTTGTTAACTGGAAAACCTTTGCTTTTCTCCACCTGCTGCTTTTTCCAGACAGTCTTTGAACATCATGAAAAATGCACACATCTTGTTTTCATGCTTAAAAAGATTTTCATGTGCCGTCTCACTTGGGGTGCCATAAAAATGTTAGTGGCTTGATAATTGCAGACTTCCAATTATTTCAAGTAAGTGGTGAAACATGAACATTTCAGATACTTAGTTTGGAAAGGGGCAAACAAGATTTGTTTTTCTAACAATAAAAGTGGTGTTTTAGTATTCTTAGTAATGCACAATCCAATATTTACAAATAAAGTATATATGGGTGAATAAAGAATTCTTCTGTACATACAGGCAGGCACTGGACATATTTGCTCAGTAGCAACCACTTCCAAACTTCTGTCAAGTGAACTAGAGTTTAAAGAAATTCATGGGTAACGTACTGACTGATATTTGTTATTGTGTTGGTCATAGACATAATCACAGAGCAGCAATTCTTGCATTGTATTTGGTATTTTTAAAGCCTATAACTTACTTCATGTGCTACAAGGACACAAGGAGAATTTGGCATGAAAAGTGATTGTTTGAAAAGCCAACTGATTCATTGCTGAACTTCCATTTTTCATACTGCTAGGCTATTCAAATAAATCCAGATCTTTCTGAAGCTAATTCCTTGTCAAAATCCCACTTTTGTCAGTGAAGCAAGACCCACACGTGCACTTTACTTAAATCTTAAAAGCTCTTTTACATGTCTTTTCAATTTTTTCTGCCCTGAAATGTTGTTCAGTGGAAATATTAGCACGTTCCAGGACTATTATGTTTGCTTAGGTAATAAGTAGAATTTTATTTCTCTCCTCCCACAACAGAAGAAAATTCCCAGATGAGACCATCTACAGGATTGAGTGCCTTCAGTGCAGAACTCAAGTGGAGGCCCAAACACTGAGCTGCTATTTTTCTTTTCAGCAGGAGAAAAATGTATAATGTCATAATAATATTACTTGTACACTTCCCATTAATGGCATAATCCCTCTCCATCCCATCAAACTAATGTCTTCCAAAGAAAATATATGATGAAAAAAAGGAGGAGGAAGACCTATTTGTAATTATTTTCATTTGTCAAGCAAGTTAGTGCTTGTTCTGTCTTGGTTTTACTTCTTGCATTTGAAACTGAGTTCTCCATTAACATTGTATGTGTACATAGATCACTATAACACTTGAGCTCCTCATGGTCATGTAGGAGCTGTCATTACAGCAAGGTAATAATGTTTTTTAAAATTGTTTTACTACAAAGAAGGAGTTATGAGTCAAGAGGTTTCCTAAAGTTAGATCCCTAAAGAATTTCTTTGTGTATTTCGATGATTTCAATAGGCATTTAAATTCTGGTAGTCTGAGTTATGTGACACCACCAAGGTATTGATCGGTACTGGTCCTCTAAAAGCAATGTTTCATTAGACCACAGAGGTAACATGTCTGGTAAAGCCAGCTCTAAAACATCCTCCAACTTGTGACGTTTCTGTTGGTCTTTGGGACGTTGAAGGCATAATTTCCTGCTCTTCCAGATGGTTCAATGTGACCCAAAGCTGATGTTAGGGGACAACCTTATTACCCATCTCCCTAACAAAATGTACAACACACATCATTTAAGCAGTGAACCAGCAACAAGTTAAATAGTTGTACTGTTCGTGACAGAACCTTAATTAATAAAATCTGACTCAAAGTGAGTAAGTATGCCCCTAGGCACATCCTTGTGATTAGATATTTCAAAGAATCGTGACAAATTTTTTTCCTATGTTGTTATTGTAATTATTATATTTTTGGTCCTGGGTTTTCATTCTTGCTTTCAATAATCCTGAAAGTCTGAAAATAGAGAAAGTAGAGATTACTGTGCTGTTGTGTGCTGAAGTATTGCCCACATTGTTCTTTCTATATGTAACTCATAGGGTTTTTATTTATCCCCTCTGATTGCTTGCTGCTTTGTTCTATGCCTGTTGTTGATATTTTTAAAAGAAGACTGAGGGTGAAGTAAAAGTTGACGCTTCAGTAACAGGGTCTTTGACTTGTCTCTTTGGGGCAGGTCTTGCAAAAAGCCTGGGACAGATGCACTAAAGTATTGCTACTGCATTATTCAATCAACTTGAATTAAAATAAATTATTTAATTAAAATAAAATATTTGCATGAAAACGCAGGAACTCCATAGAAATTTTAAAATGTGATTTTTTTCAATGACACTGTAAAGTGAACTTATTTTTAGCTTGATAACGTAAAAGAAAAACCATATCTCTAAACAACTAGCTTTTTGGGTTCTAATATGTTCACTTTTTCAAGTGCATGTGAAATGAAAATGGAAAGCAATTGTTTAATGTAGAATTGTGAGGAGTATTCTAAGAGTAGTCTAATTGCCATTAGAGTATGATAGTCACTCAAATTTATTCTCAAATTGCTTAGATCAGCAATTTCTTCATCCTTTTTTAAAGGGAAATCTTACTCTGAAAATGAAACGGACTATATTCTTTACTGCTGTTTGCCATTTTTGATCCTTTATCCTGGCTATAGTTACAGGGTTCCTTTTGATAGACTATGATTTGTACATAAATGTGAGAAGACCCTGGAGACTTGGAGGTGCCAATAAAATGGGTCCCATTAGATGCAGTGGACTCGCTTCAGCTCTAGAAATCAGGTGCATAAATAGCACTGCAATTGGGAACAGGTAGGAGTGTGCATGACTTGTCTGAGTGGTGATGGCAGGACTTCAGTGTGTATTCAGATGTCTTTTCAGGTATGGGCTCCTAAACCAACATCTGACTGACCACTATTGCCTTGTATGAATATAAAACTTACTGGTGGTGAAAGTTGCTACCAAAGTCTTAAGAACAGAAATGATGTTCTGAAATGAAGTCATGACTCTTTTAACGTTACTGTTGAAGCCAAGCATCTGGAACTAGAGATTTAAATGACATGTGAATGCCAGGAACCCTTTTCTTGTTTGTGTTCCATCAAACTTTGACATTGCTGTAGTAAAACCAGAATACCATTTGAACCCTGAAATGTGTCAACTTCTGCAGAATATAAAAGGGTAGTCTGAAAGTGGCAGCAAAGAGAATTACATTGATTTCTTATTGATCTTGTGAGTGCATATACATATTTTTGATGCCGATTTGAAAATGTGAATTGTTTAATGTAGCTTCAGACCAGCTTGTTCAATGAGGCTTATTATTACACAGCTGTGAGATGTTTAAATTTAGGCATGTTTCTGCGCAGGCTACTACTATATTTACTGATTTCTCTGCAGGAGAGATGATGGAAAAGATCAGTAATACCTCTATCCTCTGTATACCTACCTAGAACAATTGAAATATTTTCAGTCCTTTTTGGTTACACAAGTATTGATATGAATCTTCCCTTTGTTGTTCCAGCCACAGGTGCTTGCCTGAAGTATTGTGTGCAGTTTTGGGCACCACAGTGTAAGAAGGATATAGAGCTATGAGAGAGCATCCAAAAGAGGGCAACAAAGATGGTGAAGGGCCTTGAGGGGAAGCCATATGAGGAGTGGCTGAGGTCACTTGGTGTGTTCAGCCTGGAGAAGGCTGAGGAGACCTCATCACTGTCTGCAGCTTTCTCATGAGGGGAAGTGGGGGGGCAGGCACTGATCTCTTCTCTATGGTGACCAGCAATAGGACCTGAGGGAATGACCTGAAGCTGTGTCAAGGGAGTTTTAGGTTGGGTCTTAGGAAAAGTTTCTTTACCCTGTGGGGTTGGTCAAGCACTGGAAGGGGCTCCCCAGGGAGGTGGTCATGGCACCAAGCTTGACAGAGTTTAAGAAGCTTTTGGACAATGCTCTTGGGAACACGGTGTAATTTTTGGGGTTGTCTTGTGCAGGGACAGGAGCTGGACTGAATGATCCTTGTGAATCTCTTCCAACTCAGAATATTCTCTGATTCAGGTTAGTTACATTCATATATCTGTCGCTGCATAAGTTCACCTGGTTTTAGTAGCCCATGTAAATTTTAAGTGAGTTGTCAGTTGAGGTTAAACCATGACAAATAGAGACTTTTTAATATTGGAATGGAATAAATTATCCTGTTAGAGGGTTACAAAAACTTGTATAAATAGTGGAGTCTTGGTTTTTAACTTCTCTGCTGGGAAGCATGGCCAGATGGAGGACTACTGAAAAGAAGATGGGACACTGTGTATAACACCCAGCATTGGACCTTTCATACAGAACCATTTCTTCTGTTGAGGAATTAGCAGTGCTGTCCAAAAGTGATGTTTTTCTTCCAGCTGTACTGTTTAATGCAAGGTTGATAAACATAATTCTCTTCTTGATTTGATTACAGATGAAGGAATCTATTTTTCACATTCGTAATGGTTATGTAGGATGTGTATAGCAGGTCGGTGCAGTACCACATGTGATTATTCCAGGTGGCCTTTCACACTTCAGAGCCTAGAAGTTTTTACACCGCAGTATGAAAACCAAACAACATCATAGTGTTCAGAAACTGGTGGTGGAGAGGAAGGAGGAGATGTTGGGAAGGTGTTATGGGAACTTCTTTTTCTAGTGTAGTGGATTTTTTGAGTAATGAGGATACTAGCTCCTTTTTGTTACTCCACTAATAATTGTTGACCTCTAAAACATGATTCGAAACTCACAGCAGTTAAAGCAGTCTCATTGCCCTCTATGGCTTTTTGGGTCACGGCAGCCGAAAAGACTCTCAGAGTCCTTGCCCTTTCATTTGGGAAGTATGATTTCATAGGGGCTTCCTGTTCCTATGAGGTGACTGCTCTGAGCTGACTTCATTCAAAACTGATTACAGAAACAATTTGAGGCTGTCTGTACTTTTAGTTTTCTATTCAGTGCCTAATAAGCATTTGTCAGGCTTTTTATAGACAGTTTGTGAACTTTAGAAGTATAAAATGCTTACATTTAGTATGATGAATGGGGATTTAGCTAAACTACTCTTATTAACATTAACTGAATGCCTTTAGTATTTATGTAGTATTTTACACTTTTGAAATGCTGTACTAACATTAATTTTCACAACACCCCTGTACAGTACTGTAGGTGAGAAACATGGTGTCTAAATACCCATCAGCTGTACTGAGAACATCCCCACGAGGGTATAAAAAAGTGACCGAACAAAGACCTTATAAATTAAAAACCCGCTTAATTTAGTTTAATCTAATTTGCTAACTTTTGTTCATGTAGAACAGTAGATGACTGTGCTTGCTCTTAAGACTTCTGGGCATAATGGGGCAGTAGAATGAAAGGAAAAATTCCATGTTTCTTTGCTTCCTCCCCCTAAATTATGCTGACTGGGTTTTGCACAAATATATTTAATGTGTTTGTGGTGCCTAGAGAGAGACATTGGAAGGTGTGAAATTTATACATATGCAAAAAACTCCATAAAACAACAATGTACTTGATGATAAACCTGTTGATGTCATCATGGCTAGGCTTCATGAACGAAGATTTGGGAAATCTTCGTGTGGCTGCATTTGTAGAAGATGGCCGTTTCGACCCTCGCCCGGCTACAGGGCTTTGCAAATGTGGATAAGGCCTTCAAGCCTGCGCAGTGGATTTTTTAGGTGAGACACAGTGGGCGCTGAACTGAACCCACCCTTTAATCCTAAAGTTCATCTGCCGGGGCCGAGCGAGCTTGGACGGTGGCAGCGAGGTCCTCAGGATGTAGGTTTAATTAGTGACCTTCTCTTAGATGGATGGCCTTACAGGGCTGAACAAGCTCCATATGCCCGGGTTTAGAGTTGTCCTTCTCCTCTGTGTGCTCCGAGGCTCCTCCTCTCATCTCCCACGAGGGCACAGCCCACGCTGGCGAAGCTCCCCCTCTCTCACTCCTTTCTCCGCGCGGGGCTGGGCTGCATGCGCTGCCAGGACCCACCTGTTGATGTAATTGGGGAAAAATAGAGGGGTGTGTATTCACAGCAGCTCAGTCAGATGTAAAAGTTTTCCGATCTGCTTTTAGAACCAAGATTTCAGAACTTGGCATGAAAAAATTCTTAGCCAGACTATTAAAAACTAACATAATCCAAAAAGGCAGATTGCTTGAAATTTTGATCACTTGCTTAATAGAGTGTTTAAGTTCCTAAGAGCCAACACCTCATCATAATTTAGCACTTGGTCAGAGAGGAAAGAACCGCTATCACTCACTCCAGCTATCAACAAGGAAAAAACCATTATTTTTCCTGTGAATTGATTTATTTCTAGATTATTATAACATCTCTTAAAACCCAACCAATCCTTACCCCACCTTCAGTTGTCCATAAACTCACCACTAGCACAAAGTAGGGTAAAGAGGAAAAACAAGGAAAATAAAAAAGATTACTATTCCCTTTAGATATACTAAAATGTCTTTGGTTCTTGGTATTAAATAAAATATGGGAGGAAAAATTCTTCTCTTATAGTAGTGGAAAGGAAAAACTCTGTCCAACATTTAGTTTCAACTAGTCAGGCCCTAAATCATATTCTTTCTAAAATGAAGACTTTTCCATATAAATATCAAAGGAGTTACTATATCTGGTAACTCTCTGCAGACTAAGGTGATAACAGTGAATATCAAAGACGATTACATACTGGTATTTTTGTTTACATTTATTTCTGACCTCCTGAGCTGAGGAAGTCACTGTGTAATTTATCATGGATAGGTTTTTCTGACACAATTTCTTTTCCTTCCAAGCTCGCGTGTGACACAGCCACTTCATCCTCTGTTTCTAAAGGTGCACAGGAAAGCTATGAAGTGCAGCATCATTTTGTTGACTGAGAGGAAGTTTATACATAGTTATTTTGGAATGGTTTTGTAAGAGAGGAAAAATGGCATAAAAGTGTCTTCTCCCACTTAATTTTGCCCATTTTAAGAGCAAGCTTTAGCTTCTTGAGAGCCTTCAAAATGTAGGGGTTTATACAGAGTGGCTAAATTGGTAAATCATGTTCAGAGAAAGAAATATGTATGTCTGTGGCTGCATGCATGTGTGTGGCTATTTTTTTTTAGGCCAGTTAATTTCACTCAGTGGGGTAATCAAAGCTGAAAAAGGGAGGTAGAAACTTTCCTTTAAAAAGTGATTTGGAAAAAAAAATTCCAAACATTTATTGGATAGAGTTGATGTTTCTGACAAGGACCATCATATATTTGAACAACTTGATGGTTTTGTATTGGAATTTCATTTCTTTAGCATGGGGAAGTAATTGTAATAATTACTGTGTGACATTTTTTTCCCGAATGTGGTTTAGTAATCTTACTTTCTTAGGTGAAAATGGGAGAATTTAGAAGCCAAGAAAAAAAATAAAAAAAACTGGAGGAGAGGGAAATGTCTTGTAATCTGATGTAGAACTGAAGAAATGTTAAAAGGTTTGACCAGAGCAGAATAAGTCTGAAGTCTTACAGCAGAAAAATACTTGAGGCTCAGAAACTGTAATTCTTGAAATTACAATGTTTAAAGGCAGTTTGCAATTATAGTATTGAATGTTTTTTGTGCATGAAAACATCACTTATGAGAAAACATCCCCTGTCTGAATGTTAGATTCCTGCTGCTGTAATAATCTTCCTTTAGGTTATCTTTGTTTGGTAGATGACTCTTAAAAAATGAAAATTAACCAATAAAGCATCAGTCATTAGAAAATAATTCTTTACAGGAATATTTGTCTTGAAATACCTGAGTTTTTATTTATGCTAACCACTTTACCCTATGAACTGAAGAGTTTTTGGATCTCATTTGGACTTTTCTCCTGAGCCCTAGTTTCCAGTGGCTGGTAAGTTATTGCCCATTTTCCTAGAAGTTGTGGAATTGTAGAATCCTCTAGGTTGAAAAAGATCTCTAAGATCATTGAGTCCAAGTCCACCACAAAATTGCATCCCCAAGTGCCACATCTCCATGTAAATGAGAACTAGGATATTGGTGAATATTTTAGTTATTTGGATTTAAAAATATAATCCCCAATAGATGCATATAAGTTATTTTTCTATAAAACAAGATATGTTTTACTCTTAGAAAGAAGTTGGCAGATTAGACAGTGTTAATGGCAAAACAAGGAGATGTGAGTTTGCATCATAATATCCCCTTGGCAGTGAATATTGAAGTTCAAAAGATGATTTCTGTCATCTGACCATAACCACGCTTCCAAAAGGGCTAAGTGGCTGCTTAGAAAATAAACCACGTCACTTTATTGAGGGTCTTGAAAAGTGGTGTTCTCTGCCTTTATGAGTCTAGCTGTGATGTCAGTTTTACTACTGCTGGCCCTGCAGAACAGGTACAGTCATGGGAGGCAGAGCTGGTTCATACACCACCCACAGAATTGCTAATGACATTCCAGCTGGCAAATTCTGCCTGGAAATTAAAAGCATAGAACAGTTTCACCTTGTTTATGTGGCTATTTAATATTCTGCTTTGCTTTTTAATTCCTAATGAATCTGCTTGCTGCTCCAAAGCCTTAGACTTGTTTTTGTGTTTGACTCAAGCTGATTGTCCTGTACATTAATTTTGAGTGTTACTGTTGTGGGCACAGTAGATGTACTCTTATGCATGTCTTGTTGAGATCTGTAATGTTTAGCAGTGCACTGTATAAATGTCACTGCAGTTGTAATTAGTTCACTAAACTTTTGCTCGTAAGGCAAGGCCATATAGGCTTCAAAGGGAAACAGCTTGATTTGCAGAAGCCTGGTTGATTTTGTAGAGCAAACAGTTGGAGAGTGATAACTTCTTTTTGTGAGCACATTTGATCTGGATTAGAGGGGTATAAACCTAGAACCAGTCAGCCATTTTCACATTTGCTTTTCTGAGAGGAACCGCTCTTCATTTCTGGTTAAATGACACATAATTAAACAGCTGTGACGGATGAGGGAATATGCCTATGTCCAATTATGAATTCCTCTGTTCTATGAATAGGAGCTATGATTGCAGCCATCAGTGTGGATTAGAACTTCCATTTCATAGCAGAAAACATGCCATATCTGAAGATTTGAAAAATGGATGTAAAGGAAGTTGTCATCAATGGGTAGCTGTAAGTTTGTAGAACTCGAGAAAGTCATTAGTTTTTTACCTAATTTCTGTCCCTGTTGGTCTCCAGAATGGGAAATCCTAATGAAGGGTAAGAATAATGAAAGGAATGTTAGACTGCTTTTAACACAGGTGTTCTAGGACTGGAATCCAGTGGCTTCAATAGAGAGATAGGGGCAGACAGAAACGGGCTTCTCTGAATTCTAGTTCTAGGTAAGAACCTCACAGTTGCTTCCCATCTTTGTCTTTCCTTCTCCTACCAAATTAATAATGAGTTTGATGAAGGGAATGGGTGAAGTTTGAGTGATTCAGGATTATTCCTGTGGTCAGGGGTGGTATTTCACTGCTCAAGAAAGAGGCTGGGTTCTACCTTGTTCCAGCCCCATTGGAACATGCAAAATTCATTGCACTTGTGCTGTTCTCCAAAATTAAGACCCTCTGTTGGAAAGACTGCCAGTTTCCCTCCCTTACCTTAGCTAGTAAAATGAGAACCAAAATGCTGCTCCGTAGCTCTTTGTTTGGAAGAGCTAAAAGCACCTGATTTTAAGAAATGAGTTGCAATGCACTAAGGATTTCACTTTTATATAAGGGGTTTTCTAGTATACGATCTAATTAATCATAATAACCTCTGCAATATAAAGCTTTCCACTGTCTTCCTTACTGCAAATCCGTACCTGTAAAAATAGTTCAAATGTTATTACTGCATTGTTCTTTCTGAGTTGTTGGAACTTCTCTACTGAAATATTTCTGGCTATATTCAAAGAACAATTATCCACTTAAGCGAGGTTTTTTGTATTAATGCTAAGTAGATAAGACATTGAAACATCCATGAAATATATACCAAAAATATTTTTACAATTTCATGTTTAGAGAGAGATCTTTCTGTATTTGTGAGCGTTTTAAGAGTGATTGGAAGACATGCCAATATTTGATTATTTTATTTATTTTTCCTGTAAAATCACTCTCTTGAAACCAAGAAGTAATTTATGTGTATATTAACACCAATGACCAATTTGCTTTGTCTTTTTTCCAATCATGGATATCTGGGGATATATACTTAGATTTGATCTGAATGGCAGAGACGAAGAGGGCTCTGCACTTAAAGTTCATTCGTATAAGAGTTTGAACATCACAACAATGAAGTTTCATTTCTCAGAATCGAAAAAATCCCCCAACAATCCATGCTTATAATTTTCTAGTAGAAAAAATACCCAGAATCCTAAAACTAAAAAGTCTAATTGAATTAATTGAAAAGGTCTTCTGTAGAGGCTAGTGGCAGTGATTTGCATAAATTCTTATTAAGGTGAATAATGTATTTCTTCAAGATCCATTAAACAAGCTGTAATCAGTTGAGCTTGAAAAAACATCACCATGAAACTTTGGTTTAAAGTAATTACACAGCATATATTTAAGTTCTGAAAAATTACAAAAACATGTCTAAGAGACATCAGCATCCTTCAGACAGTCAGAAGCCATGTAATAAATACCAAGAGGAAGGGTGGATTGTTGTTCCTGGCTTTAAGTTAATTCCACAAAGGCAAAATATGTCTGGTGGGGAGGAAACACAGTGGGGTGTCGTATCAGAGTGAGGTATCTGCAAAGTAGTTTTTGTGCTATTTTGAGGAAGAGAACCTAATGAACTTGAGGTATGCTACAAACTTCAGTACTTACCACCTCTACCTTATGTGGTTAATACCCTACTGCAGGTTTGGCTTTTTTTTTTCTTTTCTTCCTTTTTGAACAGTTAAGCTGAGCTAGCCATTAAAGCATTTACTTCTGTTTGCAACCTAAAAATTTGTTCCTCTTTTACTTTCCAGGATTAATTCAGATGCAGTCTTTCAAATCACAGGTGCTAACTGGTTAGATGCATTGTCTTTACCCTGTGTTTAATTAAAAACTTTCTGAGTTAGTCCATTTAGTGATAGGAGTTGTGTGGAATTCAGTTTGGAACAACCATTAACTTATTTTAGCAATCTTTTGGATGCCAGGAAAGGTGGGCTTTCAGGAACTCAGAGTGTCTGCTATTCTTGGCCATACTTTCCTCTCTTTATTTAAGGCCATAAAAAAATGAGCACTTTATAAAAGGTTACTGTACTGACAATAATAATTCAGTTTTTGGTTCAGTAATTGATTTTTATTTTTACTGAGAGGTGCACTGGATCCCTTCCTTGGCATTTAGTGAGAAGTCATGTTTTTGTACCCTTTTGTGTTGCAGAAGCCAAATTGAAAACTTCAGATGATAGCACTTAATCAGCTATCTAAACCAGCAGTTCCTCAATTGTACTGTATGTATATACACACTTGTATAATTTGTTACACACTGTTCAAAGTGGTAGTTGACCAGACTGGAACTGGTACTGCTAGAGTTGGTACCTGACAACCTTTATTATACTACCTGTTCAAAGAAAAAATCATCACAATTTGGTCCCTATTCTATTACATTTTGCTTGCTGCTTTCTTTTGTTTGATGTTTACAGTCTGAAATATAGACCTGGGGCCATGAATTCCAGAATGAATCAGGGTGACTGCTATTAGCGAGTTCTAAAAACTTCATTCTCTTTATTTATGTCAATTTAACACTTCCTGTCCTTGAGAGAGACCTTTGGTGGTAGATAGCAGTACCTACAGCAAGAAAACAGGGTAAATATAACTTTTGTTATGTGTGATAGCAACTTTGAAACATCTTTTCTCCTGTTGATCATTTGGCATAGCTTTTTTTTCTTTGAATTTGTCTTACTTGAGAGACTTCAGTTGTACAGCTTGAAATAGGATACACTGGTGTTTTCTTGTATTATGGAAACCTCCCTCAATTAAAAAACCAAAAGGTTTGAAGCTTCTGAATGAAAATGTAATTCTTGATTACTTTTGGGGCTCTGGAGCCCAGAATGAGAAACTGATTGCATGTTTACTTAGTATCAGGGTGTCCTTAAGACTATTGTCAGTGCCAGTTATTTTTAAATGTTCAAATCAGAATTTGTTTCTAATGTCCTCAACTCATTGTGGTATTCCTGATAATATGAGTTAGCTGTTACAGCTTCTTTTTGTGACCCTGGAGAAGAAAGGGAAAAAAAGAGGTTATTTTATTTATTTTAAAAAACCCCAAAACAAAACCCAAACAAACAGAACTCCCCCCCCAACCCAAAAGACCCCAAAACCTCAGTATGGTGGCCTGAAGTACTTTCTTTGTTTTGTGATAATTGTCACTATTATTTTTTGTTTTATTATATTGAACAGTTTTGTATATTTCTTTCGGCTGTGTAAGGGCTTTTAGATTATTTATTTTACTTTATTTATTGTAATTAAAATGCACCCAAACTGTTGCATGACTCATCTATAGAGGAAAATACACATTAAAATATCTCCAGATAAAATCTGTTGTGATGTTTTTCCCTGTTGCTTCAGTTTTTGATGATTTTACATCTTGTTTAAAGAGCTAGTATCTCAAGGCTAGCTGATGTATGCTAAGATTCAGTCAAACCATTCCTTTATATATTATGGGAGGTCTGTAAGTGATGGGTGGCCCAAAACCCAAAGTCACCATTCTATTCAAATAAACACTCAAAGAAAGTGTGTGCAAGACCTTTAACTCTTACAGGAGCTTGGCTGTGTGCCATGTTTCTGACTTAATGGAATGGCTGATTTCAGGGTTGCCTGGGGCCATAACCACAAATAAGCATATGTATCTCTGAGGTCATTGAAACCAATTTTATATTTTCATAGTTATTGGAAATAACTCACCTGGCTTGATTTTTAAATAAAATTGAAGAATATCAGCCTCCAGAAGTACCCTTTAATTTAAAACTTTCACCTGTTTTGTTAGCCTGTAATATTAAATTTAGAGTAGCTTGTGTCTGTAGAAATACTGTTTTATCTTTCTCAGAAGTTGATGATTGAGTGTTCACTGTAAGGTTGGGATTCAAGTAGAAGTGTCTTTATGTAAAATAAGTCTCATACTCAGCACTGCTGCAGTTTCTAGTTAGATTCAGTTCCATTTCCCGGGGTGGGACTTCCACCTCCTAGCAAATTTGAAAAGGAGATGGTGAGTTTTTGGGTTTCGTGTGGACTCCCAGTGCCTCTCATAAGCCAGAAACCACTTCCGTTCCACACTGATTTCTACGTGCTTTTGTCCTAAAAGCCCAAGATTGAGAAGGAACTATAGGGGGTGATAAAGTTGATTTGAATGAGGTATGTATGGCTGATTACATGCATCATCTGGGTAATTTTTTCTGAAGTAGTTGGATAGCAGTATTTTACTGTCTCAGTATTTCTTTGGATTTCCTTAAAAGAACATGGCAGTCTACACTGAAATCTTCAAATGCCTCTGCTGCCACATTGTCTTAGTGGATCGGATGTGTGGGTTGGATAGCTGTATTATTTATTGGCTATGTCTTAATTAATTTCTTAGTGTCTTTCTGTGTGCCATAACATGTGAGAAACCTGGGAGATTTATGGTGTGTACACAGCACTGTATTATTCCAAACAACTAATTTCCTGTGCTGAGAAATAAATCTTGAATTCCTGATTACTTTGTAGCAAGATCAATGTAGAGCCCCAGAAAGAGAAGCAAGTCTCATAGAGCAGAAACTACTTATTCCTTATTATGTTACTCTAGGTTGATTTTATTATGTAGAAATAAATACATCCTACTGTTGTATGTGGCCTGGCAAACTATAATTTTCTTCATTAAACTTTCAGTGGCTAACAATGCCATGAGAGAGAAGCAAAGAGGGACCCTGAACTCTCAAGAAGTAACCTTCCATGGCATTGTAGGCCATAGATATTCACTTTGTTTATGTAAAGGTTCAAATGGACTGTTACTCTTTGGTTAAAAAAAAAGGTATTACAATGCTCTTTCTTAAATGATATGTAAAACACATGCAGAGACCTAGCTGAAAACAGACTTGATTAAGCTCAGACATGTGAAGTTGAAGCTGCTTCTCTCCAAGGTGAAATTCTGTATTTTTTCTATGCATATGTGAGAAGATGAGTTACTTGAAGAGAATATATTTGCCTTGTCAACAAATGCAACAACACAGTACCCACTGCTTTTCTCTTTTTTAAGTCTGAAAGTGCTGACTGACTTCTCCAAGGCAGCTGTCCTCTAATTTGTCACCTTCATCGCACTGAGTTACAGGTTTTGCTCTTAATCTATCTGTGATTTTTTCCCTATTTGAACTTTTTTCTTGTTGTGATCTCAGCCAGTCCTCCTTCTTTCAATAGAGGGGCAAAATTATCACTGTTCTTTATCAGTGATGGAATTTTGAAAGACAACTTACAATTTCTGTCTTAGTAAAATACTACATGAATTGTGCTCTCACAGACCATTTCTGTTTGATATAGATTACTGAAAGAAGCAAACTGTTTACTTTTTTAAAGCTTTCATAAATGTTTGTGTGTGATCAGCTTTCCTCTATAGGTCTTTCTAGGCAGAACTTACAGCTGTCATTGTCTAAAGGCCAGTGTTATGAAATGCCATAACCTTTTGTGGCACTTGGGTTTCTCATCTGCCAGGAAAAATGCAGTCCTCTGGTGTGCTGCTGTCAAGCGTGGTTGGACTTAAATTTTACAGTAGGGAAGTTAAGCCTAGCGATTAAATATTGGGTTGATCTTTCAGCAGATTTTCAGACCTTCATTTATAGAAGTATACTTCTTTGGAAAGTAAAAGCTACTTGGGGAAAAATAAAAAAAAATCATGGAAATCACCAGTGAAGAAAAATGCAAGCAGTTGGCTAGCATAGAGTTGGAGAGACTTGAAAATCTGTAACTGTTTCAGTTCAAAGCTACTTGCTTTTGTAGTTCAGCTTAGCTTGCCTTAGCTCTAATTTTATTGTCAGGAAAGTTGATCAGTTATATGATTCAGGTAATGGCTTCGGTTTACCTGAATTGCTGTCTTAGATTCTTCTTACTTACTGCCTGCCTCCTAACAGCTATACTATAACATAGAAAGGAATGGGTTTTTGTTGTTTTGTTTTTATACTTGGAAGTCTAAAAAGTCTGCAGAAAGACTGTAAAAGCTTATGCCAATTGCAGTTGATTATAAAACCTACTGGTTTCAGTGACATAAAGTGGAGGTTATTCCAATACCAATGTGAATTAAAGCTAATGTAGCAGAAATCAGGGTTTGATCCTGTGTATTCTGATAACATAATTCAACTAATTTGTTATTTCCTGCCTTTTTAGCTCAATCTTTGACTACATCCAGTAAAATCCTTGAGAGTGTATGGGATGCAAACTTGCATATAATGGCAACTATAAAGCTCATATTTTTTTTTTCCAAAATAACTGTAATTAGTCCTCTTGATGTCACTCCCAAACCATTGCCTACTAACTGTGTGCTCTTAACTGAGGAATGAAAAGAAAGTAAGATTTATTTTAAACACTGCTATTGTTTCAATTTCTAGTCTTTCACAATTGCTGTGGCATGCCACGAAACTTGGTTTACTCTAGTGAATCCCTGATCTTGATAAACTATTGTTGTACCAAGATGAAACAAATTAGTAAAACTCATTTTAGCTTTTTTCAGTAGGAACCACACTTTCCAAACGAGTGGGTGCCAATCTACTCTATTAAAGTATATTTATAAAGGGCATCCCACAGTGCCTCTTGTAAAGAAGTTAAAGAGCTGGATAGAGCATAGTTCATTCATAGAATCATCAAGGTTGAAAAAGATCTCCAGAGTGATCAAGTCCAACCTTTCACCAAATACCACCATGCACCCTAAACCGTATCACAGAGTGCTCATTTTTTGAAAACTTCCAGGGATGGTAACTACCACCTTCCTGGGGAGCCTGTTACAGGACTATGCTGAGCAGTCACTCTATTCATTAGAAGTCATTACACAGCTTTGTGTGAAAAAATATAGGTTTTAATTATCTGGGTTGTTTTACCTTTTGGTAGAATTTAGTTTTCATAAAAATTGGTTTTGACATAAGTCTGTAGTAAGTTCCATTTTTTTTCTGCTAAAAAAATAAAATTATAAAAACGCTTACAAGAACGTATCTGGCATGTCTGCAGCAAGGCCTGAAGATAAAGTCTAGCTCCATTACAATTGCTTTCTAGCCAGATTTTCGGCCCTCTATATATTTTGTAGGAATTTTGCTTAATACGAATCTGAGAAGAAGTGCTGCACGATTTTTCAATTTGGAATCCTCTGAGAAGGTACTTAAAATATTTTGATTGATTCACTGGTGAGTAAACTATTATCACAGAGAAATGTAAGCCTCAACTATATGTTAACATTTCTTGCTGCTTTTTCCATCAAGTTAAGCTTGCTTTGCTTTCTGTGTTTCCTCAGACTAATTCATTGAAATGGCAGTACATTATTTGGTTCATGATTGTGTAGCTAGACTTTGGAGCTGACTCAGAATAAATTGTTGTAATCCTCAGGGAGGTTTTCCTTGCCCTCCTTGTTATTATTTGGTATCTGCCTTTAAATGGGACTGTGACTGCATATCAGACAAATTGGTAAACTAGACTAGGAACATAGTAATGACTTTGAAGACAAGTGATGTCTGTTTGGTTCCTTAGACCAGACTGATTTCAGGACAGAAAAATTGTAAGCAGAAGTGGATAAAAATGGTACCTTTGGTAGTGTGTTAATATATTTATGGGCAATCTTTCATATACGTAATTGGGCAACTTGTGAGGGCAGTTATACTAAAAATGGACAATACTTCAAGAAAAAGTACCCAAGATTTCTAGTTTCTTGCCATACAAAATAGTCTTTTAAGGCCTCAGCAAAAATATTTGTAAGATTCCAAAATAGGCTTAACCTAAACGGAAAATGCTTATTCTATACGATATTATTTAAAAAAGTAATTATTAAAAAAATCCCCAAACCCAAACAACTCACCCCACAAATCTGCTAACATGATATCCTTTTGGGTAGCAAAAGTGATATAGGGTGTACAATTGACGTGTGTCAGAATACTAGTTTTATGCATTTATGTATCTTACAGTGGGGCTAAAGGGAGGAAAGAGCAAACTTCTTGGAAACAGGAAACTTTTGTGTGGTCACAGATTCCAAGGCTGAGAGTTTGTAGCGTGGCCCAGTCTGTGCTTGGCAATTCTGTGGAAAAGCCAAGGTGGGTCTGACTGTTCTCTGAATCACTTGATTCTCACGGTGAATAACATGAACATGACCAGTGATACCTGGGTCTGTGATTATTTGGGTTTTTCCCCCCTCCCCCAATACAGACATTTCTTCATGTCTGAGTTCTAAAGACAGTATGAAGATTAAATTGACCTCTGTGGAGATACATACAGCAAATTGTTTTCACTGATCAGATTTTGAATAACACTTTTCAATTAAACCAGTAAAATCCTAAGTTTAGACCAGAACTTTGTTAATGAAGGGTTGTTTTGGTGATTAAATAAAAAGCTTGAAGAAAGGAACTTATGCACAAAAACTTTGATGCATTTTTTTATCCTTCCTTCCCTCCAAAAACTAAATAAAGGAGAGTGTATGTTATGTTGTGGTTCAGTGGTTTCTTCTCTACTCATTATTTCTATATTTGTACGTGCGTGTGTTCCTGGGTATTCTCTTCAATGCTTCTCTAAAAAATCAGAGTGCTGCCTAAAAATGTGTGCCTCTGTTTTCAGATAATGGCTTAAAGTGTGTGTGTCTTGGAAAGGCTTTATGTATATTCAGAAGGTGACCTGTCAAAAAAAGTAGTTTAATATCCATACTATTAATTTGGTTAAAGAAATCGACATGTCTACTTTAACTGCTATATTTAACATTTCTGTCCTTGTACTGTTGTGAGTTGCTGTATGTGAAGTGGCAAAAAATACTTATGTTTTTTTTTTCAATGGAAAGTGGGGAAGAGAAATAGTATAGTGCCATATTCTACTGCAGAATAGTAAATCTAGTAAGACTTGCTGGGCCTGCTTTTATCATCTAATATAAATTTGGGAAGGGCAGCAGAGGTTCCAACTATGAATTCTGACCATGCTTCAGAAGGTGGTATTACATACATATATGAAATAAACAAATTGGGAGTTCTTGTCAGGCAATAGTTTGACTCTGAAAAATATTTTAAAGAGCAACTTTGAATGTGTATTTGAAAGAATATGTATCAGATAATTGAAAAGTATCTTGAAGTCTTAGAAGAACAGAATTAGCAATTTTATGTTGTATGGTGTAGTCAGGGGTTACGATAGTTTATAAAATATCTGTGAGAATAGCAGGAAGCATTTTCTGACTTAGGAGTGTAAGTATCTTTTCACAGACCTATGGTACATGCTGTGGTGAAGAAAGTCAGGGAGCAAACAGAAAGACAGAAGCTGTTCTTACGTTTTTATCAGCTTCCTCTTGAGAGGACGCTGATGGTATTTCATTGTTCAGCATATGAAAGTATTAATTACTTCTCTCATTTCCCTCCAGTGCGGTTTTTTTTTTTAACCTGTGCATGAATAATCAAATAATACTATGTCAGGCAGTTGGAATTAATTAGGGTTTCAAATTTCCATAGTCCATCTTTCAGTGTTTATGTCAGGCTAAATCTTAAACTGAAAGGGAGTGGAGTGCGCTTAATGTTAATATTAAGGTCATATTCTTTCACCATATGAGGATACACTTAGAAATGGAAAGGCTTACAGTATGGAGAATGAGTCAGTTCAAAGCCTTTTTAGTTAGTTTTTGAAATATTTATATTCTGGGTGGAGAAGATTTTTGAGGCCATCTCAACCTTCTCGTTACCGAAATGTTTTGAACTTTTGGTTATTTAAAGTTTTTGAAGCTCTTTTAGTCAATAAGAAAATCAATACATGAACATACTGCAGTGTAGTTAAGGCAATTCCTAATAGCATTCAGTGTTATATCTAAGTATTGCCACCACTTCCTTCTTTCAAAGAACATCTTGCATCTTCAGTTGCAAAGTTGTAAGGGGTCTAGAAGCACGCAGCTGATGGACTGCTGGATCATAGCCAGTTCCTGGTGGACAAAGTTAAACCGCAACTGATAAAGGCGTTGGAAATAAATAAGGAACAAGTTAACTTGCTTAGATGTCTTTTGTTTTTATTTTTTCTAATTTTTTTTTTATTTCCATACTGCTTATTTTAAAAGATCAATTTCTTTAAAAAGACATTGTGCAGTATAGAAAAATCTTAGAAAGTTTGTATGTCTTTATACTGTGATACAAGACAATAACCTTTCTCTGTGATTTTCCTGTTTGTTTTCTTGAGTATTTTTGTTTATTTGTCTGTCTTCATTTTTGGCAGTATTTGCAATCATTTAAGGGTGTAGTTATAGTTGTCTCACTCATCCGTCTTTCCACTCTGCTTATATCTAATGCAGGAAAGTCTCATCCAAGAAAGTTTTATGAGTAAAACGCTACTTACAGACCTGTTACTTGTAGTTCCTGTTTGTTCTGGTACTAAACTGAAGCTGACTATGGAATTGCTGTCATATTCCAAAATATAGAATTAAAATTATCATTTGTTAATATATTTTCCAGAGGTCCTGTACTAATTCTGTATAGAGATAATAGCTTTCACTAGTAATTACATAAGATAGGAAAATTATTTGAAAGTTATAAGTTGTCTTTGGTGTTGGAGCTCTGGGTTTGGTGCATTCAGATGTTTCTATACAGTTTGAAAAGGACCATACTATTGGCATTATTTGAACCTAGGTGTTTCCTTCAATCCCTTTGGTATGTACAGACCCATTTTCAGAGCCAGCTAGCAACTCAGGATCCTGTATATCACCTAGCTAGTTGTTGCCCAGTATTTCCCATGTGATATAGGATTTTCCTTAGAGATTCACCTAAGAACAGGTTTTCTTAAGAGAAACTGAAAGCTGCAACTTGAAACCCAGAGGATGCAAAGATTTTGGTCTCCTGCAATATAGAAGTTTGTTTTGTTTTTTGATTGTTTATCTTAAGCGATTTTGTTTGTTTGTTTGCTTTGTGTTTTGATTTTTGTCTTCGTTTTCCTGGCTTTTTTTTTTTTTTTTTCCTGTGAAGGAGCATGGGTCAAACTTTACTGCCTGCTGGATTTGTAGCTAAATTCCACTTTCACAACTATTGAGGAAGAATGGACTTTAATACACAACATGTAAGACATAATTGCCACCAGAATTCTACTAGAATGGCAAATAGTTCCCTTGAGTCTATAATTAAACATTTAGATGAATGTGTTTTCATGTATTTAAGCTTATTACTTTATTATGACATCTCTATCAGAAAATAGTATTTTCTGATTTTTACTTTATCCTGTCAGTACAGACTACATATAAATTATAGTCTGTGGGCAAGTGTAAGAACTGTCCCAAGTATGACAAGCTTTCTGACCACCACGTGCCTAACAGATAGCCTATACATAGCTTGGATTGACTCAGCTGCTACGTACTTTGGGGATGCTTGTACTCAAAAAAGTTGGCTCTGTCTGGGTTTTCAGTCTTGTTGTCTATACAAGTAACACATAGCCTGGAAAGCATACTTAGGGTATCTCATTAAGATCCACTGTTAAAATTCTCTAGGGTGCTTTCTTGTTGCTGTTTATGAAAAAGGACTAAATCAATACTATTTAAAAATGACTGAGGAAAAACAACGAAGAACCTACAAGTAGAGACTTGCCAGTCCATCACTACCTATCTATTTTATGTGAGAGAGGTCTGGTCAATGGCTTCCTGTGTGCACGTTTGGGATTTCTCCTTTTCCTTTAAAATATGTTGTCTACTTCAAATACTGATGTTAATTTGCAGCATATGGGGACCATTAGTAATACTGAAGCTGGATATAAGGCTTAACTTGTTAAATCACTTTAGAATGTCGCATCTGTTTTTTTACCCTAGTGTTAACACCTGGATCAGTTTAGCACCACTGCAGAAGTTTAGGATGTATATAGCTGTTAATTTTAAAAACATCTGGGATTTTTTTGTGTGTGTATGCATGTAAATGTGCCTGTGTGAATGACTGGATCTCTGGCATTTTTAAGTTTGATGAAAAAAAAGCTCAGTGATTGCGCTCAAGGTGTGTATTGACCCGGGCAAATAAGTGGTTTGTGGCAGGAGGCAGAAGGATTCTTTTGAATGGGTTAGAAATTATGATTTTGCCTTTACAGTTTTTTGTCTTTCTTCACCTTTCCATTTCTGAAGAATTGGTAGCTGACTCCAATTCCTTCCCCTCCCACCCTCCAGCGCATCCATTTGTTCTATGCTCAGTGAGATATCCCTCTCTCCTGGGATGTATGAAATGGTCAGGCATTGCAAATTGAAGAAAGCAAGCTCCCTGACTGAGCCTGCAACCCTTATCAGAGACTGCTTGAAAGTAAAAATGCCAATTGTGTTGGAATTTTGAGAAATTACTTTTTTGGGTGACCTACTGCCTTTTAGCGAGAGCAGAGTTTGCAGTTCTGCTGAAGAGTGATGAGTGCAGTGGGAGAGCTGCCCTTATTATGCCCATTAGCAAGACTGAACTAATCTGCAGGATGCAACCTAAAGGTAAACTGTGAGTGAAGCAGCAGGCAAGGCTAAAAGCATTTTGTAGTTTCCTTTATTTCAGAGTCTTTCACAGAACCAACAATTAATAATTTTTTCTATCTGCAGAGAGTGAGTGTGGCTGCTAGCATGGGATGTGTTCCTGGGGTCACTCTTGGCACTACCTGCCAGGCTGGGAGGAGTGGTTGCTTTCAGAATTACGGCTGAAATTGGTAACTAAGCAGAGTTAACAGCTTGGTTATTTGGTAGCTAAAGACAAAACAGAGCCTTGCCCCAGCTAGGAGCTGGGGCAGCCCTAGCCCCAGGCATTGGGCACCCCCCTGGGAACAAGGCCAGGCTGGGAATATGGACCCACCTCAGCAAGACCATTGGTAGGGTAAGGCTTGGGGACCTTAAGACTGGCCCTGCTGAGGTGTCACTGGGGCAAAGGCTGATGGCCCTGGGGGACTGACATGGGGTCCTGGGCCCTGGGCAGCGTGGGGGGAGCTGACATGAGGTCCTGGGACTGTGGGCAAGGTGTGGGAGCCTTGGGAGGGTCATCAGGTTGTCAAGGCTCATTAGTGCCCTTGGGGCCCTAATATGAGCAATTGAGTACTATTTATTTTTATTCTTTTATTTTATTAGATACAGAGCTTGTATTTCTTTCCTCTTCCTAGAGATAAACATTTCACTTAATGTTTTTTTGCCAGTGCAGTTGGACAGCCAGGCTAGGGATGCAGATCCCAGCTTGGCTGGTGGTGCATAGGCTGGACTCAAACCCACAGACTCTTTCTGTCTGACCTCAGTGTTACTGAGACTTCATTCACTTTTATTGAGAGTAAAATGACACAGAGCTGCCTGGCTCTGGTATCTCGGGTGCTTGTATTCCAGCATCCTCCTGCACCGTCAAGTCTAACGTTGGCCAAGTATATTTTTCCTTACATTTTATGATGTGAAACAGGGTAGTTGAACTTTAACAATCAATCTGTGTGAGACTTGCTTCTTCACTGTAGGACCTCCAGCTTTCCTCTTGTATTAGACTTTTCTAATATCCCAAAGCATTAGCAAGACTTTTTTTTCTTATAAATATTTAATAAAAAAATAACCATATGAAAAGAAATTTTAACTTTATTTAAAATCCTGATTTCTAGAAAATACAGCATTTGACCTGACTAAACCACTGAGTAAACTGGAACTGGCAACTTCTATATGTTTCATGCTGACTGGCAGATTCTAGAATATGTTGCATTTACATTCACAAGAAACTAGGAGTATTTCAAAATTGCCTGCTGAAATCCATACCCAAATATAGGGTGATCAATACTGTATCTTCAGGGCTTCATTTTTATTTTTTTATTGTTTTTTTCCTTGTTTGTTTCTTTGTTTTAATTTTTAATATGGACAGGTCTAAACAAGAAAGGATCACGTTTGCCTCAAATTTGTCGCTAAGGCTGTGAATAAAATTTGACTGAATTAATGCCTTGGAATGCACAATAGATTTCTTTATGATATGGAGATAATCAGTTTACTTTTGGTGGGGAATAGTCCAATATGAGTGTGTGCTGCATGAAAACTGTCAGCTTAGAGAGAGTGCTAGTTCTTTCAGAAGCATAGCAGAGTTGTGTGGAGTTGTTTTATACATGTGTATTGATAGCCACAGTTCTGTTTGTTTTTTGGTTTTTTTTGCTACGTGGTTACATAGCTTCAAGTGTTGGAAATGGCCATATTTGCAAAAGATATAATAAAAGCTACCATTTCCTGGGAATAACCTGTGTACTGTCTAGGCTCTTTGAGGCAGAATGTGCTGCCTCGGGGGAGGGTGGTTGTTCTGGCAATATTGTTGCCACTTATTTTCTTATTATTTCCCCAAGAAAAAACACTATCACTGTTCAGGGTTTTAACTCTAAATCCTGACATCTGATAGCCGTCCTTAGCCTTTGGGAACCTGTAGTCTAAATATAATATATTTTTCTCAGAGAATAGACTCTTTCTTGCCTAACACCTGCTTTACTCTTGCTGAATTCCTAGTTTTCTGATAGTGGTTCTGAGAGTGATACTACAAACTGAAATCACAGAGGAATTAGGTTTCGGGAAAGGACTACACAGAAGGACGAGATAAATAACATGAAAACAAAGATCTTGTTTTCTTCCAGTGTTCTTTTGTGACTGGACTAAAATGAGAAAAATGTGTGTGGGGTTGGGAAAACAAATACAGGGAACCTGATCCACTGCATAAGCAGAAGTCAAAATGAAAATTTTCAAATATTCTAGAAAGCATCATCAGATCTTTAAAGGGTTTAAGGTGACCTCTCCATAACCTCTATACGCTCAGAGACAAAAGGACATGCTGAGAGGAAGCGTGTCTGAAAGCATTACAACAGTATGCTCTGGACAATGGAAATGCTGAGCTGCATGGTATCTGGAGTATTTGCATGGAGATTCTGTGGCATAGTATATCAGTGCTTGAGCATTTTTCTTTTCCAGAACAAGAACGACATTTCTGAAGCTAATACCATAAAAAAAAAGGGATTTGGATAAAGGTTCCAAGGAAATGCAGAATGTGAGGGGAGTCTTAGAATATGAATTAGTCATGCACATGCATTTTAAATGTGGGCTTGCATTTCACACGTTTTTCCCCCTCCCTCATCTGAATTGAAAAATTATTAATTATAAGAGGATATTTGTTAGAAAGGCAGATAGAGGGTATGAGTAAAGAATTAGATATAAATCATCTCTCTTGTTTAGTATGTTGAATAGAAGAGTCTTGAGCTAATAAAATAAATGCTAAATGAGTTAAGCTCAGTAGTAACAACAATGCATCTTTAATTGCTTAAATACAAGTAACTAATTAAATTCTACTCATCTTTTTTCACTAAGCAGGTCTCACACCTTTTCCCTCTGCATAAATTTTAAATGCAAATCTTTGGATTTGTACAAACACTGTAGTAGACAGATTTTTACAGTAACAAATTAGACATGGAGACTGCTGATGGCTGGCACCAGTCCTTGCCAGGGTGGTCGAAAGCACAAATGCTGAAAGCTTCAGCAATTTTTTTTTTCTAATCAAGCTGATAGACTTGAATTCATAAGCTAGTACAACATAGAAACATGTTTTTTTTTCTCCTCTATTGGAAATACAAAAAATTTAAATAAAGGTATATTTTCGTCTTTAAAATATTCTGTTGTCTGTCTCTAGCAAGGTGTTAGCAGAAAATGTTGTCAGTCAAAATATATACAAGACAGTTTTGGGTGTGCCCTGTGCAGAACCAGAAAATTGCATGCTCCTACCGACTTCTGTATTTATTGTTCATCTGTGTCAGAGAGATTCATTCCAAAATCTAAATTAAAATTTCAGTATAAAAGGCCAGTTGGGATTTTAGTTCTGAATTACTGGAGGATCCATTGTTTCAACAATAATGTTTGCAAGTTTTTCATATTTCTTTTAACATTTTAATTATAACTCATCAAATCTTAACCGATTACTCCTGGGTTAGACTCAGAAGAATGTCACTGAAGGGTGTTTTAATTTAATGGAAACAGTGTAACATCTGTTTCTAATGTTTTAAAAGCCAATTTATATGGAAATTTTGCTCTAGCAGGAAGTCAATAGATATGTAGTTTTTAAAACCTCCTGTAAAAATTCAAACTTGAATTAAAGCAGCACCAAAGCAATGCCATTCTTTCTTGTGGTAGCAGTGTGATTGCATTTTCTCAGCCTTTCTTTTATATCCTTTTTCTTCTGTTAAAATGAAGCTTTTATTTGTCTTTTGTAGTCGAGCTATCAAGACAAACCAGGACCTTCTGCCTGAGACGCCGTGGATCCATATCTTCTACAATGACTTTTGGGGGACATTGCTCACTCATAGTGGGAGCCACAAGTCCTACAGACCTCTCTGCACACTTTCCTTCCGCATTAACCATGCTGTTGGGGGAATGGACCCATGGGGCTACCACCTTGTAAACGTCCTATTACATGCTGCAGTCACAGGCCTTTTCACAAACTTCTCCAGGATTCTCTTTGGAGATGGGTACTGGACCTTGATAGCAGGCCTGCTGTTTGCATCTCATCCCATCCACACGGAAGCTGTAGCGGGAATTGTAGGGAGGGCAGACATTGGAGCCTGCCTCTTCTTTCTTCTTTCCCTGATGTGTTATGTGAAGCACTGCTCTACCAGAGGTTCCTCATCAAGTACTTGGGGCTGGATCTTGGGAGCAGGACTGTGTGCAGGATGCAGCATGCTGTGGAAGGAGCAAGGAGTGACTGTTCTGGCCATTTCAGCCGTGTACGATGTCTTTGTATTTCATCGACTGAAAATGCATCAGATCATTTCTGCTTTATGCAAGGTGAGTCGTCTTTGCTGTAAGCTATTTGTAAGGCACCAATCACTGTTAAACAGGTGCTAAACGAGTTTTCAAGTCCCAAAAATGAGCACAGATGTCTAATGCTTAAAGAACAGTTAAATAGCTTTAGTATTGGGTTTTTACATTTTGTTTAAACCATGTATTATTAGCCATTGCTATTACTTGATGCTGGGGATGGGTTTTTTTTCAATTACTTTCCTTACTTCCAGCAATTCCCTCATTCTGTTTACCAGCAAACATTGAATATTTGAATTGAGCACTGAATATCTGACTGCCTTTTGTAAAGAATTCATTCATGCTCTTATCCTCTTGTATCTTGCAAACTCAGCTTAGTTTGGTCAGGCGTGCAAGTGTGGTGGCTGCTATCACCCCCAGGCTCCCTGAGGCAAAGATAAAGCTCTTATTGTTCTAGTTTAACAGAGATGCATAGGGCCTGGGTACGTTCCTTTGGTGCATATTGTTTTCTTCCCCTAGTAGGAGCTATGACTTAAATGTAACAGTGCCTTAACAAAATAACTATTTCTCATTTTTAAACTTCTTATCCAAGAACAAGCAAGTAAAATAAGCAAACAAAAAAGCTCACTAAAACCCCCTAGCTTCCCTCTCCCCAGACTGCATGTATTTTAGGGGTACTCAGAAACTCCGTCTGAAATCAAGACTCGGTTACATCATTTACTGTACAAATGAGTGAGCTGAGTATATGTAATTTTCTTTTCACTGAAATGGCTTTCTTTCAGAAAAATACTGACTTAACAAAAGGAAAAAGTTTCATATGGACATGTCACATTTTTTCAGTGAGACATAAACAAAAAAAGCAATAAAACAAATTACAGCTTTGCAATCTTTCTCAAAAACCTTGACATTAAAATTTTGATTTCTCACAGAAATGAATCGAAAAGAAATTGTAGATTTTGATAAGACAGTGATGAGTTCTGTTCATATAGACTATACAGCTGTGGTATAAAATGAAAATAGTGGAGTAAAAAAGAACCCCACCTCTAGTCACTGGTAGTTTCCTCTTAAACTGCTGTGACATGTTGACTTAGTTATCATACTCTTTTCTAACAAAATTGAAATGGAAAGAATAATTTCCTGTGTATTTATATACATGTATATTTTTTTTTACTTATGCATATTGGAGTAGGTAAGACCTGTTGAATGTCAGTAGCTAAATACTGTATGGTACATAGTGCACCTAATGATGAACAGAAACAAACAGTAAATTAATTAAGGTTTTTTTGTTTTGTTTTGTTTTGTTTTTTCCTAAAGTGCATCTGTAACAGCAAGCTTTATACTGAAAGGCACAGGATGAGTTCATGGGGTTTATTAATAACTCAAGTGTTAGCTTATCCTATAAAAACATTCACATGACACAGAAAATTCTGAACACCTAGGAAGTTTTTTATTATTGAACAGTCATTGCTCAAAACCAAAACCTTTGCAGACATTTCTGTTGAACTTTTCATGGGGAAAAGCTTTTTCTCCCCTTTTTGCTCCTTTTCTGCTTCAGGACCAGGGTAAAATTGGCCCAGAAGAGACCTAAGTGACACAAGTGAAATCCAAGCTTCCACTACCTAACTTTTTGAACATAACGCCTCTCTTCCTAGGTGAGGAGCTCTAAACTTGGACACCTGACTTATGAGGTTTTTTTCCATTCAGCATCAGAGTTGCCTTGGACAGCAAATTGCTGTCTATGGAAATTTGTTTGTCCATCTGTAATGATAGGAATAACAATTATGTGCTTTGTAGATTACAAACCTATTTGGAGATTGGATTTTAGCTGGAGGCAATTTAATGGGGAGAGACTACAGTGAACAAAAATATGAATGTTTTGCTTGATCTGCCAGAAATACATTTCCTAATTCACTAAATTACTAGGCTACCTGTTTCTTGCACATCTGTTCAGACTGAGCGCTGCTGCCCTGAGTTTTATCTCAATACTGGGGAAGCCTCTGCTCATTCACTTGCTGCCTCTGTTTGTTACATCACTGAGATCAGCTGGGAGCTTCGGTTACAAAGTATCTCCAGTAAGGCCTCTTTTTTACTGAGGTTTTACAGAAATCATTCGCAAATTGTATAGATTTTTGTAAGGACATAGTGACCTGCAGGGCTGGGGATGTCAGGAATGTCTTCATTGAACTAGCCTGTTACGAGAAGCATTTCTTTTGGAGCACTTGTCTGCATACTCTTTTGTACTCCAACTTTGCATGGCCTCTACCTTTAATGTCACAGTTTCCTGTTCCCAAGCACTCCCTGGGCAATAAAGGAATGAAATACAAGCCTTTTGTGAAGATAATAATTGTCAATTAAAAAATAAATAAATAAAGCAAAAAAAAAATAAATTAAAGCAAATGTATCAGTCTTCTGGAGAGCTTCTCGGTATGATAAAAATGCTTAAGAGCAACAAAACCATTACGATTTACCTAACAAAGATACTGAACATAATTATTCTAGTGCATTGCCTCCTTATCAATCATTATTTTCTGAAACACTTTCTTACTGTATTTATATTTCCTTTGGACTTTGAGTTTTACCTTTTCACATAAAATACTGTTTAGAGAATATTCAACTTAGTGGGTCTCTGGCCTGCTCCATATGAAGTCTAAAATTGCTTTTGGAGGATGCTATTTAGTTGATATCTGAATAGTTTGAGAATGATCAATGCACTTGGAGTTGAGAAATTTGGATTTTGATTGTAGCATGTCTGAGCAATATGTGACAAATCCTGACTGTGAAGGCAGGTTTAGATACTGTCCTTTTGATTTGCAATTACCTTTAAATTTATTTTCAAATGAATTGAGGATGTTTACTCCTTAAGATGGACAATTTAAAGTGATAACCTGTCTCTTTTGAAATTGTTAGTAAGAACAGAACTAAGATTTTTACTTAAAGCTTTTGGTTTAGTTTTGTTCTGTCCTTATATATGTTGATAAAGACAAGTGGATTTTTTTGTTGGTTTTGTTTTTTTTAAATTTTGTATTTAAAATAATCAAACCCCAAAGTATATAGCTGAGACTAATTTTTGCATTATGCAGAATTAAAGCATAGACTTGAATTAAGGGTAGTTTTGTTTTGTTTTTTTTTTAAAGTATTGCATGCACTTTTTCTCTCTTGAAAAGACATTCTGCACTGCTAATTGATAAGGCCAAAATAACCATTTACAGAAGAGTCATCCTGTGTTCCCTAACTGGCTTGAACATTTAAAAAAAATGGAATACGGTTTAAACTGAACCAAAAACCTCCCACCAAAGAAAGCCCCTTTTCCTCAGAGAATGTCTGGGCAATTAGAAAGAATTGTGTTTATGTACCAGTTCTGGAATTTGTACTTTGTGTTCTCCCAATTCAATATTAGAAAAGGGCAACTTCAGGAGAAAGGGAAAAAAAAAAATACATTAAAAAGGTCAGTCGAGGAAAAAGTTATGGTCTTTTTTAGTGCACTGGAGGGGAAAAGTGTAAAATGGAGCCAAGGAAGAAAGGAAAATAATTTTAAATTCATTAGCTCAAATCTGTACTATCTAAGTAAGCAGTAATGGTATGAAACTGAATGCTTTGTAATCGAATAGTGGAAAGGGTTCAATCTTCCAATCTACCTTAAGCCCAACCCTGTCCAGCTGAGCCTGGTGCATGTTTCCTAGGCTGTGCTGCAAACTGAACTCAGTGAACTCAGAGGAAATGCAGGTAGAAAAATAGCTTTTAAACACCACCCCCCCTGCCCAAAATATCCCAAATATATCTTTAGGAGTTATTTTAAACCTGAATCAATTCAGTTATATCCAGTTCTCATCATTGCCATACAAAAAGCTGTACTCGCAAACACTGAAAGGAAAGGTGCAGGAACAGAAAGAAGGAATGGAGAGAGAGGCATTTTGGGGAGTGGGTGATTAAGGACCTGGGCTGGCATGCTGCCAGACTATGACTTTCAGCTTCTACAAGCTTTTTCAGAATATACCACTGGGGAAGCTGAGACATGAGTATTTATGTTTAAAGAATAGTAAAACTATTGACCATCTTCAGGATGATCAGCAAAGTATGAACTGGTAAAAGCAACTTCAAAAATGCTCCAGCTGATGGTAGGAGATGGTATTGGGGTGGCAAGCCTGGTTTTTTTCATTGTGTTCTCATCTTTGGGCCAAGTATCCAGTGAATATAAAGTGATGGCTACTACACAAGACCAATTATCATGTGAGTCCTGATTTTTCACACCAGGTACACGACAACATCCCAGTGCAATTTGAGTAGACTGGCAGGGCTTCTGAACAAGGTGGCTGCAAGAGCAGATGAATGTTGCCCCTTATTTAGAAGCTATTCTTGAAGCACCTTAAAATTGTATATCATAGCTACTTATTTAACTATCCAGCTCTTTTCTCTGTCATCTGTGTATTGGTTATTCAGTAGAACTTGGATGCTGATTTTTTTTCCTTTTGCCAAGTTTTGTATTCCTGTCTGCCTGTGATGCTCTCACTCTGGCTGGAAAAGTTGTCAGTCTGGATTCCATTTCATTTGGTTAACTCTGTTTTATTCTGACTAGCTGATGAGGATGTATTTGCTGTCTTTAAGACAGAAGATTTTGATACAATTGTATTTATTGTGGTCACAAATTAGTTGTCTGAAATGAGAGCTATTAAAAAAGTGGTGTTCTACTGGGGCAAACCATTCCTTATGAAAGAAAGTTAGACTTTTATTTGATTTTTTCAGCATTTTAGACCTTGAGTCATTTCCAGTGTAAATTGCATAGCAGGTATGCAGATTGATTGAGATGTCAGGTATGACATGTATCAGATGATTGTACCTGTCAGCTGCTAGATTTGTGCAAGTTAAGCCACCAAAGGTCAAGGAGTGGGAGGGGGGACTTGAATATGGGAGAGAGCTTGTTATGATAGAAAATATGCAGATTCAGAGGTCTAATTGCTTTGTACTTGCAATATGCAGCTTGAGAGCAGAAGCATTAATCAACAGTCTTCTGTCCAATTAATAGTGCAAACCTAATACAAACCCTACTGTGCTGCTGTTTTTTCTTGTAGTGGGGTTTTTTTTAGGTTTTCTTTTGTTTCCTTAGTTGGTTTCCTTTGGTTTTGTTTTTTTTTTTAAATTTATTTTATTTTTCGTGGGAATGGAGCTGGATAACATTAGCAGTTAAAAAGATGGGGCAAATGCATTTAAAGCTCATTTTTAATATAATGGTAATGATAAAGTATTTATTGCTCTGTGGTTTATGTGTACAAACTGCCTTACAGAAATAACTAAACCAGATGTATGTTCTAATGTTCCATTGCTACAATACAGTAACATTTTACCAGATCAACATATTGTTAGTACAGGGGGTTTGTTATACTAAAATAAGGAAATATCTCTTTTCCCATCACTTATTTGATTAAAATCTCCCTCTGGGGGGTCTGTCTCACATGTGGAATTAGTTATTGGTATCTATAGCTTAACACGAACCACAAATTGGATTGCAGGATGTATTATCTAGTCTTCTGTGCTATTATAGCAGTACTGGTTTTGTAAAAAGCAATTTTATTGAAGGCTTATATTTTATTTAAGGTAATGATGTGAACCTGGAGCTTCCATGGATGACATGGTCAACCACCAAACCAAGTTTCATAAAACTCTACTTTCTTTTATGGTCTTGGAACAGCCTTGGTTGTGGGTGATACGTATGATTGCTGCTCGGTATTAGATAAAGCTACTGATTTTTGAGAACACTCTAAACTTCAAGTAAGCCACTTTTGGCATTCTTTAGTCTTTGAAGTGGCTACTTTTAGAACTATTGTGCTTTGGAAAGCAATGTCAAAATAAAATGCTGCTCTTGATTAAAATTTGCAGTTTTGTCTTTCTCTTCTGAGAAGCTCTAAAGCCTTAGCAATGTAGTAGTTGGTTTTGCTTATTTTTCACCTCTTCTCCATCCACAAGTTATGCTATTTTGCAGTAGTGTTTCATCATTATTTAAAATCTATTTTCTGCTTATTTTCTAGCACCTAATGAATTTTATTATACTTGAAATTACCCACAGGTCTTGATATTTTGACAGATCTGATCGGTAACCTATTATTTTGTGAGTTATTTCTCTTTTGGGCACCCTATGTCTTTGAAATATAGCATTTACAGTGTTCAGACTGTTAGAGGAGTAGCTGCTCTCTTGCAGGACAGACTTCAATCTTGGAGTCAGATATTTAGTAAGTTTACTTTCCCTTGATGCTGTTTTTATTCCAGTTAAAAATAATAAATAATTTACAGCTTCAAAAGATGATTTGACCTCTCGCAGGTTCATTTTGTCTAACAAGAGCTGCATATTCAAGTGCGCTAAGCTGTTAAATATTACACTGGTGGGCTGGGTAACCTTTAGCATTTCGAGAGCTGTGGGAAAGACTGGGGGCTCTGTTGCCAGCTGGGGCCCCATTTATTCCCTAGCATCTCTCATTCTGCAGTGGTCAGCTTGGGGTTAATTTTGCGGACAGCTTTAAGGCTGTACAAAATTGTGGAAATGCTGAGCCGAATGTGCCTGCACATACATTGCTCATCTTTGCGGATGAGCCAGCCTGATTATTTTCTCTTCACTCTGCTGGATGGCAACAGCGTGACGCCTGTGCGGTCTTGACCAGTACACCCCCTCCCACAGCAGATATTTCCTAGACAAAAGAAGCTTTTTGCAATTTACTTCTCTCTTGACAATTTCAAGTAGCTAGTACTGTGATTTCCTGTAGTTCCCACAGCTCCTTGAGGGTTTTTTGTTTGATCCTGAAATAAGAAAAGCAAGATTGGCCTCCACTGTCTTCTCAGAGGTATTGATCTCCTGCAGGTCCCTGTGATGTCAGTGGAATGGTGCAGAATTGGACATCAATATGTATAAATAGCTGTTGTTTCCTGAAAATATTTTCATGGGGTGATTTAAACAGATCACATATGACAGAAATACAGCATCCTAAGGCAAATTTATCCATGTCGTATCTTTTTAAAAATGAAGAATCATAAGCCGTCTTGCTGAAGTCACTAACACTGCCATAACATGGATTATATTTTAATATTAAATCTGTAATATCTTTATTGGAATTGCCACTAAAATTCTTATCACTTTTATCTACTCACTTGAAGTCTACAATAATATTTAGGAGCTTATATTTGAGAATGCCTCTCTGGAAAGATGAAAAAGGCAAAGTTTCTTTAATAAATGACTAAGTAAATAAAAAAAAAGAGAGAAGGCTTTTCGTATTTACGGGAACTGTGAAGAACCTTCAGTTTAACAGAGAGGTTAGTTTGCCAGAGGAAGGTTGTCACTGTCTTCAGTAATGCATAAGATTTAAACTGTGTTATAGCATAAAAGTATGCTGTGTTCTTCCATTCTTCCCTGCTGTGGCTTAACCTCAGCCCCACACAGCCGCTTGCACACTGCCACCAGTAGGATGGGGAAGGGGAAAATTAGAAAACTAATGGATTGAGATAAAAGCAGTTTAGTAGATAAATGCAAAAACTGCTTGCACAATAAAGCAAGGAATTAATTCACTACTGCTGGTGGACAGACTGGTGTTCAGGAGAGCAGGACTCTATCATGCGTTATGGTTACTTGGGAAGACAAATGACATCACCCTGAATATTTGGCCCTTCCTTCTTCTTCCTCCAGTTTTCTATGCTGAACATGATGCCATATAATATCCCTATGGTCAGCTGTCCTGGCTGTGTCCCTTCCCAACTCCTTGTGCACCCTCAGCCTCCTCGCTGGTGGGGTGGTGTGAGGAACAGAAAAGGCCTTGACACTCTGTGAGCACTGCTCAATATAACAAAAACATCCCTGTGTTATCAACACTGTTTCCAGCATATAATCCAGATAAATCCGAAACATATCCCATTCTAGCTACTATCAAGAAAATGAACAAACCAGCCCAAATCAGTACATTCTCCCTGGCTTAAAAGGGATCTTTTTAAGAGTCACAAGGTGAGAAAGTTTCCGCAGGCTTTGCACAATTTTCGTTAGCGCTTATTTTTTCTTCTGAGGTTGTATGCCAATTATTGACATCAAGAACAGCATGACTTTTTCATAGTGTTGTGTATTGGTGGACTCACTACTTTCCAGTCTATAAAACCTATATTTAAGGAATCAATTGAAAGCACCAAGCTTACCATAGTTTCTAACAACTGTGTTTCAGACTATTAGGCATTTACAAGTGTAGGTTTTTCTTCATCTTAGTGATTATTTTAGCTCCCTAATTAGAGAAGCTCTTTAAAACTGTTTTTGCAGAAGCTGGCAATTTTCCTGTTTAAAATCTCAGTATTAAAGAACAGTTAAATTTTATGCTTTTTGTTAGGGTTGGTCAATGTTTATATGTTTAATACTTAAGTATATTTTGTGCTGAGATACGGGGACTTGGGTACCTGTGAACTTTGAGAGATAAGAAATATAGGCAGCTTTGCCCAATCTTCAGATTTCCATTTGTCCACTAGCTAGAAAGCCATGTTCCTTTCCCCCTAGCTCTGATTCTTCCACGGGTCCATTGTCTGGGTACTGGCCACAAAATGGGAAAACCAACATACAGTGCTAAAGCTGAGTGATATTTCAGTGAGTTAAATGTTTCCTGGTGTAATTCCTTTTGTCAGATTTGCTTCGGGTGTGATGCCTTTCTGCTTAAACCTGGTTTAGTGCCTTGGTTAAAATACATGTGTTCATAGTTATATTCATCAAGTATGGATTGTGTTTGTTACATCGCACAAAGTTTATACCTGTACCTGTATGTACATAAGTGCTTTACATTAGCCTCCTGATGTCATGTTTAGACTCCTAAGTGTCCTGATTTGATGAAGTGTTTAATGCTTGTAGCTCCTGGTGAGCTTTACCTAATGAACGCATTGCACTTGGTCAATCACAGCTAAATAACAAGTTAAACCTTCTGCTCCCAGCAGTCAGGGCATGCAATAATAGTGACAGAAGAGGCAAAACCTCTAAATATGTCCCCAGTCAGAATCAAATAGATTAGGGAGCAGGTGCAGCTTCTGGATGCCCTGAGTTCTGACTCCCAGCGGTATGTTACAGCACCTTTGGGAAAGATAGCACTGCTGAGAGTACGTGACAATCAGGCTCCTGAGTATCTTAACTGTAATTGTCTAAGTTTCAGAACTGTAGTGCTCTGACAGCATTGCCTGAGTCTATTCTCAGTTGTCTTCTTAGAGTCCTAACAAGAAAGAGCCATTCCTGGTACACGAGCATGAGCTCTGATTCCAGACCCAGGAGAACATGTTTTGAAGGAGTGGAAACATATGCAAACCCTAAGTCACAGGGGAGACTTTTCTCTTGGTATTAGGTTTAATTTTGAATTTTCTGGCTTATGCTCATTTTCATTTAAGTCGTAAAGATTTAATGATTATGTGCGCGCTTTTTCTAAGTGAGTGATTCTAAACATTAACCTATCTAGACAGTTACAATATTAAAAAGGGGCAAAGTACAAGTATATGAGATTTACAGTGGAAACAGCCAGTTGTGATAGAAGGCAGCAAACATTTTTTGGCGTATTTACTAGAGGAACTGAACAATATTTTGTACATATGCCCGGATTTCTTTTTCCAGCTGCAATGTAGATTAGGTATGGGGAGGGAAGGAGTCAAGGCTTGCAATTCTGTGGCTATCTTTATGGCTCAGTTATTAGGAGGTGAATTTCTAGCCTCGCTAACCTTGAATGTCACTTAGAAAAGAGAAGAATCTCTTAATGCTGTGGATAGTCCACATTGAGAGAAGGGGAAAAAGAAAAATATTTTTTATTTTTAATTTCCTGGTTTCTAGGAAACTAGTTGAAAATGCACACACAGAAATTACATTAAAATTATCCAAAAGCTTTTGGGGGAAGGGAGAGAGAGAATTTTTGTACTTGGCTCTTAAATGCCAGGTAGAACATATGTACCTTTTTATGATCAGAATGGTAACACTTTCAGACACATATGCAGATTGTTTTTAAGGCTGTAGATTTGATTAGGTTGTGCAAAAGTCAGAGCTTCTGTGACATTTAATCACCAAAATCTTGATTTTCTCCTTGACAATAAAATATGGAAATAAATTCCCATAGCAACAAAGTCTTTAAAGTTAGTGTAGGGACATATTTAGTTAATAAAGGCAATGAGGGAGCAAGGGAAAAGAGAAGGTAGAATTGTGTTGAGTCTCTGTAAATTCGTTCTCTCCCAGAAAACAGGACTTTGGGGGTTATGGTCAAATTTTTTGCATGTTTTAGTCTGCATGTTTTAAAAGAATCCTGGGTAGCTTGTACTGCTGTAGAGTACAATGAAGCTTGCATCAACAGTGTTTATTTAGTAGGGATTGTGAGATTATGGTTTATTTTTAAAATACATGTTTATTATAGTTTTATCTCTTACTTGGAGATTTTTCTCCTTGAAAGACATTATTAGAAGCGGCAAAACACCACCACAAAATAGCTCCCCTGAGTTTTAACATAGAAGCAATGCCAATCTTTTTAACTCTTGCTTCTTTGTACTACTTCATATATAACATTTTTGGCTTCTTGTAATTTGAAATCTGAGGAAAGGCAGCATTAGCAATTTTGTAGAGTGATTTTGCTTTGTTTATTTGTTTAAACCATTATATTTTTACCTCTTCTGACATGAGCTGTTAACTCAGAAGATGACATTTTGTGGGTAATTCCGGTTGAGAGTATGGATTGAAAAACACCAGGTTCCATGATTATGCAGTTCTGTTTAGTTACAAACAAAATCCTAAGTATAATTTCTTTGAGAACAAAAAGTATCAATCTATGTATCTTTATCCCAGTTTAAACCCAGCTACAAGGTACCTGCATAATGTGTATTTTTACCTTGTTTCCTTTGCCGCTTCTCTGATCTCTTACTGATTCACATACATACATACCAAACCAAACCAAGCTAGGCAAGAAGAAAATCCTAAACAAAAACAAAACAACAACAAAAAAATCCCTCAAACCAAACAAAAAACCCCAACCATCCCACCTTCTGTCCATGTATCTTTGTTCTGGTAATGACATTTTTCCTTGGAAGAGGATATCAATTAATTATTTCAGTCAACTTCTGTAAAAGATGTTAGTGGTAAGAAACTCTTATCCTGGGTTAAACTTGTACTATAGTATGCAGTTAGTGATAATGGTAAAATGTGAAAGTATGCAAGCAAGCTGACTTAAGGGACCTTGGTACAGACTGCAGAAATGGATTTAAACACAAGGCAAGTAGATGGGGTCCTTGGATACCTGATACTAGATTGATACTACAGCATAAAGTTTGAAGCTGACCAGACAGGTACATGTGTGCTGATATCATAATTTGACCCAAGTATTTTTGAGCCCTCTTTTTATCAGGACACCTTGTAGTCAAAATAAGTTAGCGCTATGATCATTTTGGGCCTTTCAAAATCAGCCTTAATAATTGAGAGGTAAACATTAACTTTGGAAATTTTTAATTTGCTTTCTGTTTTGCAAATATGTAGAGTAAACCTTTTCAGGATTTCATCTCTAATCATGAAGTTTGAAAAGGGGAAAGAAAAATTCCTTACTTGCTCAAAATTGTGCTTCTTACTCGATGTTAGGATACTTTCAGATAAAACTGTGACCTGGCTGCACTTGTGGCAGATTACTTGTTATCTAGAATCCCACTTTTAACCACTTCAGGCACTATATGTAACTCAAATATGTTTTTTGGGAAAAAAAAAAAGGATAGCGCAATCAGTATCTGTTTTATATTTAAATTATTGTTTTGATAACTCTGTCTTGATGTATCTTTTTGAAGACGTGGTTTCTAAATGCAACTTTGAAAACAATGCCTCTTTTAAATCTATTGATTTTCAGTCTAGAAAATTGTTTCCACTCTAACATAGACCTTGATATATATGGTACTATATTAGCTCTAAATGCTTGCAAATAACCATTTCTACCTTGGCACAGCCCTGCTCATGATATATTGTGTTGTCAGCAATCTGTGCCCAGTAGCGAAAAAGGTTGATGTGTCCTTGTGCTCTTGGGTTGGTCTCCAAGCTCTGGAGCACCCAGATGGCTGATCTGTGCTCTGATAATCTGATAATAACCCCAGCCATCATCAGGTGAAATAATGAAGATACAGGTGTCAGTCTGACCTCTTCACTAATATCTGCCTTACTTATATTTGTGACTGCAAATCTGCGTCCAGTATCCGTGCTATAGCTACATGGCATAGATAACTCCTTCATTTATAGCCTGGTTTCCTACTAGAAATGAATTCAGTCTGAAATTATAACCTTATTCTGAAGCAGCTGTTACTTAGTAGGCTTTTTAATGAAGACAGTGCTCTTTGACTTAGTCCTTAATGCTCAGTGTTTTTAGCTTCAGGTCTATACCATCCTAACATTTGGGGTTTTTTCCTGTGATATTAGAATGCAAGAATTTCAGTGCCTGCTTATGCCCAACTCTTTGGACTAGCTGCCTAAATTATAAGGAAAAAAAGGGAGAAATTAGTAATGGTGAAAAAAAAAGAATTGATTGAAAAGTTTATCATATGAAAATTTGGGAACCTACAAAGGTTAAATATTCCTATATTAATCAGCAGAGTTGTTCTTATCAACCAGATGATACAACACCTGTTTTCTGTCCTTATTGTATGCACTGCTTGTACATTTTCTTATAAGTTTTGGCAGACTAATGAAAAGTGAAATTTTATAAAATCTTATTTGATATGTGACCTTCCATTCTGTGGCTCTTGGTGGTTAGCAACCAACCTACTACCTCACTGGGGTAATAAATTCATGTTTTAATGCAGTTATTTGTTTTACTTGTAGTGTAGCAGACAGCTTCAAACCCTCAGAGAACGCTTTTTAAGTCCATCTGTCTGTCTGCTCTGTTTTGCTATTTCATCCTCTGGGCATGGTTACAGTGTTTAGATTAAATGTTCTATTACTGTGATACACAAATAATTTAAAATACTGATTTTTTTTTTAAAAAAAAGGTATTTAAAAGAACCCAAAACGTGCATGTCTGAAAACTCACTGCAGGCTTAACCTTTTTATGAGTCCCAAAGCCATGCTGCTCAGCATCAACAGATTTTCTCCAAGCCTGTCAACATGAAGAGACACAGCAAAATGGCTTCAAAATTTTCTTACTGAAAGTCCTAGAAGTGCTTTTTAAGGAAACTAATTTTTCTATGCATTAAAGGAAATAAGTAAATTTTTCCATTTTTTCACCCTGTTGATAAGGTCAATGGCTGTGGAAATTTAAGTCTATTATGTTTTCTTTACAGTTTTTTTGATAAACTGATATATTCTGCCATTAGCTGGCTGTACTGCCAATTGTAAATTACATAAGCTGCTTGCAGAAATACAGACTCCTCATGAAGGCTTCATGAAATGTAAATGTCCAGTTAACAGTGTCACAACTTCTGCAGTTCTGCACTTGAATGTTTCATCCTTATTCTATGTTCTGTCCTTAAGAGTGAAGACCATGGTTTTAATGTGGAACCATTGACTTTTTCTGGACTTTGTCCTGTGAAGATACTACTGAACCCTGAAGCAGGGCTTCATGTTCAAAAGTTGTTGTTTTGATATATTTGATGATCTAATGAAAACTGCCTTTATGATGTGCTTAAGCCATCATGGGTGCACCTCTACTTGTATGTGGGAAATAATGACATTCTTCCTGGTGAAAATAGTTTGAAATCTAGTTCTGATGTAACTAATGCTAAACTTTTTTTCTTCAGTGAAAAAACTTGTTTGCAAACTCATGCAAATTCTTAGTCAAGATTTACTTCACAAATTTAGCTTTGGTTGCTATTTGACTGTGTTTTTTTGGTGTAGGTCAGAAATGACTGGGCCTGAAGAGAAATTACCTAGAGATAACTCTCCCCAAAAATGGGAGGCTGGTTAAACAAGATCATTAGTTAAAAGGCTTTTATTTTTTTGATAAGTTAGTGCATGGTTTTCAAAGTCCATCTGAAACAAAGTTCTCTTGCTATTTTTGAAATTGTTAGAGATAAGCAGAGAAGGGAAAAATGACTATGTTTCCTGTATCATGCAGGGAGAAAAATATTTCATTTCTTGTGTCCTTTGGATGATAAAAAATTCAATAGTGGGTAATATAGGTAAATAAATCCTAAATGTTAACTCACAGCTACTTCAGATAGGAAATGTTAATGAAGCTGAGGCTACCACTGAAGTCTAGTTAATCAATGTCCATATTAAGTTTGGTACCCCACTGAGCACTAGGGACTTGCCATCTAAAGTTAACAGCAGCAATGGACAATAAAGGCTTATTGTTCTACTAGAAGATTCCTCTAAGTGTAGGATTGTAGTACATATGTCCATGGGGTTTATCCCCATCTCTGAAAATCTGTGATATTTTTCAAAGCATGCACAAAAAATTATTTGGATGAAGATCACATTGAAATGCTTTATGCAAAGTCAAAATTTCTATCGCTAAATCATAGTTAATCTTGCTGTAGCCTATTTGAACTGCCTGTTGGGAAAATCCAGGTTTGATATGTTGCAGGAAAGAAGATTGTTGTGGAGCAGCTTAAATATGAAAGTTGTGGGTAAGTGATTGGAAATATCAGGATCATAAGACATGATTTTGTGCCCAAATATCATTTTCTCATGAAGTTAACAAGCCTTTTTAACAACAAGCAACATTACCTTTGTAAAAGAGAAATAAAGAATACATGGACAGATATATCTTTCAGAAGAAATCCAAGGAGAGTGAAAACTAGAGTGATTTAGTGGTTGCCAAAGAGAGTGAAGTGAGAGAGACTGTTAGCGGTTGAGAAAAAGGATGAACTTCATTAGAGACAATGAGGAGGGGCTGACAAAATCTCCCCCAAAATACCACACTCCTGCAAAATCAGGATGGAGACTTTAGAATTACTAGAATTACTTATAAGAATAACACACTAGAATTACTTATAAGAATAAGTCACTAGAATTACTTATAAGTCACTAGAATTACTTATAAGAATAACAACACAATTTGAGCAACTGGGAAGAAAGGAAGAACATAGATGAACTTAATCCTGTTTTCTTTTTATTTATAAAGATTGTAAAGTAAAACAAGATGATGAAGAGAATGGAGTGTAATACGAAAAATATTATGAATGCGTAATCTTGTTGGATCTTGAGTTCATAGTTTAAATTATAGATCAGGCTTTAATGTTTTAAAGCCTCTCAGTAGAAGTCATAGTATACAGAGAGGAATTTGTGTGTAGTTATATTTTCATATACATTCATTTAATAGGTAGATCATACACAGTGCTATTAATAAAATTCTGAAGAGGTGGTGGATCATCTTACCTAGAAATTCCAAATTTTAACATGTAAATGATTCAATTAAAAATACAAAAATTTTTTTCCAGTAGTTTTAAAATTTCGTTGTCTGAATTTTGAATCTTGTTCTTCTGGTATATTTCTTCTCCATCTCAATTTTACTTTAAAAATAATTCATATGGATATTGTGAAGACTGTCACCAAGTAGATGAAAACCTGGGTAGCCGACAGACAAACCAGAGGTATAAATGACGGTGTCACAAATAACTGGAATGTTAGAGGCTTATATTTAGGTCTGTAGTATGCTATGTCTTTGTAAATATTTTATAAGGGTCCCAAAGGAAATTTATAGAGAATTTTGAAATTAAAGGACTCAAATATACCACAATTGAAAGGGGATGAGACAATTGACAGCTCTTAAGCTAACAGAGGTAGTCTTTTGAGGTCATTTGAAACATTTCCAGATGACTACAAAACATCTATTTTTTGCATATTGACCTTTTATTAGAACAAAGGATCTGGAAAAGGTGCTTTTTTGTTTTGTTTTGGCATATAGACTCAACCCTTGTACCACTTTGGACCTTGCCCATCTGCTGCAATTTTTATGCTGCCAAGTGTTTATTTAATAGGCACTCTATTGTGCTCAAGTATACAGTTGGAACTGGAAGCAGGGACCTAAACTTGATGATGTGCAATTTCAAAGTGGCTATAAGAGATTAGGGTAATGTGCTTCTAAGAAATTATAATCTAAAACTAATGATCACAGATGTTCACTCAGGTAAAAGAAAGAAAGTTAGGATACAGCTTTGCCCTTGCTATCTAGATTTAACTTTTCAAAGTATTGCTAACTTATGCTATTAACTGTTAGTTCAGAAGAGTGCCCTTGGGATTGAATTAAAGATTGTTTATAGTCCTGTATTTTATTGGTTATTTATGTAACCAATTAGGCACTACTACTGAAAATGGATTAGAAATGTGAGTATGAAAATATATTTGAAAAAATGCTAGTTAAAGCAGGGGATTTGTTTTAAAAAAGGACAACTGTGTAAAGAAATCTTGGGTGGTGGTGTTGCAAAATAGAAACCAGATGTTAGAAGAGGAGTAATTTGAAGATGCTAATTGTGAAAATGTGTCCTACCATATCTTCCTAAAGATGATCAGGATTGAAATAGATTCTATGGGCTGTGTCATTCTGTCATAATACAAGAATGAAGTTATTCCTTGCTATACAACATTTTAGTATTTAAAAGCCAAATTTTTTTACAGAATTATGAGATAATTGTGGGTAAAAATGTTAGAAACCAGACAAGAGCAGCAAGAAGTCAGGGGCTAGATGCTTTTATTTTATTTTATTTTTTATTAGGTAAGCCAGAAAACAAAACATGCAAGTTTAGCATGATGATGAGAGAGTTAACTGTTAATTTAGAAATAATTGAATAATAAAAATATAAAGCTTGAAGGTACTTTTTACATATTCTGTAGCAAAGAATAAGCCTCTCTTCTACCGAGTTGTGGGAATATTCCTTCAAGTTAAAGATTGAAGCCTATTATGTAGTGTGAACAGAGCCAGACTGGAAAAGTTTATAATCAGGAGGAAAAAGATAGATAAATTTTGGAAGTGGAATGTGTTCCTAGTTCACAGTCTGATATCTTAAGATCTTGTCTTTACTTTGTCAGAAGAAACATGTCCTATGAAAATGTAAATCTGAAGAAAGGAGAGGTGAAAATATAAGTTAGCTGTAGAAGCTCACTGGCAGAACTTGTCAGTCCAGACTCTGTGATAACCACACAACAGATCAGGCCAAGAGCTGAACAAGACTTTTATGTAACTGGTTTCTGCTAAATAGCCCTTTGCTTTAGAAGAACAATGTCATACACACCAAAACTAAACATAATTCATTTGTACATGCCAAGACTGTGAATTTGCCATTGAAGGCTTTATTTTAGGAAAGATAAAAACCAATTACTCTCACGTTAGTTCTGTACTGTCCCAAGGACCCAACTCTTTATTCTTGTTTTAATGTCATCAATGATAACCTAAAGGTGAAAAGTTCAAAGTCTTATCTAAATATATAATCTTTAAAATTCCAGCAAGAAAATGAAGTAGGAAAAAAATCACTGAACCTAAAAAACCTGCTAATTGCCCATGCATCTCTATCCACTATGTGAAGTTTGTCAGTGAGATTGAGTGGTGTGCATGTCTCTCTCTAGGTCTAGTAGAAATTTTTATTACAAAGGATTTAAAAGTGCATTTGACCAATCTTATTTTATACTGTCAATTATTATTTAGATAAATGTTAAATAGCAACTGATTAGAAAACCTAGACAGCTGACAGTAGATTTTTTTTGAGTTCAGGGGATAAGCTGTAGAGCGTTTAGCATATTTTAACATTTTATTGTGTATCTGTGTAAAATACCAACCTCTGAGAAGGTTGTGCTGTCATGTCTCTCCCCTGTCAAGTAAATTATCGTAACACTATGTGTGAGGCACCAGGAGGTTCTCACTTCCTCCACCCATCAAACCTAAAAGGGAAAATATCTTCCCACAAAATTAGTGAATCTTATGATACATTTTTACAGAAAATTGTGTCTTCTGTTTTATGAACTATGTTATGTGTAATACTTAAAACCAAAGTTGTCAGTCTGAAAGTAACATCACTAATGAAAGTTGATCAGTCAGTATATTTATAATGGAGTCTTCAGACCCCAGGGCACTTCTCAGTTAGTAAGCAAGAGTAAAGCTTGTTGAGATCTACATCACTGAGATAGCTTAGGAAAAACTCAGTGGGAAAAGATAAGTCTTAAGCTGACAGTTTTAACGTCTGATCCATAACTACACAGATGACTGCTGGTCACATTTTGGGCATGAACCTGGAAAGTCCCAATCTGTCAGCCTGGTTTTCTACGGGATCTCCTGGGATATCTGTCACAACTATAGCACGGGGGCTCTAGGAATCAAGACAATGGAGTGATTCAGCAGCATAGTTCCTTGTGTGGAAGGGCAAAGGGACAACACATTTTGGACCTTGCTTCAAAGAAACAGAGACCTGATGCCAAGTACTGGAAGTAGATAATTTATTATGAATCAGAGAAATACAAATATATTAAAAGCCATGTCAAGCTTATAAGTGATAAGCACAACTGTGTTTCCTGCTGTGTATCTTCCTTTTTAAATTCTTCAAGTTCTGTTTTGTACTCCAGAAGGAATTTAATTTCAGAACACTTCCTGATAATACTTGAACCTTGGCGTTTTTAGCTATCTCAGTGTTAACTTCTTCCCATGCATTCAACAAAATAACATTGTTGATACTTTCCTCCCATTGTCCTTCTAAAGTGGCCTCAACAAGCAGATGTTAGTTCCAAACTTATTTTTAGAATTTATAGCCTAGGTATAAAAATCATCTAGGTAAAAATTTAGCACAATGCATAAAGTGACAGAAAACATGTTTAGTATTCCTGAACTATAGATAGAAAATTAGCAAATTTAATCTCACAAAAGATCTTTAGCAAGTTAATCTCTGCGTGATGTTGTATCAGAAACTAGTTTTAGTATAAGCTTATTTTAAAAGACACACAGATTACATTACTATACTTGGTATTTCTCTCCACCTTTCTACTTATTTACTGTAGTGTCCATCAGTCAAGGAGAAGCCAATCTGACAGAGGATCAATTGTTTTTTCCCCTCTTTTTTCCCTTCTTTGTAATAGAATATTTTCTGTGGCTACTTGATCAAATTTCTGAATCCCCTTACAGCTACTTTAGAGCTTTCAAAGAGTATTTGTTTCTTTTTTTCCTTTAAAAATAAAATAAGTGGTTGTAGTGGCAGGAAATGCTTCTTGAAAATGGTGTGCAGCTACTTAAATGCTTTAATATTTAAAAATAATAACTATTTCATTTTCCCTTAGTAGTTCTAGAAAGTTTCATCCATTCTAGAAAACGTGACTAGGAAAGGGCAGTATAATGTGACTGCTATTCTTATAGCTGGTTATCAGAAAAAGGAAAAAAAATGTTTACCTCAAAAGGCAGTGTAATGTAAATGTAAATTTTCGCTGGAGGAATCTGAGAACATTTGCCTTCCCCCCCTCTACCTTAGTATTCCCTGCTAAAATAGTTCCCATGTGTTGTATTTACCAACAGGTATTAAAGCGCTGTGGCAAGATGGGAAGGATTTGTAATTATTACCATTATTACCCTAGACAAGTTCGTTATTCTGTCTAGATTCTTTTTCTGTGGATTAGGAATAATAGTAGCAGAGTCTTTCCATTATTTCCATGAGTAGCTGTCCTCTAAAAAAGGTGCATTTCTGTAGGCTGGTTTGCTATAAGTTTATTGATACATTTTTGGAAGTGGTACAGTTAAACAGCTCAAGAGAGTTCAAGGTGAGATAGAAAGGAATGGGACCATCTGTAAATAGTATTTATGGTGTAAATTCCTCTTCCTTGAAAGACATACTCTATTTGTAGTTTTAGGTTTCAAGTATGAATGGAGTCCTTTTATAAAGTTTCTAAGAGACCAGCAATTTTAGAAGACACCTTTTTTTGTCTGTGACATTACTTTACTGAGAAATTTTCCAAATAGGAAAGATATATGGAATACTCAGTCTTAAAATTCTGAAGATTAATTTATGGCACAAAAAGACCTGATGTCAGAAAAATTTCAGAATATGATAATTTTGTCTAGTGGTAAAATTACAACTTTTCAACTCGTAGTTTTACACCCTAAATTGAACTCCAAGTGGTGGATCTTTCCCCTTCTTTTATGTATGTTAACTTTGTCAGACTCTAATCAGTTTTGTCAAATTGTATAATTTACAATAGCCATGAAGAAAGCAGTGTAAAGATTGGAATTACTTTAGTCCTTAGAGAAATGTGATTTGCATATAGATCTTGTAGTTTATGGGGAAATACCTGTTCTATTCAGTGGTGAGTTTCTTCATTCATGCTTTATCTGCTGCACTGGCTACCACAGCAGTGAGAAACCCTGCTCTATCTGCATATTTCTGTTAACAGTTTACTCTTTACTGCAGCTAAGTTAGTTTGACACAGCAGAGGTTTTCTCTTGAAGAGGTGGTTGTTTCCCACCTGTACAGGCTTCCTTGCTGGTCTGCAAGTTCCGGGCCTCATGTGGGCCATGTTTGTGTTTTATGCCAGATATGCAATCAATTAGGAACTTGTGCTGGAACATTTCACACTTTAAAAAGATTTCTATAAAATAGCACGACTGTTTGTCACCTGGGACAAGGCAAAAATCCAAGGAGGTGCCCAAAGTGAAAGGTCAGATTCCAAAAATTTACCCAGTGCTTCCCCTGCTGCTTCCCCCTTCCTACTTTCTGTACAACTTGATGGAAGTGCCTCAGTTCAGACATGATGACCAAACTAGGCAGAATTCCCATTAGACATATTTGTCTAGGAATAAATACAATTACTCTAATCTGTTGGACAAGTTGTCTAATCTCATAGGTCTGCATAGCAGAGAAGAAGGTGTCAGTAAGAATGTCAGTGTTGGCAGTGCAATTAACGCTTACTGATGGTTTTCAATCATTGTGAAAAAATTGTGCGGGGTCAGAAGATCACTTCCTAAATAATTGCTGAAAATCATTAATCCTTTTTAGGTTTTCACAAAAGAACTTGTTCAACGTGTACAAAGTGCTTGTTATACGGTATAGGGAAATCCATGTCTACCATTGGTTTAAGTTATTCATGAAAGTATTTCCTCAGTAGTAGTCTGTTATGATAAATTTTTGGAAGGTAGCAACAAGGTACAAGATATTTTTATTGCCCAAGGGCTGTACAGAGTAGGATCGAGGATGGACATAAGAAGCTAAGAAAAGCTGAGCTAATTCCTAAAATACACTTGATGTTCCCAGATATGTTATACTTTCCAGGCTCATATTCCTGTTTTAACTTGCTTTGCAAGGTAGAGCACTATATGAGTTGTCTATGAACATTGCTCCATGACCAAGTACCATGTGCACCTTTCTGTCTAGTGTAAAGGTGGACTCAGCACTGTCCCAGAGGGCTTGGCCTGTAAGAACAGCTGACTGGTCATGGAGAAAAGAGATGCTGCTTTACAAAGTACAGCTGTTGTAGACCTCCAGTAACTTTCAATGTTTGCATATCAATCATACTTTAACTGTTCCAAATTTGCTCTTTGTGTTCTTTACTGTCTGGGTTTTTTCTAGATGCAGTGGAGGACCATGGGGGGAATTTGAGATTGGTTATATCTGTATATTGTGACTCTTCTGATTTTTCAGTTGTTCACATCCTCTAATATCTGCTTTTTTATTGGCAAGACTGTTGAAAAGGCATGTCATTATGGCTGTGAAAACAGAAGTCAGACATATGCAGTAATACCTTTTTATTTATCAGTCTGTCTACAGCTCAGACACACAGACCAGTGAAGGCTTAGGGGAAGTTTTTGACTTCAGATAACATAAAGGCGATTAGCCAACCAAAAATATCTCGAAGTAGCTTCCTTTGTTCTTCACTTGTTTATCCACCGCAAAAGCTAAGCTTGGATTTCTCAAAGCTGTTTTAGCCTTCTTTAGACTCTGCTGGAAACTTTCAGGCTTATCCCTAAGCAGTTAATGTTAATGAAAGAATGAAGGTAGTTAATTTGCGAAAGGAGATCGGTTTGTGTAAGCTGGCGGTTATTGTCAGTTGGAAACTGTCATGGTTAGCTGAGAACAGTTGATTTTTTCAGCCAAATAAATTTACCATGGCAGTGGCAAAAAAACCAAACCAACCAAAAACCCCCAGTGAAAAAATTTTCAGTCTAGTTAGGTGTTGTGGAGGTTGTCTATATGTCTAGCAGGATGGCAGAGCTCTTAAGTGGTTTTTTTAGCAGCTCATCCAGCCGAGTCCCTGACAATTCATTGTATGAGTGTGCTCCCTCTGCCTTCAGTATCTGGAATTTTTCTTCAGTCTGAACAAGTATAGTCTATCAAAAATATCACTGCTCTAAACACCTCATCTTTAGTCCACTTGCCGTCTCATTTTTTTTCAGGTTCACTTTAAACAGTGTTATTTCACTGTCACACATGCTTCTGCCTTGCAAAGCTCCTTCTGCTTTGTCATGCTTAAATACTACCCTGTCCTGCTCTTCCCTTACTTCTTACTGATCTGCAACCAGAAGAGGTGTCCCAGCTGGCTGCTAAAGATGGAGTTTCAGTTGGGGCAGCTGCTGGGAGGAGTGAGGAGGAAAGAGGGTCTGTATTGCATTGAGAGTTGAGGTGGGCAGGGAAGGAAGAGCTGGGACCAATGTGGGAGGGCAGGGAAGGAAAGAGGAGTTTCCTGGAGCAAGCTTTGAGGTACTGCTTCTGCTCAACTGGAGGAAACAAAACGGATTTCAGGAGTAAGTTCCATGTCTTGATCCCACACATGTTTTGTTCAGTGACATTTCTTATTCTTCAGGATGTCCTTCTGGGAATGTTTTGCAATGCCCTTTGAGAAACCTGTTAAACTATTGGTAAAAAGTTTTACTAGGTACGTGGAGGGGAATGAGTTAAATTTAGCAAAAAAAGAACATAGGAATAAAAGAACAAGGGGTTTAAATAGTAAAAGGAGAATTTAAAGAGTTACTTTATTGCTGAATTATCTAGTAACTACATTGAACTTTGTACAGTGATCCCCAGTCTTGTAGTTGGTGCTTTGGAACTTTGCAATTTCTTGGGGGTTTTATTTGTTTGATTTTTTTTCTTATTTTTTTTTAATTTTGTTTTGGTTTTTGTTGATTTTTTGCTTGACTAACTGATTTTCGGAATCGCGGTAGGGGTTTTTTGGTGGTTTTTTTTTGTGGGAGGAGTTGGTGGTTTTCTTTTTTCTTTTTGTTTTTTTTCTTTGTTTGTTTGCTAAGTCTATTCATTTTGCATGCTCTCACACTCTGCAGTACAAAATGCAGTTACTGTGCAGAGGAAAACAAGCATTGTTTTTGTTATACATTTATTCTTCTCTGAGATTTTCAATGGCCTAACTTAGCAGGTATATCCTGGCTAGTCAGATGCACTTTCCATCCAGAAGTATATAAAACTGGGCCATTATGATTCAGTTATGGGTTCTGGAGGATATGAAAATTTTTTCAAGAGAAAACGTTTTTCCTCCCATCTATTTTGGGCTGGAAGGAGTAGTGTTAGGCTGTCAAATTATTTTAATCTGGAGAATTTTGATTGAAGTTCAGAAAGAGCTTGCACATTTTTAGTTGATGTTAACACAGTCACAATGGCGTGTTCAGGACTGCAAATGTCTTTTCTTATCTAAAAACCCATACTGTGGCAGAAGCAAAATGAAGTTTCATAGGATTTAAAGCATACCACTCTTCAAAATATGTTCTTCACTTGCTTTTACAAATTTCTTTTCTCTAGAAATTAATACTCTTTGCATTTATTAAAAGAAGTTGAAATGTTATTCCTTCTTTTTTTTTTTTCTTTCTGTATTTGTGTCAACTCTTCCATTAACATATGGCCCAAAATAATTGAATAGTGGGGTTGCATAATGACACCTAATATATTTATAGATGAAAGAGCAGTATTTAAAGTATTCAGTCATGTGGATCTGTCCAGATCAAGAAGTCAGTCACAGCATAGAGGGATTTGGGGTTACATTTTTAACATTTCTCATATAAATACATCAAAGCTCAAGTATTTCAAGAGCAACCTAAATTTTTTATGCTTTAACACACTGATGGATCTGAAGAAAAACAATATGCCACTTCTCCATTTTTTTCTTCTTTTTTTTTTTTTTTTAATTGAAGGAAGGACATTTACATGAAAAAAAAGATCTTTGCGTAATGATGCAAGTTACCTTGAGTGTTAGCTAGATGGCACTGAAACATGCTTCTGCTGAGGTATCAAAGTGACTTGTCTGGAGCATAGTCTTTGTTAAATGAAATTTCAAGAATAAAATATCTCTTAGCTACTTCTTATACTTTTCTAACCATACTTAGATATCCCTAAGTCTTCATCTGAATGTATTTTTCTGTGAAGCCTGCTCCTAATTTCACAAACCTTTTCCTATTCACTAAGTATGTTATCACAGAAAGACAACATGAGATAAAAAATGCTGGAATTCTTGCAAACAATATTATATTTTTTGATTTTTATTTCTTTTCAGAATTTGAAAGTCCATATTTTAACATACCAAGGATACCGTTTTCTTTCTCACTGATTTGTAAAATAACCTCTTCCAGTCTACTGCTCTAGAAGGAAGCATGCTTAGCATTAATAACATTTTGAAATACAAATTCTGCATGAATTGCATTTGTGAGATAAAAGATAAAATTTACTTTCTAAGAAGTTAGCAGGTGTTCTAGCAATACTAGCTGTATCATCAGCTGGGGATCCTGCACAGAGACCTTGACAAATTAGAGGACTGGACAATCACCAACCGTATGAAGTTCAACAAGGGAAAGTGCCGGATTCTGCACCTGGGACGGGGCAATCCCAGGTGTTCGTACAGACTGGGGAATGAGATGCTGGAAAGCAGTGCCATGGAAAGGGACCTGGGGGTCCTGGTGGGTCCTGGCAAGTTGAATCTGAGTCAGCAGTGCCCTGACAGCCAGGAGGGCCAAACGTGTCCTGGGGGCATCAGGCAAAGCCAGTCAAGGGAGGTCATTGTCATGCTCTGCTCTGCACTGGTGCAGCTTCACCTTGAATATTGCATGCAGTTTTGGGTACTACAATATAAGAAGGATATTAAGCTGTTAGAGAGCATCCAGAGGAGGGTAATGAAGATGGTGAAGGGCCTTGAGGGGAAACTGTATGAACAGCAGCTGAGGTCACTTGGTCTGTTCAACCTGGAGAAGACTGAGGGGAGACCTCATTGCAGTCTGCAACTTCCTGGTGAGGGGAAGAGGAGGGGCAGGCACTGATCTCTTCTCTGTGGTGACTAATTATAGGACCCAAGGGAATGATCTGAAGTTGTGTCGGGGAAGTTTAGACTGAATATTAGAAAGAAGTTCTTCATCCGGAGGGTGGTTGGGCACTGGAACAGGCTCCCCAGGGAAGTGATCAGAACACCAAGCCTGACAGAGTTCAAGAAGCATTTGAATGATACTCTCAGGCACATGGTGTGACTCTTCGGGATGGTCCTGTGCAGGGCTAAGGATTAGACTCGATGATCTTTGTGGGTCCCTTCCAACTCAGCATATGCTGTGATTCTGTGATAACGCACTTTTACTGGCAAACCTTGGAAAATAAGGGAACTTGGCAAAAATTTAAAGCAAGCATTTTACAAAGCATTGATTTAGCAAATTCCAACCCATCCAGGTTCAAGTTACCCAAATACCACAAAAAGGAAATTAGAAGAAGAAGTAAAAGAGAGAAAGAGAGAAAGAAAGAAAGAAAGAAAGAAAGAAACAAAGAAAGAAAATTATAACTACTGCCTTAGATCTAGTATAGAACCAGCTAACACAAATCCAAGGACAATAGGGCCACGACAATGTGGAGGCCTCATGGTGTTGGTTTTATTTGCTCTGGACTCCTGTGGCCACCCACCCCTACCAGGTAGGGCTTCCAGTCTACCAGCCATTTGGGATCTGATTTAGGGCCTCTAGGAGGTGTGATGTAGGGTTTCAGGTGTACCAGTGGCTAATAGCCATTCAGGATCTCGTTAGGGGCTCCAGGGGCTGTGGTGTGGAGTAGTGCTTCTGGTATGCCAGTGACCAACAGCTGTACTAGATGCTCTCAAGGAGGTGGGATGTGGTGGCAGAGCACCATTCCACTGTGGCAGAACTTTATCTGCCCTCTCCCCCACACAGAGTTGTTTGGAGCCTGTAATAAGTTTTTTTTTCCAGTCTCTCACAAATGCACCAAGAATCTTTTAAACTCTTTTAGGGTTTTTTTGAAATACAAATACTAAAGTAAAGCAGAATCTTACAAAAGAGACAAATTTGCTGGATGATATGTATTCAAATAGCTGTGTTTGAAAGCGGGTTTTGTCCTTGCCTACTTTCATCCTTGCAAGGGAAAGACCTCTTTCCCTTGTTTATTAGATGGATCTTTTTGGTTTCCTGTAGGTCTCTAGAAAAGTCTTTCAGTTGACTTTGAGACCCAGTTCCCTACTTTTCTCAAGGCTCCTGTTCCCATCTTCATGGCTCGTTGCTTCCCACACCTTTCCCTGCACTGCAGCAGCATTTCTTGGTTTGCTGCTCTCTGAAGGCGAACTCCCTCCTCCTTCCTAACATCCAGTTGAACCAGTGCATAGTTGCCTGGTAAGACAAGCAGTCAGTTTTGTGCTCTTTTGACAGTGCTCTTTTGACAAGCCACAGCCCTTTAGCAAAATGTACACACGTACCGTAAACTGCAAGCAACGAATTATACACTTGTAACATCTGTCCCTGCGAGAATATCAGCTTTCATAGAAAAAAACCCTAACAAACCAATATACATATTCCTCATGGTTTTGGCCAGTGCTTAAGAATGTAAACCTTTTTAATCTGGGATTTCAGAAAGCAAATAACAAAAATGAAAATGAAGTGGCTTTTCTAGCCTTCCAGTTATTTCTGTGATAAAATTCAGAGGCTGACTGTGGGTTTGACAGAAGTGAGGTCAGCTGCAGCTGTTAATGTTCTTGTCCAGGGGAGGCCTGTTGCAGGCCGTAGGAGGTGTTCTTCATAATTTAACTGTTGGTATAAACCCATCTTTGTTTATACTTTTAGAATGTGGAAAGTATGTAAAGCTTTGCCAAGATGCAAAGGAGGAGGTAGGGCAGTTGATTCTATACCATCACATTACCCAAGCCCAAAAGTTGTGTATTCAGGTTCTGTTCATCTGTCACCTGCAGCTGAACCAGGTTCCTAGACACCTGGTCTTACCTTCTTTTAGGCATATACTAACAGGTTTAAGTGCAGAGTGCCTATAAAGCCTATCCATCCACTTTTGCTTCTGTGTCATCAGAATTTTTTAGTGCTTCATCCCGCTTCTGCTGTAGCATGCTGGGGCTGCTGTATGGATGGTGAGCTCTGAGTGATGAGAATGTGCTGAGACACACTAAATTAAATACTTATTCAATGAGATGCCAGAGCTCAGGTCTCCTCCAAAACAAGGGACTCAAATCATGCATAGTCATGACGGTCTTAAGAAGAGAATGTCTGTATAGTCTGGATAACGAGTAGAGACTGAAATGTGGAAATTTTGGTTTTCTCTTAAAAAGAGGGGTGTTTCCATGATACTGTAAAGTCACTGAGCAAAAGGAAGGAAAATATATTGTCTTCTAAAAAAAGTTCAGCTGCCTAATTCTTCTAGTTGTGAAATTAAGACAGGTAAGATTTCAAAGGAATTTGGAGACTAGCCTTGACAAAGTGATGGTTTCTGTGGAGCCTGTGCTTTAAAGGTTTTCGCTTTCAAACATTTGAGATTTTGATGCTTTTAAGTTGGTAGGTGCTTGAAAATTTAATATTAAAAACACTAATCTCAGAAATCATCCCAGACAAACAACCCAGCAATACTGAAACAGTTTGTTCCAAAGAACTGCAAATACCACTATAGGATAGTCTTTATAGTTTAGTTTCTATTTAGATATGTGAATTGTGGAAGATGTAGTTTTTAATAACTGGAAAAATGTTAAGGTTCCTTCATAGGGACTCCTGAAAAATTTAGCAGTTGATGTTTCTGTCCCTGAATGTATTTTGTTAATGATTTTTATGTTCTTGTACAGATAAGAAGGAATTTTAATGAAACTTTGAGATATGTAATTTAAAATGTTAGCATTTTCAGTCACATTTTTCATCACTGATATAAATATTGCCAACCAGATAAATCTATAAAGTGTGAGTACTCCTAGTCTTTGAAGGTTATTCTTGTTTCCTCTAAACAAGGTCAAGAAATGTATTTTGTTCATTGAGTGGCAAAGTTGAAAAGTACGTGAATGATAACAACTTCAGGTTGAAAATGTCCCTGCTCATTGCAGGGCTGTTGAATTTGACTACTTTAAATATTCCTTCCAACCCAAACTATTCTGTGACTCTACGAATATTTCACTTGGGCTTCCCAGGATGCAGTGTTCAGTTGTGTTAGATTTTACAAGACACTAGACATAAAATGGTGGACACCTTGTTTTTGAAAAGCACTATTGTATTTCAGGATATTACTTGGTGGAAGCAAACAGTGAAAGGAGCTAAGGACGAAGGATGAAAATAAAGTCATTGAAGGCTGTCACTTAGGTTGGATATATGTGCAGCAGAAACATGCTGGAGGAAAATTTCCAGATCACATACTAAAGGAGTTTACTACTCTTTGTAGTGCTTAATGATTTGTATAATTGATACGTACGTTGGGTAGAACCTTCTTGAACTCCATAGAAAGCATAATTACAATTCCTACTACGGTTAGAAATATAACATCTGAATTGAAGAATTAGAGCAAAAGGAAACAAAAGGTGGTTAAGCAATCTGCTTAATATAATTCAGCATATCAGTGTCAGAGCTGGTGACAGAAGAATTATCCTGATCTCTTATCATTTGTCAGGTGCATTTTGTCATAGTACTTGCAGCAAAACTTTGAAGAATCTCCACTTTTTGGGGTGATTTGAGGATAGCTATACCATCTATGAGAGATAGGTGAAGAAGGTTTCATAGGAAGTCTTAAGGTGCTTTTGACAGGAGAATGATAAGCTGATGATGGTTCTGTGGGTTGGGCAGATGGTTTGAAGTGTGGACAAACATGAGCAGTGAAGTTCATCTTACTATCTGAGGATTATCATGAAGCTGAAGTTGTGCATACTTCCAAGGGACAAGAAAATATGTCACAGAGCTTTCTGAAAGACTCAGGAATTTCGACCTTTACTAGCATGACTTTACTAGCATAGTGACGTATAAACCAACCCTGAAAACAAGCAGCTTGTGTAGAATGGATACTTTTAAGACTGCAGGGTGGGAGGAAATTTTGTGGCCATGTAATGCTTCTTTGTGCATGATAGTTCAAGAACTTCTTGTTTTAATGTAGACTGTGTATCTTATGTTTAGTGGAACTTGGTTTTTTTCAAGACTTAGAAAAATGAAATGTTACTTCTTGAAGTATAGTAGTTCTCATACAAGTATTTCCATTATAAGTCTCAGTTTGCTGAAGAAGCAGGGATGTGTGTGTTTTGTTGCAATGCATGGCAAAACTGAAGCTGTCTGATATTCTTGGAAGTCATGGTTTGATAGGCATCTTTGGTAGCAGTCATGGCTTAAGTCACACCGCTTTCTTCAGCTTTCCAGTCCTCTATGCTGTTCTCTCATTGGGCTGACACAATGTCACTCTGCACAAGGAACTGATGACTCTGAAATCAACAGAAAAAAATAAAAAGTTCCTAAAGTAGAATTACTGTCTAAATTCTCATATTGTCAAGAAGCCACAGTCTAAATCTAGAAAATAAAAGCAATTTGAGGCAATTATGCCTACATTTTTGATTTTTAGAATTCTGGCATACTGTGCTCCACTGTCTTCTCCCTACCTTCTCACTGGTGTCCTTCCTTAGCAAACTCAATACTGTAATCTGAAAGCCAAAGTTAATAATTTCTAGCATGCCAAGCCCTTATATCCCCATCTCATGTATGAAGATTATGGCATATAGTTTGCTTAAAAATTACTTATTTTTAAATAATTATTGGAGGCTGGATTTAGCTTTGATCTGAAAGTGGATTAAGGGGAAGGTTCTGGTTTGTGTGTAACTGAATTTGAGTCATCAGCCCACTTCGTGCTCCTCTGAAGGGGAGATGCTGCAGGGAGGCAGGTGACTGCCACAGGCCCATCCAGGGTTTGTCGACGAATGTTTCCTCTCTGCTCTTTTATTGTGTTTTTGCCAAACGGTGTCTTGTTTCAGAGCACAATTTTTTCTTGTTTGCACTATGGAGTGTCTGACCTTAGGCAGCCTAGTTTAGTTCATTAAACCTTGCTAACTGGTTTTATACTGAATTGTGTCTATCTGCTAATCACTGCAAATCCATGTTGTAGATTTGAAAGTACTTATTAAAAACAAGACAAAAACTCAAGATAGGAACAACTTTGAGGATTTTTATTTTGGTGGTTTTACTGTGGCAGAAATGTTCAGTAATGTGGGTGTTTGCATAATGTAACACAACTTATTCCAAATCTTGCCTTTTTTGAATTCTTGAAGAAATTCCACACTCATTAAATAGCTCTCTGCTATGATAACTCATAGAGAGAACTGCTGTACTTCAGCCTTCCTACTGAGTAAATTCTCATTATAAATCATCTCTTTATGGCTTCAAAATGCTACATTTCCAAATTTCACTCATTAATGAGACTGGAATGAATTTAATGATGGCTGGCTGCTTGCACTGGAGAGGTGCTAAGGAAAGACTGTTGCATTTACTTCCTTCATGTCCAAAACATGTTTGCAATGCATTGGACCTATAAACAAGGAATTACCAGGGATAGCTGCGTGTGTCTGTGTGAATATGAATGAGTATGTGCAGGCAATGTAATTTCTATTTGCACCATTTTTTTTCTTCCTCTTTATTGTGTCTGAAAAGCTGACAAACTTATTTAAAACAAATGTTTTGATAACGGTACTGAATGTATTTAACAAAAAATAAATTTCTTCAGTTCTTCTAAAAGAGTATGTAATTTTCCAGAGAAACTGGAGTGTTAAACTAGTTTGACCACAGATCATTACTTCACAGGAAATATTAAAGATTTTGTTTTAAACTAAACAAGATAACTGTGCAGGCTTTCAAGTAAGTTTAATGTAACTGGTTAAGGGGTTTCAGCATACCCCTTACAGTACCAGTAACTGAGCTCTTTTAAGTACTCTACCCCCTAATAGTTTGGTTGAGAAGTATCTTGGTATTGGTTCAGAGGAGGTTGGTAACTGCCTCATTTCTTCACATTAGCTTAATGAAGAGCAATGATATTCCATGTCATGAAGTAACCTTATACTTAATGTATATTCTGCTTCACTATTTTTAATCTCTCTTTATTTGGATTATTAAGGATTTGATTTGGCATTACTGAGGTCAGCAATTGCTTTACCTTTAAGTCTGTCTCTGATTCAGACCCTAGTAATGCAGTTCGTATTTTTAAAAGGCTGTCCTTAAATATCCTTTTAAATATCTCTTAAAAAGACATCTAGACTAAGGGTAGTAAAAAATAACAGTGATATTTTTTATATTTTTTTTACATATTTCATGTGTAGGGAAACAAAGTAGAGGACATCCTATTCAATGTATTCTGTTATTTTTATCCAACATACTTTTGAGAAAGTTTTTTGTTGAAGTGTTTAAAATTTTAATTATTAGCTAAATATTCTTATATTTGTGCATTTCTACTCCTATGATATCTTTGCCATTATTGGGTAGTGATTACTTAAGTAGTTAACCAGGGCTGTTTTCTGCAAAAAGTTTAATTTGTTCTCTCTATTCATTTTCTAATAGGTATTCATTCCCATTTCTGTTTAGTGCATTCAGTAGGGAATGAATAAAAAAACCGTCCCTGGTAATTAACATAGGACACAGCAAGCTCTCTCTTCTTCAAATTAGTCTTTGACCATAACCAATTCTATTAAAAGGCTAGTGATCTAATGAAAAAGAGGAACAAATGAAACTGTTATTAAAATGGTAATTTTCCCAGTCTTACTTCTCAAGATTGCACTACTTACTAGTCAGGTCTTACAAAGGTTGTTCATGTAATTTCTTTTATAAGGTGGTTTTTTTTTTCTTTCTACTCCAATGTGTTATTTTTCAAACTTTCAAGCATATATCTCCAGAATTTTATTGCCAGTGCTTCATAGCTACCTGGTTAGCTACATGGGAGGCAAGCCTAGGTTAGGTGAGAAAAGAGCATATAGGTGTGCTTCAGACTGTTTTGACTAGGAATTTGAAAGGAGTTCCTGTCAATACACTTGAAAACCAAGCTTTTCACTAGTGGTGAAAAGCTTGACCTATTGTTTGTTAGCATTCTTTGTGAATTACCTTTCATCTGCTCTTGGTCAGACTTTGAATCTTGAAGGTATGGAGTTCTCACTCTAAGTCACTTTTCTGAAGGCTTTGAGACTGTTAGCCATTGCTGTGTTGCTTTTAACCTCTCCAGTTCTTTGTAGTTCCCATTGCCTGAAATGTGATGCTAGTGTAGCATAGAATAAGTAGTAATTAAACAGAGATTGCATCCAGACCACAGGAGATGTCCTTTAGGCTATTATTTATAATAAGGACTGCATCTGAAAGAAATCATCAGTAAGCAGCTGATACTGTAAAATGTATTCCTACTTCTAAAGGGTACTGACTTCAAACATAATAGTTATGCTATTTGTGAGTGTCTTTTGGCCATCCTATTGTACCTACTCATAAATAAATATGTTTTGTGGATGTAGAAGGGAGATGAGGGAGGTGGGATCTTTTAAATAATTTTTTAGTTACAGCATAACCAATATTCAGTTTTTGTCACACAGATAGGTTCTGAGTTACTTAACTTTTTCTTGTATTACTGAACTGCTAGATCTGTAAATAAAATATCTGCATAAAAATCAGCTTTAAATATTCTTTTTTTGAATTAAATAAGTGACTACTTGTATGATCTTAAATGAATCTTTCTTGATAGTATAAAATGCCTTCTGAGTTGATAAGCAGGCTCTCTGTTTCATGTGGACTTTCAATACTATTTGTGTTTCTTTTTGAAATGTTAGAGGTTTTTTAACCTTTGCTAGAAGAATTAGAATTAAATGTTCAAATTTGTAATATATTTTCTTTGTTATAAGTATAGTTTCAAGATAACTTTGCTGCTTCTTCTTTTGCCATACTTTAAAAGTATAAACAAAACAAACAAAACACCTCAATTTTTTCAGTTGGCAAAGAGAAAACCCAAAAACCCCACATGTAAGATGATGCTTGTTATTCACGATCCACTCCAGAATCCTGTTACCCACTGTAGCAACTGACTTGTAGCTTGATGGGCATCCAGCTCATAGATTTCCATTAAATCTACAGAGGTTGTTCTGTCAAACATAGAGCCAACTTGCTATTTATCCCACGTACAGAAATTGATGACTTCGTTCTACAGGGTTGATAAAGTTGGTTAGTCATTGCCAGAGGCTTAAATTGGGATTAAATGACATTTTTGCTCATAAAATCCATTTCTTTTTGCATTAGTCAGTTAAATGTGTCTGTTTACATTCTTACAGTGTTTGTTTTTCTCACACTGCATATTAAACCAGCTCATAGGCTTTAATTTTCCTTTATTGCTCTCTTTTTAGTGTAAGAAACGTGAAACGTGCCATAATGATTTTTGGTGGTAGGTAGGATTCCAGTCTGTACTCTTTAAGAGTCACTTTATAGTTTTCTCTTTTTTTCTTAAGCATGGCTGTACATTGCATAGAAGAGCAGAACAAACTTTGTTAAGAAGAAAAACTGCGTATCCATCCGTTCAAATAAGCAGGGCTTTAGTAAATTGCCAACACTTCATACAGGATGAGTAGTTCCAAAGCATTGTCAGGTCAGATTTACTTAATGTGGTGTAGGAGATACAAATGATATGTTAAGCTTCTGCTAGGGGTACTCATTTTCATGGTTCTTTTGTTACTGGAGAGGACAGAACAGCTATACAGCAGGTACAGCCCTTGCTTTCACAGTGGGACTGGGGCAAACCTTCCTTTCTCCTTGAGACTTTGCAGGCCTACCGATCAATTTGCTCAGGTGTAGTGCTGAGCTGTGCTGCCCACCTCAGCTGTGCCACTCAGCTATGAGACTGTCCTGCTTCCTTTTAGTCCATGTGGCTGAGTCAAACTGGTTCCATTTTACACAGCTGGAATCTTCTTTTGGTTCCCTTTGAACTTATATGAATTACTCTGTCATGTTGCTCTATCCAGTTCCTTCTTTTATTTCTAAAAGATCTGTGTTGGAACCAGACTCTTTTAGGGTTTATTAGTATTGAGAAGAGTGGAAGGATTACTTCATGTATCTTGGAGGGTGTGCTTTCATCTGTATTCTCAGTACAGTGTTTGCCTTACTAGCAATGGTTTAAAAATGTTGCTTGTGATCTGTGATAATCTCTGATGCTTCTCTGAAGATGAGCCAACTCCTTGTTCCACTTGCCATACTTGTGTAGCTTTAAGCAGCCAGTGTTGCCCGTCTTTTATATGGATTTATTTTTCTGAACATTTCTCTGTTATTTCAAAATAATTCTGAATTCCATTTCTGCCTTACACCATACTTACATGTTCAGTGAGCTCTCAGTGTGTCTAGTGTGGAAAGTGCAGCACCCTTCCTTCACTGCAAAACCCCTTGAATGAAATAATACTTGTTAAATGAAATACAGGTATGACTGTTGGACCACCTGTCTACCTGTGCAGGGGTGACAGTAGCACTGGACAACATTCCTGAGCAGTCTGGCAGTTCAGGAATGTGTTTTGGTCCCAAGGGGTTTCTAATATGTTCTTGCTGCTGCAGATACACGGATTGTACCTGGGAAGATATCCATAGCATTGCCATTGTCACACAGCATTTGACTGTGTGGACTTAGAGAAAGCCTTTTCCTCGCACTGATCATGCAAACAGATTTATCAAGCTGCTATAGTCCTTCTGCTCTTGTACTACTGTGTTAGGTTCGTGTGGACAGGTTTTGGCTTCTGTGAGAAGATGCCAGAAGCTTCTGGTAGAGCCATTGCCAGCCAACTCCAGGATGGACCCACCACTGGCCAAGGCTGAGCCAATTAGAAATGATAGTAACACGTCTGTGATAACATATTTAAGAAGGAAAAAAGTTATCGCACAGATGAAATTGCAGCTGGAGAACAGCAGAGTGAGAACATGTGAACAGCTCTGCAGACACCACAGTAGTGCAGAAGGAGGGGAAGAAGGTGCCACTTCCATTTCAGTGCTGTGGCCTGGCAGGGTTGTGGCAAATAGCTTCATTCCTGGTGGGGGTATGTTTTGAGTTCTAGTTCTGCTCCAGTTTGGCTGAGCTGTGATCCAGGAGCCTCTACCTACTATGGAAACAAAATACTGTTAGTCTTGTGATCTGGCAGCATTTTACTACTATGGGAAGTCCCAGTTTTCAAGCCAATATATTTTAAGGAACTCTAAACTGGAAAAGAAACTCCTGTGAGTAGTGCCTGGTGATTTATCTGCTTTCATTTCTGCATTTCCCGAGTTCTTAAAATAACATTTTGTGTATGATGATTTTGATATCTGGACTGTCTTAACAATGTGCTGTATTAATGCTGCTTTGTGAAGTGGACAGGGTGAGGTTAAAAGAGCAGTGTCCTTTGGAAATGCTTTGGATACCACTTAGGTGATGACTGAGCTTTGGCAGGGGCTGCCCAATGAAGAAATCTGCTCCAGTGCCTTATTGAAGAACCATATAATGAAGTGAGGAATTAGGATTTAATGTAAGGGAAATGTGCAATGTGGGTGGGTCATGCAGATGGATTTTGATAGGGTAATGAAAAAGGTTTCTACAGTCACAAAGACTAAAATGGTAGTGGTGGTACTTGCCTATTAGCAGGCAGGAGAGATGTTAAATCTGATCTAAATCGGTGCTCATTTTTTCCCCCAGATGAAAATGACTACTTAAGAAAGGTTAGAGGATTTATGGGGGTGTCAAAACATATGGCAGATGGGCTGGATTAGGACTCATGAGTATAGTAATCCAAATCCTTTCTGCCAAGCATTACAGAGGATCTCTTCTGCTGCTGGACTGCACTAAATGTACACAGTCAGGTCAGAGGAGCACAGGCTGTCAGGGGGCTTAGAGAAGAGTTACTAGTGAAAGTGCTGGTCTGAGCAGAGTTCATTTTAAAAGCACTTTCTTTGCAGCCAAAAGTCTGCTGGGGAACTGGCTATATTATTTAATTTCAATAAATTACTGGAATGATTTTTTTTTTTTGAAATTACTTCAATGATTTTCATCCAAAGCCTGGGAAAAAGTAAAGCCAAAATATATGCTGAACCTTTCTCATTCTCTCTGACTATATTAGCACAGAGGGCTAAAAGCTGTACAAAAGTCATGAATGTTGAGAGAGAAAAAAAGGGAAATGAGTTTGTTTTTGCCTTCTAGGCCAGTGCTGTGGGATTTAAAAATAAAAAAAAAGAAAAAAAAAAAAAGGAAAGAAAAAGAGGCATCCTACTTTAAATTGTTGTGACAGAAGTTTTAAGTGTTAGGGACTGTTTTAATCTTGGTTCTAGACTGAGTCTCCTCTGAAATCTGAAAATTCACAATGGCATGTCAGTGTTACACTGGTTATTTCTAACCGAAGTTAACATGTAGCTAATTTTAAAAAGTTGTAAAGCTGCTGGCTTTTGAAAAGATCCATGTCTGAAATAGTTTCTGGGGAAGGATGCAAACCATTTGTGGCTGAGGCAACAACAGGATATTTGCACTTCATTCCTGTAGTCAGTTAACTAAGCTAAAGAATCCATCAGAGCTCCTTCTCCAGTTGAGTAGTGCTTTACTGCATGATAAATTGATATGCTGGTGTGGAAAACCACCTACTCAGATATCTCTGAGCTCCATGAGTGAATGCTTAGATATTTCATTTGACAATTATGTAAAATGCTTAAAAATAGTAAAAAAGTTTAGTTAAAGTATGAAACACAATACTGTATATGGATAATTTGTGTTCTTTGTAGAACCAACATGGATGTGAGGATACAGATCTTAGAGATCTTAAATGTAAGCTTAAAAGGCAGGCTGCAAATACTTACTTCAGCAATGAAGATGGATTAGCTCAGAGGTACAGATTGTTAGCATTTCCAGGGATAAATGTGAGAGGTAAACTTTTAATTGTTACTATTTTATGACCTATAGGAAGACCTGAAAGTTTTTAGAAGGTTTCACTATTATCCCTGAGGAATGGCATATCTGCCCTAGCATGGTTTTGTCAGAGAACTTTGTAATGTAATGTGAACTTTCTTGGCATTTAATTCAAAATTGCAATGGTTAGGACTTAAGGAAAGTGAGATTTTCTTCCAGTTGATAAGTAAGTATTAACAAAATAAGAAAGCAGTCTAATCAGACTATGATCATCTGTTAATCAAATTTTATTTCCTTAGTATTTGAGCTATCTTAAGTTTTTGAGTGGTGTATAGCCTTCCAGCAAAGACTTACTCTGAATTTCTAATTCAAACAAGCAAAGAAAAATCATCTTTCTCTTCCTAGGTTCTTTCTGTCCAAGCAGTCTCTTCTACCTGGGCAGAGACTCCATAAGAATTTATAAAAGGAAAAAAAATGTCACATTTAACATTTGAGAGTTGCATGTTTGAAGGAAATGAGTTTGAAAATAATTGAGCCAGAAGGGTGGGCAGAAAAAATTTCATGTAGCAAAATATGACAGGAACGAAAGGACAAGTTGAACCAGGGACATAAGGTTTTACTAAGGGCATACATGCAAATCCATGAAATCTGAATAATCTTTTTATTGCAAAGATAAACTTAGTTGGTAGTTTCAGTGATAACCAGTTTACCCAGCTTTATAACATTAAAAGCATTTAAGCAGTTTTGGCAGGCATGGATGAAACCGTATGTGAGATGAGTTGCAAAGTATTATCCAGCTTACAAATTAAAGTTCTAATAGGCTTTCCAGGGAATGTAGTTATCATCAAGTGTAGATGTGGGTTTTGGTTGATATATTACCAAAAACATGTGGATTTTTCAAGATACAGAGATATACAAAAGCTAATATATCAAACTGGAATTAATATGACAAATTAAATCTGTGAACCCAGGCTTTACTTCATGTATAAAAAGTGCCAGCATTTTTTAGATGTTTCTGATACAAGTGCCTAAATGTTCTCATAAATTTGTTTGTTCCCTACTACTGCCTCCATTAAATTCTTCCATATTGCATCAAAACAGAATGAATTAATCTGCCATTTAATATTTTAAACTTCATGAGGAGAAACTCTGTAGAATGGGAAAAGGAATAAATTTCTTCATGATTATTTATAAATGATCATGACTAGACTTATCATCTTGTTAATAGACCATCAGTAAACTGATGGTAGAAAACTATTAATAACTGACCTAAAATGAAACAGCACAATCATCTGTATTTTGTGATATCAAGGGTTGAGGCCACCCACAAAGGAGAAAAGTGGGACTTTCAGTAGTAGGTAGATCTGAAGGCTCCAAACGATCACTGTAGTTAATAGGTAGGAGGTAGGAGACCTAAACATGGAGTCCTCATTTGTTTTCCTCTCTTACCTTCTTGGAAAATTTAATCAGTTGTCTGGTGAAATACCTTAGGAGAGACTTTCGTTAGGGAAAATGGAACTGGAACATTATTTAGACTTTAAATCTAGTTAAGGCAAAGCATTTTGGAGGTTATGTAGGAACTATTGTAAGATTTAATAAATTCCTCTAAAATAAAGAGTTTTCAAAGGGTTATACAACTAAATCATAAGCAAGGACTGACAGCCCTCAAATGTCTGAAGGCTTGACTCTGGTACAGGCTTGATACAGCTTAAATGAAAGAGCCAGTTCTTTTAGTCTGTGGTCAACAACATACCCCAGCATTTTGTGATCCAAATATCAGAGACTGAGATCTATTGTACTTGTTTCTATTACTGAAAAAGGTTGTATCAGATGATTTCCTGGTTCATTTTGTATATAATTTACACAACTAAATACATGGTGTTGATTTATGCTAATTTTTTTTTTTTCAGAGAAAGAATTTGACCCTGTTCTTCAGCATTGGTTTATTGACTTCCTGGGGCACTGCACTGCTGGGTGTTCGCTTATACTGGATGGGAAACAAACCCCCAAGTTTTTCCAACTCTGACAATCCAGCAGCTGACTCAGACAGTTTTCTCACACGTACGCTGACCTTCTTTTACTTGCCAACCAAGAACCTCTGGCTGTTGCTGTGCCCAGATACCCTCAGCTTTGACTGGTCTATGGATGCTGTGCCTCTTCTAAAAGCAGTCAGTGACTGGAGGAATCTACACACTGTGGCCTTCTATGCTGGTCTCCTCCTCCTTGCCTACTTCAGCCTGAAGGGCTCTAGCAATGAGAGAGAATGCAATGGGAGAACTGTAATGAATGGCAAGCAAAATGCTAATGGGCATAGCTGCCACTCAGAAATGGAGTACAAGACACTGGAGGTGAAGTCAAGCTTTGCATCAAAAGAAGAGAATGGCATAAAAAAGCATGAAATTAAGAAACTGCAGCTTCCTTCAACTGAGAACATTGTCGTTCTGTCTCTCTCTTTGTTAATAGTGCCCTTTGTTCCTGCCACAAACCTATTTTTCTATGTTGGCTTTGTAATAGCAGAGCGTGTGCTGTATGTTCCTAGTATGGGCTTCTGCCTGCTGGTTACAGTAGGTGTCAGGGCCCTTTATGTCAAAGCCCAAAAGCGCTTTTTGAAGAACTTGGTTTTTTGTTCCACTGCTGCATTAATTATTTTCTATGGACTCAAGACTGTTGTCAGGAATGGGGACTGGCAGAATGAGGAGATGCTGTATAGATCAGGGATAAAAGTAAACCCTGCGAAAGGTAATTTTTGCTCTTTATGGTGAATGCTTTACTTATTCCAATCTGTCTCTGCATTTGAATTGACTGATTTTATCAGCTACATCTAAAGAGTATACTTGGGGGATGTCCTTTCAAGTTCCAGTGGTATGTGCATTAGTAAAAAATGAAGAAAAGCAGGAATATATTTTGATTAGGTGTTACAGGTTTGACATTAACATGGAGAAAATGAGACCCTAAGGTAAGAGGATACTTTCTTTTTCACTAATATTAGTTCTGTATTTTGAAATTAAAGATGCATTATTAGTATTACAGACCCCACCCTGGTAGTTTTCCATTTGGAATCTGGTATCTATCATGCTAATGAAGATTTTTCATATGTTCACCAAATGTTCTGTTTTCTTTGACTAGAAAATATAAAAAATAGTAAAGGACAGCATCAGGGAAGTGCTGTTTCTTTATTTCATCTGATGCAAATAATGTCAATACTACATAATAAAAATGAGGAAATGAGGGCATATAATTCAGCCTAGGAAATGACTGTAGTTCCCCCTGCATACAAGTACTGTAAAGAGTTATTGTCAAATAACTTCCTGTTAATGTATAAATGTCAGCTATTCGTAACATTGTCCAGCTACGTCTCTCAAAGGTTGTATCTACGCGGTAATGAAAAGTGACCACAGCTAATGTAACACATCCAAACAGGCAGTAAACCTGCTAGTTTAGGGATCAGTAGCAACGTTTAGCTGTAGCTCTGTGGTTTCAGCATATATGGCAGATCCAGCTGGGAACCTGAACTCCACGCTGCCTGGCTGTACTGCTCTTGGCACACATGCAAGTTAATATGAGAATGGTCAAAATACCACCTGTGAGTGCAGTGTAGATATTGACTAAACCTTCCTTATTCCCAAACTGTCAGAAGTGAGAAGGGATCAGTTGACTGCTTTGCCTGTCTGTGAAAGAAAAATTTGACAGTGCTTGAACACTTGAGTTTTTTCAGTCCTCTGCTCAGTAACCCATTATATGATGCAAAGTCATCTGCTGACAGAGTTGTGCTTCTTGGTTGGACAATTATATCATAATCATCATCGTGGCTAGGCTTCGTGAACGAAGATTTGGGAAGGGCTCTACCCACGTTTGTTACAAGTGTGCTGGTGGCTAAAAAGGCCAATACGAGATAGACATGTCCTGTTGCAAAAGGCACAGCAGAAAGACTCCTTAGGTGGTATATTCTGCAAGGCACGATTCCTTCTGTGTTGTCTTTTTTCCTCAAGAGTGATCCTGTGTGCTTTCTCAAAAGCATCAGCAGCGTTGAAGATAGTGTGTCTCCAGGTCTCCCGATTGGAGGCCAAAGTAGACCAGTTATGTTGATCAATATGGCCAAGGCTGAGATGTTGTTTCAGGGAGTCCTTGTATCTTCTCTTTGGGTCTCCTCTCTTGCAGCAGCTGGTGGCAAGTTCACCATAAATCAAGATCTTAAGGAGGCGGTGGTCCTTCATCCTTGAGACGTGTCCTGCCCAACTATGCTGTTTTCAGGGCCTCATAGAAACCTTTGTGATCACCTGTATCTGCACATAATTGGATTTTTTCAGCTAGATCAATCCGCCACTTGTTCTGAATGTCACGGAGTTTCTGTTGGAGCTTGCTGCATGCAAGATGAAAGGCTGTTTTTCTTGCGTGACAGGAAGGCAGTGCAAGGTGTGCTTGGTGAGCAGCTCTCTTCTTCCTCAACAATTCCTGGATCTCTTGATTGTTTTCATCAAACCAATCCTTGTTCTTCTTGAAGGAGAACCCTAAGGATTCTTCAGCGGATTGCAGGATGCTGTTTTTAATATGGTACCAGATTGTTTCAGGAGAGGAATCTGCAGAATCTGTGGAATGGTTTTCGAGCCTAGTTTGAAGGTTTGCCTGGAATCTGTCTCTCACTGTGGCTGATTGGAGATTGTTAACTTGGAGTCTTCTCCTTGGGATATTGCCCCTTTTAGGTTTGAATTTAAGATTGGAGTTGAGTTTACAGCGCACAAGCCGATGGTCTGTTTGGCATTCTGCGCTGGGCATCACGCAGGTATGGAGGACATCGCGGGCATCTCTCTGTCGCAGCAAGACATAATCGATGAGGTGCCAATGCTTATATCTGGGGTGCATCCAGGTTGTCTTCAGACTATTTTTCTGTTGATAGTGTTAGTGATGGTGAGCTGTTGCTCCGCACAGAATTCTAGCAGAAGTCGACCATTATCATTGCAGTTTCCAACACCGTGCTTGCCTAATATTCCTTTTCAGGCTTCAAAATTCTTACCTACTCTGGCGTTGAAATCACCAAGGATAATGATCTTATTATCTGCAGGCACCTTTTGGGTAAGGCGGCACAGGTCAGTGTAAAATTTATCTTTTTCTGCAGGGTCAGCTTGGAGAGTTGGGGCACATATACTAAAGAGGACAACGTATTGCTTGTTGTTTAGTGGAAGGCGTAGGGAAATAATGCGGTCACAGTGACCTGTCGGCAGATTTTCGAGTTTAGGAACAATGGAGTTTTTGATCATGAAGCCAACTCCCGAGAGATGCCTTTCGGTTCTGGGTTTACCTGACCAAAAGGGTGTGTAACCGGCACCATGTTCTCTGAGGCTGCCTTCCTCGTGAAGGCGAACTTCGCTGAGAGCAGCAATGTCGATGTTGAGACGAGCCAGTTCATGGGCAATTAGTGCAGAACGACGCTCAGGACATCTGCTATCCGCAGAATCGAGCATAGTTCTGATATTCCAGCATGCTAGAGTTAATTTAGGTACATCTTTGGAAGCAGGTGCATGCCTTTGTCTTTTGATCTTTGTGTGACCACATTAGGTGTGATGGTAAGAAGCAAATGCAGGTCTTTACTGTGAGCTGATAGGGAGTGAAAATATCAGATTTGGCAGATAATATGCCTTGCAAACCAGCATTATAGTAGTTTGTCAATCTGATTTTGTAACATTTCTTCGTATCCTTTCTCACCCTAGGAAAATTATTACATTTGTTGCTGCAGTAAGTGACTTTTGTTAATTGTGAACAAGCACATCCCCTTTATTTTACTTTTTTCTAAAACCAACAGAGGAGAGAAAGAAATGAAGCAAATGAAAAGTGAGACAGCAGGCCAGAGCAGTTATACAAGGCTCTGAGACTTACCAGTTTAGTAACAATATAAAGCTTGCATTAAAAAACATTGACATTCCTTGGAAAGAAAAGAATGTGTATGCACTTAATTAGTTAATGTATGTTCCGTTTTTGCTCTTGGTGGAGATCCCCAGATATTAATAGTTGTCTGCTTGTATAGAGCCAAATTTTGTGATTAAAAAAAAAAAAAAGCCAGTTTTTGTCCAATAGTAGGATTGACTGCAGCATTGTCTGGAAATTAGACTACTGGCTATTACGCTCCCAGGAGACAAAATGAGCTATTTTCATCATACAAATCTCAGTATGCACAGACTCATGTATATATGATCATCTGGTTTCTTACCATATAAGCTGACATTAAGTGTCTTGTAAGATATGCAAAAGCAAAGACAGCATGTCAGTGTGATGATATAGACATGACTGAGCTGACTTTAAATCTCCTTAAAATACTTCGTTAAACTTCTGCTGAATATTTACTAGCCCACACACATTGTAACAAAGCTGGGTATAAGAAAGTCCCAGCTAAAGCGACCTGTCACCAAACTATTCATTATTGTGAATACTTCTAAGATTATCCCTGGCTTTGACTATGCTAATTTTATTTTCTGTTTCTCATACAATCAGGCAAGTCTGACGGGACTAGTCTGGCTGCCAATCCTGCCAAAGCATTAGGAGATCAACAATTCAAATGACTCTTCGGTAATTAAATGAGGTTGACATAGGAAAAACAATTTATTTTTGTTTGCCTCTTTTTTCTAGTTTTATGAATGCTAGTGATAAATAGGCTATTCAGAGAGTGAGACAATGGCCTGCTCAGTCAAACAGTAGAGAAGTGTTTTCCTTATTTTTAGGCTACTAAGAAGAGGTTGTCACTCCTCATTTCTCTCTTTTCATCGATTTGTAGCTGTTTCTCCTCAATAGTATTTTCTTCTGAAAATTTTGGAGTGGCAGGATCATTTTCCCTGATGATTCTGCTTTTCCTCTCTTCTCCTGGAAAGAACTTCTTCTATCCTAGGCTAAAAAGCAGCAAGGGATCCCTTCAAAAACTCCCCACGTGGGAACTGATAAAGAAGTAGAAATCTGTGAAGACCAGCTTTGCTAAAGCAGAGATGAGTGTTTTGTTCCACATCCATCTGTATTCTGGGCTAGCAGGATGAAAACCACTCATGGCTGGATGCTGTGTAGCAATATTGAGCTGATGTGCTGTACTAATAAGGTCATTTGCAAGGCAAGCTTTTAGCATAGGTGCAGTTGTGTACTAATGTGGCTGAGCTGCTTTGGAAATGGAGTTGTCTTACAGGGTGATGGTTTATAATCAGGTCCTCTGTGTTGTAGTACGTGTTAGAATATAATCTCGTCTGCTGCTGTGGGACTTTCAGGCAAACATGTTCTGTGGCTTCTCCATCTTCAATCATCAGTGAAGAAATGGGCGATAAGCACCTCACCAGCATTTTCTTCTGGTTCCTTCAGGGGCATCTTGCAGGCATTGCAGACAGATCAGTGTCCTACCTCAGGTGACAAAGTCCCTACCCCCTCAGGCAGCCACAGCCTTTCTGCAATTTATGTTCCTCCAGGCTGTTTTTGTCAATCATTGACTGTGTGGAAAAATGCTCAAAAGCATAGGGCAAGGATTAGCTCTTAAAACCCCCCCAAAATACACTGTGGAAGAATCAAGTGAGACAAGAGTGGTAATACTGCCTCCAAGCTACCATGTGTGTGCCAGCTTCCCTGGTTGCCTCAGTGTGTGGCAGACAGCTGCCATCCCTTGGCTGGTGGATTCGTAATGAGGACTTGGGATGCCTTAGCTGCATTTTTCTGGTCTTGTTCTGCTGTTTTGGTTATGACTGGTATTTCAAATAACTTTAAAGTGATCCAAGCATTACCTTTTTACAGCTTGTCAGCACTTGAGGGAGAAATAGGCAAGACTTTGATTTAGTTTATGGATCCTGAAATGGGTGTATGCATGTTTTGACCCTAGGGAGGGAAAGGCTGTGCTTCTCTGTGCTGCCTTCAACTTAATGAGCAACCCAACTGATATAAAACCATTCCCATTATCTGAGTGTTCTTTTATAGTGAAAGAAGCCTCCCAAAATGTAAAAACAAATAAAAAAAAGTTAAAAGTGGGTGGTGGCTGTCATGTGGTTTTCCATTACTGTGGGTCATTCTGTGGTGATGATTACCTCTTGTTTAATATAAAATTATAATGACACACAAAATAATTGTGCTCATTATGCCTCATCAACTATAGTTTTCTCTGTAGTACCAAAAGTAAGCTTGAAAAAGCATAATCTTTTTCCTCTGGGCCGTTTCATAACTTGCAGTCCATATTTGAACATCAAAGGTCATCACATATTTAATGTACCTGTTACAGGCACTGATTAAGGAAGTAGAAAATAACAGAGAGAGGCTTAGACAGCTAGACTGCCACAGAAGTATTAGTTGCTTGGTCATATTTACTGATGAAATTTTGGTCTCCTGGTATTTGCCATGACATTTGTGAGTAAGCTTTGAAGATCCTTCCTGGAAATAGTTGACCAACTACACCACGTGGATGCTGAACTTTAGCCATGCATTCAGGTTTTGCTAAATTTTTGTATGTGGCTACTGTTTTTGAAATGGATTGTACAGCAAGAACAGATACTAGGCTGCTTCCAAAAGCCATATTACTACATTATTGTGGGTCTACACCTGCTCTGATAAGCCCTGTGTAAGCCCTGACTAAAGTTGGCCTGGCAGCTGTTGTCTTCAGAATCAGTTCTGCATGTTGCTCAGGTGTTTGTCCTTTTCCATCAAGTATTAGTGTTAGTGAAATGGTCTGTGTTCACATCTTGAGCAAGTCATTGGGAATTGCATATGTGCTTTAGTCCTTTCCTGAATCAGTTCTGCAGGAGAAAAAGAAAATCCTTGTTATTCATTACATGAAGACAAAGTTTGGGTGAGAGTATTGAGTTTCTTGGTTCAAATAAGCTCTACTGTCAGAGTTGAATTGTTTAGATGATTCTGGTGATTGACACAAACACTAAAATAAATAAATAAAAAAAATTTTTTTGCAGATTTTGCAAAATTGTTCACCTGTGTGAAACACCTGTGTTTTAAAGTTAGTATTATCTACCTTTACAATCCCACTTTGAGTTAAACATCCTGTTCTTTGCATCTTGCTTCTTACAGTCATTACCCCATTGTTCTCAGTGGGCAGAAGTAGGACCAAGACGTGGTGTTGACAGAGAATAATATAGAATTTTTTCCAAATACAGAAAACCATTGTACTCCTATATTTCTACTCTTCTTCCTACTCCGAGTTCTTACGAATGTGAATCATTCAATTTTGCTTAATGTTTTCAGAAGATATTATAATAATGAAATACTCTTCTGGACCACAAAGCTCCTTTCCCCTGTCCTACTTTGCTCTTTTTTTTTTTCCTTTTTCAACAGGGTTGTGAGATCCTCCTGCCTTGTTCTGCTACATTTGTGCTTTAAAGAACTTCCTTTACTTCTTTGGCATCTTTGGCATTCAGCCTTGATCAGTTGTATTCCCTGGAACTTCATCTTTCTTTTTAAATTTTTGTTTCTTTTTCTCTTTCGCTCCCCCTTATCATCAGTTTAGCATAGGATTGGTAAGGACTGCTGCTTTATTCATGTACGAATGCCAAGATATGAAGTTCAGTTTGTGAAACTTCTCAGTTGAACAGTGCGTGAGGTAGCTGTATGCTCATCTGAGCAGCCATTAAAAAGGTGGCAAGTGCATTTTTCTTTCATTTGTAGTTTTAATGTCATTTTATGTAGTTAGTTTACTGTTTAGTTTGCTAATACTATCTGCTAAATAAAATTGAAGGAATCCTTAAAACTGAATTTAGATTATTTAATCTCTCTATGAAGCATAATACTTGTTTTTCAATCTGAACTGAAAAAAAATATTCTCTCTGCTTTTAATATTTTTTAAATACTAATTTTGAATTTGTTTTCCAAGTTAAATAGTTTGTAGTATTAATTTCCTCTTTATTTTACCATAACTAATGAACTAGCAAAAGTATTTGCTATATGAACAATTTTAAGTGTTAGTGTAAGGGGAAAGAAATGAATCATGTGAGTTAGTTTTGTTCCATTTCATTTACATCAATTGGTTATTGTTAAAAAGGCACCCAAATTTACTCTTACTGAAGAGTTGGTCCTCTGACGTAAAAAATTTTAAAAATAAAAAAATCCATTTTTTTATGCCCATCATTGTAGAGATTGTGTACTCTAGTTCTGTGCACTTGGGTAGAAGTAAATACTAGAAGCTGTCTCCATCTAATTTGATAGCTTGCTGCTGTTACCCTTGTCTGCTCTTAGAAAATAATTTCCTAGTAGCAATCACTGTCAGTAAGAAGTGTCTTCTTCAGCAGGCAGTGAAAATACTAACTAACAGTGCAGTGAGGAAAACCAATTTTAATACTTTGTACTAAACTAGGTAAAGAAGCCATATTTCCTTCAAAGAAAAAGGATTCAATAAAACATTCCTTTCCATTATTATTAATATTTTTGTATCACTAGTGATGACTGGAGACCAAAGGAGAAGAATTATTTTAAGGTATGGCATTCTTCAAATATACTTATTAACAGGAGCTGACATTATGCTGAGAAGAAGCTGGTTGCTCCTCTAACACCTTTAGAACTTTGTTTTCAATAGCTATTGCTCTGACACACAGCTTGTTGTTCAGCACACATTTTTTATGCCTCCTAAGTAGAGCAATGTGTTACTAACAACCACCACACTGAGCGTTTGGGATTTCAGTGTTTTGGTGCATATTTCAGGTTTTTTATATGCAGCTTGGCAGTAAAACTCCAGCTCATCTTTGGCCTAACAGCCCAAAATGTTACTCTGCAAAGTAATTCTTTCTTATTCATTTGGTTTATTTAATTTCAATAATAATAAAATAATTCAAAAAGTGGTACAGTCCAATTTGTATAACATTGTACTGAATAGAAAATGTGGGTTTTGATAAACAAGGCTTAAGGAGCAATTCTGCTAATGAGCTTTACCTTAGTCTCTGAACAAACCACTTTAAACTCATTTTTTCCCTCTGGAATGGAACTCGTAAGACATTATTGTAAGAGATTGGATTATTATTTATTTATTTATTTAAATTTTGGTGATCTAAGAAGTTTTGTATTAAAACTTCTCCATATTTATGGTAGTATTATATCTCTCCTAAGGTAGTTGATGAATACATATCAGTATATATAGTCATTATAATGATTCTTGACATATTTTTTAGTCAACTAGTTGGTCATTAGTAAGCTGTTTGTGAAACAACCATAGTTATCTAAAGCATTTGAGCATGCCACAGAGATCTTGGCCTCAGCAAAGCAGTCTGGTTATGCCAAATATGCTGGAGAGCTGAAGAAAAATGGTTTACAGTTCAGGTCAAAGTCTGAATTTGTTCTCCAGTGACCATGTTCTCTCTTTCAGTTCTTCAGTAGTGCTGTAATTTCCTCTGAAAACCAGTCACTGTGGGATATGTGCTTCTTCCGCAGGATACGAAAAAACCTGATAGTCTTCCTTTTTATCTATGTAGAAGTCTGTAAGCAGGGATTCCCCCCCCCTCTTTTTTTCCCCTTGGAGTATGGTCCAACAGCATCTCTAATCTGTGAATCTTAAATTTCAGGGGGATAGGAAGAGAATTTATTGTTAACTACTATCTAGACTTTTTAAAGATACAAACAATTTTGAGACATGGACTCATCAGACTGTTATTTCTTCCCCTGCCTTCCCTGAGGTGCTCTGCAAAATCATTCAACAAGCTCATCTGGGCTGAGAACTGAAGTGTAAGAAAAAAAACCCCGGCCCTGGTGAAGGAGGAAATAGCTTTGGCAAGGTGAATTTTTTGTAGCATATCAAGTAAAATGGCTCATTTGGTATTTTATTTGCCAGAAAATGGTAGATTTTCTTTTCTAGTTTGACTAAAGGACAGGCCTTTGGTCCATATTTGTATGGTGGAACTATCCTATTTTGTTTTTCCAGAGGGAAAGAGTTACTTTTAATTAGAGGAAAACGAGATTATCTGGATTGATTCTCAAACTGAGCATGCTTAAATGCATTAGATAGTCATCCCATTGTTTCATTATTTTGCCTTTTTTCAAAATATGTCAACTCTGAAAAATTTCTTTTTATGTAAAGATTTTTCTCCCATGAGTTACATGACTTCATTTTCCTATCTGTAATGGATTTCATATCAGTACATATTGAGGTCACCTTACTTAAATCTGGTAGAGCAACTAGCCTTTAATATGGACAGGACAGTAATTTGCATATATACCGCTTCTGTTAGTGTAAAATCCCAGTGTAGATAGATAAATACAAGTATTTTATGAAGATTTCAAATACCTCTCCTTTGTAACAAGGAGTTTTATTAACAGTTAAACTATCATCATTGCCAACCCTCATGCCTCCAAAAAGTAAATGATGGCTGATGCAGTTATAGTATGCATAAAAGGCCTGCATTTAGTTTTGTTTTAAATTACAGAAAAAATCACAAAATCGAATGGCTGAGTGCTCAATACCATTTCTGTCTCATTCCTTGAATCCTCTAGCACACTGACCTTTTCTTTGAGGTCTTAAAATACAAAATTTTGGAATATAGACTATTAAAGATGCTAGTTAATAGTTGTAGTGTCTTTAATTAATGTCACCTCCTTGTTTGAGTCAGTTTGGAGCTCTGAGAAATTCCTCAGGGTTAATCCTGGGATGGCTGGGGTCCCTATACATGTCCTCTTGTTCCACTTGTATTCTTCTGCTCCTTTGTCCTCATTTCATTTTATTGCATGATTTAGATCCATTGTCTCTACAAAATATGGTTCCTTATAACATGAGACTTCTGGGTCAGCACTGTTCTCAGCTCTGTTCCTGACCATTGTGAAGTTTCATGGAATAGGAACTTTGTGGCAGTAATGTTTTACGGTGTTCACACACGTACAGTACAAAAGTGTGATCGGGCTCTGATTGAACAGAACAGTAACTAGATTAGATGTTAAGGGTATTGTGATCTCCTTTTTCTCTTTTTTTTCCCTAACCTGGATCAGTTTAGTTGTCTGATTTGTACCATACCCTTCCCAAAAATCATTTTAGCATGAGGAAGTGTGTGGCAGAACTGATGGCCTGGGGGTGCTAGGTGCAGAAATTGCTTAAAACAGTGATTTCACCAGAGCCACTATGTCGTGAAACATTACCCTGAAGTAATCTCTGACAGTTATCTCCTTTGACAATGGGATTTCCATTGAAATAAAATATAATCTATGTTTATCAGTCTTTCATTATTACCTTTCTGTCAGATGAAAAGCTCATGCACTGAAGTGTGCCAGCACAGCTCAGGAAGTAGAAAACTTATATTCTCAACAAGTCTGTGTTCTTGCAGTATCTTTAGCAGAGTTGCAACATTAAACGGAATCAAGTTGTACAAAGACTGGGAAATGAGAGGACATATCCAAAATAATGTGTTTGTTGGTGTTTTTTATTTGTTTATCTATTTATAGAGAGCACCTATGATATTGAGAGCACCTATTTATAGAGAGCATCATTGCAGTGAGGTTGTGATTTCTGGTTTGAATCTTTTTAGAGGTTCTGCAGTATCAGCACTGGTTTTAAGGGCTGAATCTGGTTTACAGGACAGCTTTATCTGTAGTATTGTCTTTCTGTTGTGGGAGAAGTGTAAAGGCTGTACATGTAGCACACTGGCTGCACGGAGGCAGCTCCTGAGAGATGTGAGATGGTATCACCATCAGAGAGATGAGCGATTGGGAAGCATATTTCTTTCTGATTTTGTCTGTTGACTAGTACTGAGGGAGGGCTGTGCTGTTAAGAGTTTCTGTAGTGCTACCCTGAAAATATTTTACATTGTACTTAACCGAAAACAGTAAGTTTTCAGTTTGATCCTGTGGCACCTCAAACAAAGGCAATGGTGAGAATTTCTTCATACTGTAATCTGTCAGGGTGTATAGGAGAAGTGTGAGTATGGGAGTTAAGCATACTCTCATACTTTTCACTGATGGCTCACTTTAGTATTCAGCCAGATGGTGGAGCACTCACACACTCAAGACTGGGTTCATCAAAACTGATTGGATTACCAAAATCTGCAAATATGTCCTAGGCAGAATGAGGAGTCCGTACTCTAGACTAAACAGGGTAAATGGTGAAACCAAAGAACACTTTAACAGCTGCTCGGTCTCATCTCTCAGGTTCATTGAACTGAGTCACTGTGCTATCCTTTGAGGAGGAAAAGTTAATTTTTTGTAACATATCAAGTGAAGTGGGTATATCAGGCAGTGATGCTGAGCAGTAGAGAGTCATGCACTGGTGCACATTTGCATCAGGGTTTCAGAACTAAGAAACAAAACTGAAGCACTGCCTGCCAAAAGTGAGTTGCTGACATGGCGTTGGATAGCTTTCAGAGCACTGCATAGTTTTCAATTCTGTTTTTCTTTCACCTGCTGTCATTACAAAAGCCCTGCAATTGATCAGCAAATGAACTGTTGAACAAACGATATAAATAAGTCTGCCTCAACATTACCACATAGCCATTGATATAAAAAAAATAAAATCAATGTGCAAAGTAGATCAAGCTCATAAATTATGGGTATATAGGAACCATTTATCCCATCAGGAAACAGGACATAGGGCAGTTTTGCGGTTGACTTAGCAAAATGGGGTAACTTGATCAAGATATTCTATTAATAAGTGAAATTTTTAGAGGATAATTATTGCAAATGATATGCATGAATTTATGACATATTTTGAAAAAAGATTATTATTTCTTTGAAATGACAGGAAAAATATAAATACTTTGTAGAAACCATCATAAAGAACTTATGCAAAACCTGTTCCACTTTGAAAGTACTAACCTGTAGCATTTAAATGAACTTTTCCATTCTCAAACTATTTAAAAACATTATCTAATTACATTTCTGAATATCTTTGTGAGAGATAGTAGCTCTGCATGGTAGAAAAACTGTATTAGATGTTGAACTCTCTTTGTTACTTTTTTTTTGAGTGTGCAACCGAGCTTTCAGAGGTTTATTGGGGAAACCTGTTGTTCCTCTGTTCATGAAACTGTTTCTCCCTCAAGAACAAAGTGATTACCTGATGGAATGGGAATGCGAGAGACTGGAGCAGCACTCTGCTTTATCAAGTAGTACTCTTTTCAACAAAAAGGAAAAGTTGTTTTCTTTATAACTATGGTTATAACCTTTCAAATGTGAGTAATATAACTGGTGCTGTGCTGTTTCTTCACACTTATCCAGCAAAGGTAGTTTGGAATATTTGGATATTGGATACTTGTCTACCTCTGTTGTAAGTATCAGCCTTTATTTTTTTTTCTTTCCAGTAGGATGAATTTTCTATTTACAAACCTTGGTCTTAATGTTTCAACTTATGTCTCATGAAGTAGATCACGCTCAGAAGTCCTCAAAAGACTTAAAGGAATGACAGATTTTCCAGCTTTTTTTTTTTAAATAATTTTATTTTAAGCAATCAGATACTTTGTATGCTCCCAGATGTGTTCTGAAGGTCAACCCTTTAACAGAAGTTAAGAATATAGATCAAAATATAAAATGCATAGACAAATATCAGTCTTCTCACAAAGTTTAGACTGTAAGTAATGTAGTTTACTTGGCCCTTGTTTTGTGAGAATATTAATTATGTGGGAAAATATTCCTTAAATTTCTCTTCTGTATTGCAAGAACAGAATCATAGAATCACAGAATATGCTGAGTTGGAGGGGACCCACACGAATCTTTGAGTCCAACCCTTAGCCCTGCACAGGACCATCCCCAACAGTCACACCATGTACCTGAGAGTATTGTATTGTGCCTGAGGATTGTAATGAGAGGGAATGCAAACTGGAACTGCTGTTTCTAATTTCACAAGCTAAAGAGTAGTAAATAATGCACAAATATCTGTAAAGCTCCATAGAGGTTTCCTTGGCCTGGTGTGCATTTTTCTGTGAATTAAAGCTTCTAGTTTGAAACTGCTGACAAGTTGATTACAAATGACTTGGCTGTTTCCTAAATACTTCAGTCTTTGTTCAAGTAGTTTATTTCACTCCAGTAATAATCTGGTCCGCACTCTTTAATAATTCATCTATTTATGGTTTGACTTCTGTTTTGTAAGTCTAATAACTTAATGTGAGAACAGTATTAAAAAATTTCAGTAATTTGTTCCTGTGAATTGTCAATATCACAGATCAATTTTTTTAGATCCTACATTTTACTTCATTAGTTTTCAAGTATGTTTTCTCCTGCTAAAGTTTGCAAAAGACAGTGTTTATGGCATAACATACTAGGAAAGGCAGCATTTTCCTTTTCTATATTATTTTTAAAAGTTCACCAGGTTATATGTTAATGATTTAATAGTCAATTTTTGTTGGATTTTTTTCTCTCCATGTTTCAGCAGAGGTGTTTGCACACAGATATGTTAATAGGTTGTCAGTTTCCAAATAGATTTTATTATTATCAATTTTTTCATGTATTATATAGGGGTGACAGGTAGGAAGGATTACATCCTACATCCTGCTTAAATACTTTGAGTTCTCTCTGTTAATAATTTGTGGTTTGTTTTTTTTTTTTATTTAAAGCAAACTTTTGGATCAAGTAATCCACATATATGCTTTTAACCCACCTGAGTGCTCTTCTCTGACACTTTGTTGCTTTTAATTTCCATTTCACTGAATAGCATAGCATGATTCTTGATTCAGTAGAAAGTTTTATTTAAATGAAGATATTTGCACTCATTCATTTCCATTTCACATTTGTTTTCATAATTCAATTGCAAGCTGAAAGTTTACCTGTTCTCTTTAGTAAAATGTGCATCTTAAATCCAGGCAGATTAGACTGGATGATGTTGTTCTTCTTTGCTGTTGTTTGTCTTGCTCTCTTCCTGAATGAAGGTGCTTAGAGAAGGTTTAATATACCAGCCTGGTATTTTTGAGTCTTGTTAAATCTTAATCCTCAATTTCAGTTAGATAGTTGAGAAATTAGGCATGTTAAACTTGAGGCTGAAATTTCTCATGTTCATTTTCGTTTTGAAAGCACTTAAATGCCTGGTGGCATAAATACAATATTTAAAGTTTAATAGAAATCTAGTTTGATATGGCCAAAATTATAAAACCTAAACAACTGTTTATTTTCCTACTTAGCTATAAATAATATTTCTTTCTATTTATTTTTAAAAAACCCTCCAACGAACAGCAGAACAAAACCCCTTTTAAAAGTTTCATTTTCCTGCAAAGAAAGGTAACTAGTGTAGGAATTCTCAAGCATTGGGAGATTTTTCAGTTTATAAATGACTTATGATAGAGGTGATGAAATGGATTTAATTTTTAATATGCCCATTTATATTGAGTATGATATATAGAAAATGAAGCAATTAAATAAAGTTTAAATGGATTGACTGTTTTGTAGGTGAAATGTGAATGTTACATTTGTTCCCATGCTATGATGGAGTATTATTTCTAAAAGACCTGGGTCTGTTTTGGTCTCTTTTTTTGTTCACAGGGAATTAAGCAGCAGGCAGAAAGTAAATATTGCAAAGCTCTTTCATTCACAGCTTGCTTTTCTCTTTTGCTGAATAAGGTCTTCTATAGGTGAAAATTTGAATTTTTAATTAAAGATTAAATTGCTGTGTGTATATATAATTGTATATTTTCATTTCCCCCCATGTACAAATGGAAAATAGTTGACTGCTGAACTTTAGTTGGAGTCGTAGGTATGTTTTTAACAGGGATGTGGCTTCACTTAGTTATAACTTTGTTTCTATTTCTGAATGTGCCCATAGTTGAACTGATGTTGTTACAGTTTTGCAGGAAAAATTTTGTTTGAGATGTGGCAGTTAATAACTGAAATTCTTTGTTTTTCCTATGGTTAGTTGCACTACTTAACACAGAGCAGGAGTGAAGTTCTTGAATATCTCTTGTAGCCTCTTTTCCATGTATGTGTACCATCCTCTTTTACCCTCCCTCATATACCAAAAACCAAGAGGATGTGGTTGCTGCAGATATTAGCTGTTCATAACTTCTAGGGCTTATGAGTATGATCTCTACTCATAAGCATTTATTCTGCAATATGTTCTGTAAAGCTTCATCTCCAGTCAGAACTAGGTCATTCATCTAACTAATTCTGTATTTAAATAGATGGGAAGATTTATACTAAGCTTTTACAGTTCAGATAAGTAAAAAGACCTGTTTTTCATGTCTCTATTAGTGATAAATTGTGAGATTATCATGTTTTATGTTTGCTATTTTCTACTACTATCACTTCTTCTAATGCATCACATAAGGTTAATCATTCACAGTTCTAGAATTTTAGACAAAAGTCTAAATGGAATACATTTAAAATGAAATAATGCCAATTAATTATTGATTGATATTAAAAACTTGACACATTATTTTGCAAAACATAACTTAAAGTATTGCCTTAAAAGTTATATTAACTCAGATAAATATTAGAGCTTACGGTATGAAATGAAATGTAGAGGGGAAAATATTACAATTAATGGTGGTAACAGTGTATTTCCAGTCTAACAGATGAAAAGATGAACTGAATCATTCTTCTATGGATCCTTTCAGTTACTGAGCTTCAGAATGTTTGGGAGTAAACAACTATATAGCAGGAAATTTTTATCAGTAGTCCAAATGGTCTTTTGATATAAAGCTCTGTTATGGAAGATCAGAGTGAAAACAAAAGTACCTACGGATTATATGGAACATACAGTTATGTCAAGTTGAATGACCATGTGCTGCAGAAGCAATATCGGGATATGTTTTCACAAATTAATTTAAAAACCATATAAAAATCTCTGTTTTTCTTAGAAGCATTAATGCTTACAGACTGGCTAGTCACCTTAATTGGTGCTTCCAAAACATTTTCTGCATGTAAAAAGGAAGAGTAGCAGTAATGGGGAAATAAATGCAGAATTCTGAACATATGATAGCAAAGAGTGTAAAAGTTGAGTGACTTTGAGAATAGTTTTAGCAGCTTTACTTCAAAGTGATGAAATATTTTTGTGACTTTTGTTAATTTATTGATAAATAACGTTTGAATTATTTCTCATCTTATCAAGTACTAGGCTAACTGAAGTGACTCACAGAAATGTTTTCTTTTCTCATGGAAATATTGCATTTATTTTTTTCCTTTGGCTTTGCAGAATACCTTGTGCACAGTTGGATGACATGATTTTTATGAATACTAAAATGATTTAATATGTTTTTCCCAGCAATGATTAGTTTATTCTGCTCAGAGGAAATTCTGTTCCATCCTTACGATAGGATGATTCTGCAGCAAACCACAGTAGCTTGAAAGCAATGCACTTTCTGAGGAAAAAACACACATCACAATTATCAACCTATTTAGCAATGTTAGATCAAAACTACACTGAAATTTTGCATTGGGCAAGATTGATGCAGATTCTTGTAAAAACAGGGCTTGACTAGAGCATCAGCGTTAACTGCTACTTGAGCTGATGTTTGTGGTTAGTATGTCTGGAGGGAAGAATATTTTGACATATATTTGTGTTTTGTGGAAAGAGCATGCATAATCTTTCCATTGTTTTTTCTCATTAAAAAATACATGTGTGAAAGTAGAACTTTTTATGAAACAACTTTGATGTATTTATAAGCATAATGTGGTTTGGTTTTTTTTCCCATGTACACACACATACACTATAACTACAATGCCAGTTAAACTAGCTTTCTAAATTCTTAGCAGCATGGGCTGTGTTTTCAATAAAATGTTAGTTCCAATTCCTTTTTTAAGTAGTTTTTGTGCTACTCAACAAAACTGCAAAGGGAACATGTGGAGCCTTAAATATTTTTTTACCTGAAGTCCTTTATAGATGGGCTATAAAAGCACACTGTGTAACATAATAAATTGTATGGAAAGGAACCACATGTTTTCCTGGTAGAAAAAATGCATTTTAGTGATCTGTGTAGTATGTTTATATTCATATGGCATATTTTTAATCCTGGTTACTTACCTAACCGTTCTTTCAATTCCTGCATCATATGTCAAATTTCCATACTTCAGTGAGGGCTACATCTTCTCTGGGAAAATTTCTTGCTGTTTAGGGTCAATAGGCTTAAAAAAATGCTAAAACTAGGAAGATGCCCCAGATCCACATTTCACTCTATGGATTTTTATTTAGAGGTGATATAAAATAAAATGGTCCCTTGCCTTTGCTACAGTAATTTCTAAAGCATGGAGACATTTTTTTTTTTTAAATTTCCTTTTCCCACCTGAATGCATGTAAATCACCTCTATGAAATGTGAGTCTCACAATAAGAGATCCAGAGATCCAGAAAACCGGGGAAAAAAAAATAACCAACCTCCCCTCCTGTTCCATAAAAATAGTTTCTTTGTGAGGTTTGTCTCCCTGAGGAACTTCTTGATACTTGGATATTCTGTCATGTGTAATTGGATTGTAGCTGTTTCTGAATACTGTTTTCTCCTCTTGACAGCATGGGGTAACCTTGGAAATGTTCTCAAGAGCCAGAGCAAGATTTCTGAAGCTGAAAGCGCCTACAGAAATGCCTTGTACTACCGCAGCAACATGGCTGATATGCTCTATAATTTGTGAGTATGTGTGGCTTTCCTGCAGTTGAATTGGCTTTGAAACCTGTTGTGAATGGAGCTATTGATTTACTTCCTGGAAAGGGAGACGATATTATTTGTTGCTTTCTAGCAGTCATTTCATTAATTGTACTCCTTAAACTATGGGGTGGACAAGGTTTTTTTCTTGGTCAACATTATCGTAGTATTCATGTAATGGGTATGGAGAAGGTAAACTTACAATCTGCTTTAAAAGAATTAAAAAAAAACCCCACACTAAATAAAGTACCAATAGATGAGTTGTCAGCTGTGACCTTCCATCTGTTTCTAACTCCACTAAATTGTAGAGGTGTTATTTAGACTTCTCTTTTAAGTCTGAATAACACTTGGTGGGAGGAGTGTATGTAAGCGCTTCCAAGCAAAGACCGGTACCCCTCTGTAATGTTAAAACAGCAAATTAGTTTTCTCCTGTGACTGACTTCAGAGCAGCATAGGTTAAACAAAGTTTAATTACTAGAACCCTGTTGTAAGTGTGTAAGAGGATAAATAACATGAGCATCAAAATAATTATACAGCAGGGAGAAAGATTTCCTAACTCATTAATGTACCAGATCATAAACATGGAAGCGATTGTCATGCTAAGGTTCTCACTGAGGTGAGATCATGCTGAGTGCCCCAACAAGGAGGGGACTGATTCTCTGGCTGAATATCCCACCTGCTTCCTGCTCAGCTCTAGTTGTCGTTCTGGTGCTTGCCCTTCCTTCCCCTCCTGCCATGACTCAACCAACCCAAGCCCCCAGAGTGGGGCTCTGTTGCAAGACAGGCTCTTCACCTCCACTAGCCATATGCTCTTGGTTCATGATGGTGTGCAGGACAAAATCCAGGTGGCTGCCATTCCATAGGTAGTAGTATGAAAACGATGTCCTGAGTACGGTACAAAGATGTGAATGTTAGATAATCAAAATGTGCAAAACTAAATTCAAGTAGTAAAGCTCTTCAAATAAATAAACAAGAAAATAATGTTCTACCTGTAAGTCCAGTTTAAAATGGCCACTTATCTAAAAATGAAGTTTACATAGTTTTCTTATCTCTGTTAGGCGGTGAAGAGTATGCAAAGATTATTTTTAAGAAGAAACTCTTTTTTCATTACATTTATAAAATGACTTCTGAACACAGCAGAAAATTGGAGGAAATAAAGTGACAAGATTGATACTTGTTCATTTCTCATATGCCATTCATTTTGGAGATGAAAATTATAACTATTAAAATCTTTTGAATACCTATACAGTACTTTTGTCTCTTACTCACTGTGTCATAGAGGGAAACTGAAGTTAATACCAGGGTAAGAAGAGGAAAGGGAGTTGGACAGCAAAGACAGGGATATAAAAAAAATCACATTTCAGTTGTTTTACCATTCTCAGAATAAGTTCCTAGTCTTCCAGGTTTCCACTGATATACAAAATATATGCTTATAAACCTTCATCTCTATTGAATAGATTTTTTTTTGAAATTCTACTGAATTTGTGTGGAAGGAATTTAGCTAAAATACTGGTTGGAATATATAGGGCATAAAGTCACCTTAAATATACCTGTGAAAGTAAAGGAAGTTTAATTCTTAACCTTTCTGCTGCTATATTGAATGCCATAGAATCCTTTATTTTTTAAAAAAGCTTCACAAAACCATTAGTTATTCAACAGTAGTTGAAAAATCTTGCATATTTTTTTTGGTTTTGTAGTCTTTCTCAGTGTTGGGTGCTTCAAGATGCACCAGGAAAACTAGGTGGTAAATGGAGTGTTCTTTGGTATTATAAGACCACAGATGAGTCAGTTCTTTTAAGCACAAATAAATGCTCAAGAGCTCCTTTGCAATTGAAGTCCATCCTTGACATTTAGTTCTGTGAGTGCATTTTACAAAAGACCTCTCTAATGCAAAAATGTGTCTTATATGTGCTTACAGGTCTGTTAGTTTTGCTGTTTCTGGTTTTCAGTATGTACCTTTGAAACTGAAACAGTCATTCAATAGAAGCCTGGACAAAAAGCATCCTTACAGTAATTTAGAAGCAATGTATGTGTCTCACATGTTTGTTATTGTTTCTAAGCACTTATGCCTCAGTATTTGATACAAATTACTTGGCATATGCAGTCCAGTGTTCACGCACAGCAGCAACAAATCCAAGTGCTCTCTGATTGAGGAACAAATTATTAAGTTTTAACTCACAGTTTTAATGGATAACAATCAAAGAGAGAAACTATATAAACTGAAGAGTTCGTTCTCTTTCCTTCTTTTTCAATAAATGGAAATGTGAGGTTGGCTTAGAAGTTGGCTATGAATACATTAAAATCTAAAGAATTTAATAGATTAGATGAATGGCTGATTTCAGTGGTATATTATTTTCTGACTGTTATACCTTATGGTTCTGAGTTACAGCTGCTTTTGCCATTTAGAACAATTTAAAATGCATTAATTTAGATTACATAGTTACATAATCTCCATTTGAAGGTTTGCCTACTTCCTCACGTTATTTTCTGGTGTTCAAGTATGTCAATTCTGTAATATTAAATTCCTAAACTTTTAGAGACCAGCAGAATTTTTTTATTATTATTTGGATTTCTTTAAGAAAAAAGAAAAAGGAAACAAGAAATTGCAAAACTTGAGTTTAGGCTAAGGACTTGAATTATTGTTTGGAAGCTTATTTTCTGGAAGTCTCATGAAAAACTCGAAGGGTAGCTACTGTCAACTCTGAAAGCATTTGAGATTTTGAAAGCAGTTTCAGTGCAGAAGGGGTTTCAGTTGTTGTTTTATACTTTAAATGGAGAATGTATTACAATATGCCTTTAATGAGGTAGCTTCAAGAATACATTTAAAGTATCCTCCTATAAATAACTTCTCTGACATCTTTAGACTGCACTGCAGGTAATTTTTACGAACAAATTTCCAAGCCAACTTCTTAAATCTATGTAGCACTGCTGATTCCAGCTAGATTTCAGAGGGCAGTAAATCAGCATGAACAGAGTTATCTTTCTATGTTTTTTTTTTTGTTTGGTTTTGTTTGTTTGTTTTTTAAGTCAGAAAGCTGTGTATTTCAATACTGTGAAGTACCAAGGACAGAGCTGGTGAAAAATGATAGTTTATTCTTCCAAACAAGGGAATGTTCAGTAGATTAAAAACAAACTAATTTAGTTTGTTTTGACTTTCAGTCTTTGTTGCCCTATGATTGTTACCTTAAGCTCATGGGGTTATTTGTATTGTCTCAAATTGCTTCTAATTCATGTCTAAAGTAAAATTGCTTAACAGGTAAAGGAGAGTTTTGCATACATTATTTCACTTGTATTTAGTTCTGGCTGTGCTTAGAGTATTCTTTTGTCATCCATATTAATATTTTACATTACCTTGAGTTTCTCAGCTGATTATAAGGATGTCCTCAATCTGACATAAATATTGAATATTCCTTTAAAATTTTACTAAGTACTTGAAATGTTCTATTTTTGGAGTATACAATGCCCTATAAAGGATGAATTTCTACCAAATAGCCATCCCCTTGCTTCTCTTCTGAAATATCTCATTTTGCCTTTAGTGATACAGGACTGTGTATACGAGTTTATTATTTAAATAATTTAATTTCTTTGAATAAGGTTATATTATGAATTTTCATAAACTTTACATGGGAAAACTTAGGATATTATGTTAATAAATGTGGATGGTTTTATGTTTCTGTTAGGTAAAGTCTCCAATAGTGGCTGAAATTTTTATCCTATAAAGTCTAGGATTGCAGAAGTGGTTTACATGCAAACTTTAACTCTTCATCCTTGGATAAAAATCAATATGAGCAAAGTTCTTCCTTGTCTACTGTTGTTAGCCTATTTAACACCTGAAAATGTGTTCCCTGCCTTTTAAGGGTTCTGGCATAAAAATCTCCTTATCGGATACAAAAAGCACTAAAAGCAGGCTGACCTACAAACCTGTGTTGAACTGTTGTTGAACCTGCCCTGGACAAAATTTCTACAGCAACTATGAAGTAGAAAACAAGTCAAGGTTATGGTTCCTCTTCCTTGATAGCCCAGAAGTTTTTATCATTCAGGATATGGAGTTAAAAAGCAAAGAGGATGTGTCATCTGGTATCTGCCCAAGTACTTGGTTATTGTTTTTCTCAGCTGTGAATGCAAACTTGTTGCAAACCTGCCTGGAATTAACCTCTGCTTTGCCAGCTAGCTCTTTCTCTGTCAAAGACAGAGGATAAAATTTGTATTGTGCTATAACCATACCTTGATAAAATATTGCTGTGTCGCGAGTGACTGGTGGTGTCCTGCAGTGCAGAACTCTGCTCTGGGACACTTTGCAGGGCCTATATGAAGTACAGGTATTTTTCAAAGTAATACTGAGAGGTGAAAGGCGTTCCGTGACCTACCTATTCAATTACATGTCTCAGTATTTGAAATTGTGGTCATTTATATTCCTTACATAAACTTTCACCATTTTATAAAATTAGGAAAATAATTGTTTGAGTCTGCCATTCAATTTCAAAGGAGGCCCCTCTTGTAAGAGGTTCTGTCCAGCTCTCTATCTATGGTGACTACTGGGGCACATGAGGGGGAATAGAAATCTGGTTTGAGGACTGCAGACATGGCACAGCCCTGCCCATTGTCCAGAGGAGTGACAAGAACAGGAGCAGTGCTATTCCTTATCCCCACGCCAGTCCTCCCTCTGTCAAGGAAACAGGAGTTGTGAGAGTGGATTTGGTGCTGCGTGTATAGTAATCCCAGTCAAACTGCACCAGTAACAGAAAAAAGAAAAGGACAATATTTGCTGACCAATTTACTTACATTTGGGAAGCTCTTCTCTAGATCTAGGAGAATGTGGCAGAGTTTTACTGTGCTGTCTGAAAGACTAGAGATTGTTTTGGGGTGGTGGTTTTGTTTTGATTTTTTTTTTTTTAACTAATGGGACTATAGATTACTGTGCTTAGTGAGTTCCACAAAGGGAATGGTCATTCTTTGTATGTTTGGGTTCCTATTGAATAAAAAAGTAGGATTTATGGTTGCATCCATACCCACTAGTTTTGCAAATGACAGGGAAAGAATTGCCTTAAGCAAAGCACATCCTCTCTTGCTACTTGTCTCCAGCCACTTCTGTGTAGGGAATAAAAGAGGATTATCTTCCATTTCTTTCTTTATTTGTCAGTGCAGCATTTAGGTAAATATAGTTCTTGGTAGATAATGCCACCTGAAATCAGTGGGAGGAACGTAGCTTGAGGCATGGAAGAACTGCAGACATGGGAAAATAATAGCTAACAGCCCATGTATTAGTTGCTATAAACCAGTAAACAAAATCGATTAACCTATTTTAGTATTGTACCTGGCTATATTTTGTAAGTATTTCACTAATATATGTGTTTACTTTGACAGTTACAGTCCATTTATGCCAGCTTTAGTCACTAAGGAGTTTTCGTTATAAGTAGACCAGCTGGCTTTAATAGGGACTACCAACAGAAAGAAATTAATATGTAACTTGAGAAAAAGGATAGATGATCTACCACCTGTTTATATTCTGTGACTGCCTTCCCGTTCTCAAAAACATTTTTGTGCCATAAGTATTTAATGACTTTGGGTCAAAACCAAAGCAGAGGAAGAAGACAGGAAGATCTTTTATTGTTGGTCAAGCAAGGTACATAAAAGTCATCAGCTTAAAGAATTCAGGACGGTTACAAAGAATTCACTTGGGGGAAATGTTTTCCTGCACATTTTAAATGAGCAATTATATCTATAGGGGTGATGTGCATCATTTCTAGATAGTCAGAACATTTTTTTCTTATTTTTATTTGTCTTCCTATTAGGAAAACAGTATTCTGAGCCATTTTCAAAGTCACTTGGTGAAGTTTGCCACTCTTGAAAGTAGTTAGCACATATCCTCCATTTCATAAATGATTAACACTCCACTGAAAAAGTAGCTAGAAGTAATGCAGGCAAAAAAAAAAATCCTTTTGTAACATTCCAGAATCTTGCTACTTATGATAGTTAGATCTTCTCTCCTAATTAATCCTAAATAAATTCATGGACAGTTTATAACTGTCTACTGTGTGTCCTGTGGTTTAAGTAGCTTTTTCTTTACCAAGTACTTTCAGCCTCATGATACAGCAATGAGATAAGAAAACCAAGAGTAACAGCAACAGTACCAATGACAGAGGGTACAGGAAAGGAACAATTCACATGGAAACCCCCCAGTAACGGGCAATACCCGATGGCTCCTTCTGCCACGCTGCCCCCACTGCTCCCTCCGGCTCAGAACCAGCATTACCCAACTGCTCTCTTCAGCTCGGAACTGGGACCACCCCACCGTTCCTTCTGCCAGACTTACTTGAAAGGAAGCCCTTCTCCCTGGAAGAGACTCCTTTCCCCCCACCTCCAGCAATGATGTGAGCTGGTGTAGAATAACCTTCAGGTCCTAGACATGCCCTCTCCTGGCTACTGCAAAAATTACCCCTGTCCTGGCCAGAACCAGGACAGAGCCCATCTTTTCACTTTCTGTTCATCTTGACAACCGGGAAGAATTTTTAGGGCCAGCCGCTTTCAGAAGCAACCCTGGGACTTGCTGCATGAACTCAGTGTTGCTGGAGCAGCCAGCAGAGAGCCTTGGGAATGAGTACCCTGCTGTACTCTCAGGGCCCTTACCCTGGGATCCTTCACCAGCCCCGATGTCTTCACTGATCAGGTCCACTGATTTAGCAATGCAGTATCAAGGTTGAACTGTGCTGTTCCTCAGAACCTTGTGTCTGCCTCTCAGATGTAACACCTAGCTGAAAATCATCTAATGGCTTAGATGCTGTGAAATACAGCAATGGAAAAGAGAATATAGGACCTGATTTGCAGTTTTGCTTGAACTGATTTTGAAATAAACAATAGTTTGTATTTGTTCCTAGAACTTATTTTATATTTTGCTCAAAACCTAAATATTTATAAGAAGCTGGTAGTGTTTTCCTTGTAGAAACTGGAGGCAGAGGCAAATATTACTCATTTATATTCCTCCTGTGTGGTGAATGAGACGGTAGACCTGTGGAAGTAATAGTGGGAAATAATGTATTTGGAGACTAGGATTATCATCCTCTAAAATGAAAAGTGGAACATTTCACAGGCAGTATTAATTTTGGTAGTAACTAAATTTGAACTGTTTGGTTTTTCCATTTTGTTGGTAACTAGATAGAGATTAGTGAGTATATTTATATGCCTACATTTTATTTGAGCTTAAAGCTAGAGAGGATGTGATTTTTTTCATCTAGGAAGTAAGGTATAACTGTGCCTTAAGCTCTTCTAATATTCTTTGCAAATTAAGGAGTCTTTTGCGAGTTTAATGCAATGTTCGTCATCTTAACTTATCTATTTAAATAACTGTCCCTTCATGAGTGCACATCCAAGTAATTCATCTCTCAGAAGCATACTTGTCAAAGTGTTAACTATATTCAACTAAAAGTGGGGGTTTATAAAAACTTTTTCTTGACTTTGTTTAATCAGAAACTAGAACTGGAGACTCATAAAAGTAGTAATTTTTGTACTGCCAGAAACCACAGTGAAAACTAGCAAACAATCAGGACCAATTTCACAGGGACAAGAGACAGTTTCATGCCTGGTTAAGATTTTTTAGATTATATCGCTCTTCTTTTTCCCTTTCTTCTACCAAACCTCATAACAATATAAATAAAAAACTAATTATTTGCTGGAATTCAGCACACAGTCTTGCGTCTCAGCAGCTTGGGTTATATATATATGCAAGAGAGAGTAAGAGAGACTGATAGGCAGACTGACTGTTAATGGAAACAGATAAAAGAGAAAAGGTCTTCTGGAAGAGAAGTAGAAAAAACCCACCCTGAAGTATCAAGTAATTAATCAAGAGTGTCAGTATTAGAGCATGCAGTGAACACAGAAGATTAATTTGTAATAATTGCAAATAAGTTATTTTAATCCCAAACCCACAAATGTTGTACACTTACCAAAGTAATTTGTGTTGTTGAAGTTGACCAAATATTGTTACTTTTCTTAGTATGTTAAATTATTTATTCCAAAACTAAAATAAGAATGGAATTTCTTTGATAAATGTTTCTAAAATTGTGTGGTTTTGCTTTTTAAAAAATTAAGAAGCAGCTTAAATGTCAGACCAGACACCTCATTTATTTTTTCTATTAATTGTACTACTGTCAATAGAAAACAGGATCAAAATATCATAATTAATTTTCCTTGAAGTAATGACAGTCTATAAAAATTTTTACTGTAAACAAGATTCAGGTTCTAGAAAATTTAGAACATGTTATTTCTATCCACATGATCATACCTCTTGCTATTTGCAAGATACTTAACAGTAGTTACAAAGCGTGGTGCCACGCCGAAAGGTATCCTGAATGTTACTCCATCATTGCTCACATTACTGCAAGTGCTAACTAAATGTAGGTTCTGTTAATATTCAAAGTGATTTACTACCTAATCTGAAGTTAATTGGGAGAGAGTTTCAAAGTGAGGTCATGTAGTGCTGATAGGATCATCAATGCTGATAGGATAGATTACAAGAAAAAGAGGATATATTCCTCCATTCTGTGAAATCCTAACCCAAGGAAGCAAACAACGTGGATGGTGGTTATTTCTTTAGCTAAATACCCTTCTCTTTTCTTCCCCTGAACTTTACTGGTCTAATTCTAATTACTGGTCATTTGCTGACATGTTGAAGGATAAAAAAATCTTTTCTGATTAGAGTCTGGGGATGGAAGAGGTCTAAGCTCTTCGCGGTTCAAAAAGCTATCAGCAGATAAAAACATAGAGGAAGAAAATTTCTGGCGGTTAGAGAAACTACAAATAAATGTGATACTGCTCCCATCTAACAGAAATAGCCGCATTTTCCTGGGTATTTTGAGTTCATAGAATCATAGAATCAACCAGGTTGGAAAAGACCTCCAAGATCATCAAGTCCAACCCTTGATCCAACACTGCCATGGTTACTAGACCATGGCACTAAGTGCCACATCCGGTCTCATCTTAAAAACCTCCAGGGACAGTGAATCCACCACCTCACTGGTCAGTCCATTCCAATGCCTGACCACTGTCTCTGTAAAGAATTTCTTCCTAATGTCTAAACTAAACCTCCCCTGGCAGACCTTAAGACTGAGCCCTCTTGTCCTACTGCTGTTGCCTGGGAGAAGAGACCAACGCCCACCTGGCTACAACCTCCTTTCAGGGAGTTGTAGAGAGTGATGAGGTCTCCCTTGAGCCTCCTCTTCTCCAGGCTAAACAACCTCAACTCCCTCAGCCTCTTCTCATAGAACTTGTGCTCAAGTCCCTTCATCAGCCTTGTTGCTCTTCTCTGGACCTGCTCCAGCACCTCAATGTCCTTCCTGAACTGAGGCCCAGAGCTGGACACAGTACTCCAGGTGTGGCCTCACCAGGGGAAGAATCACTTCCCTGGACCTGCTGGCCACAGTGTTCCTGATCCAGGCCAGGATGCCATTGGCCTTCTTGGCCACCTGGGCACACTGCTGGCTTATGTTCAGCTTCCTGTCAGTCCAGATTCTCAGGTCCCTTTCTGACTTGCTGCTCTCCAGCCACTCAGTCCCCAGCCTGTAGTGCTGCATGGGGTTGTTGTTGAGTTATATGACAAGGGACATTTATCCCTGGATAATAAGGTCTGAGTCTCCACTCTGAAATTACTAGTTTTTAAGGATTTTTAAATCCTTCTGGTTTTAATATATTTGTATATGCTTTTTTCAGTCTTCTAAAACTTTGGGAACACTGTAATGCTTTGTGCCTTCATTTAAGCATATAATGTGCATTCATGTCAATGGTCTCCAGACCACTTATTTCTCAGAAATTTGTGGGTGGCTGGCTGGTGTAAATTGTAATTCACAAGGATGTTTGTCTTAAAAGCTAAATTAAAGTCCATGTGTTATGGAACTGAAAGTATTCAGTATAATTTTTAATACCTCTTCAGTTAGTAAAATTGCTTAGAACATAAATAATGCAGGAAAAGTGTAACTGTTGTAGGTGCTTAGCTGTACAGGAAATAATCTAGTGCAATTGCTCAACAAGGGGACTGGTTTATGTGACACATATCAAGTGCTAGGTGGTTAACTTTATCAGGCATTTGAAAAAGACCTGCTTATTTCAAGTCAAGAAAAGATGACAGGCTAAACTTGAATGACTTAAAAATACCTCCATCATACTCTAGCCACTTTAAAAAATCTCACAAACTAATGTTTTCTCAAATGAGAAAATGAATCTTCTGGTTTCCAGTAAAGTCAAGACTTCTGCAGTTAAGATCTGCTTTTTAAAAGTCATATGAATGCGCCTGATGTCTTTGAATTAATATTTTTCACAAAATAATTTTTGCACTGAATTGTTATTAAGAGAGTGGTTAAATCTCTGAAATACCAGTCAGCATATTTTTCTTTGTTACTTGAGTTTTGTTTTCAATATTTGTTTTCAAGTTACTCTTTGTAGTAACCTCACTCTCTTCTGGTTTTCTTTTTATTTTTTTTCCCTTATGCAGAGGATTACTCCTTCAGGAAAACAGCAGGTTTTCAGAGGCATTGCATTATTATAAACTGGCAATTGGAAGCAGACCCACACTAGCTTGTAAGTATTTCAACTATACAAGGTTGTATAATATTGACTATAGTTTTATAGAAAATTCTCCTACTCTTTGATAACACTTCCTTTTTTTCAGAAGTTTTTAATTCAGAAAGCAAAAGGTGAAATTGTGCACTTGAAAGCAAGTGTTTATTAGTAAATAACTATGTTTAGTGTGGTACAAGGAAGAAGCACATAATGAGTTAAACTCAGAAGCATAACTAGAACCTAAAATGCTTCTTATCTGGGATGTTGAGCCACAGATACTACTGCCCAAATTTTCAGGCACTTGTTTGCTGTTCCTTACAGCCACTCCCTGGTATTTATGGTATGCATGAGTAAATAATACAAATATTTTTGAAGTCCTTTCATTTTTCCTTTCTTTCCTGGGGAAAATGGAGAATAATCATTGGGATGTTACCAGTGATTGGTTCTAAAATTAAGTAGGTGATTTTTAAGATTGCTGAGACTTTTGTACCTTCAGTATTAAATCTTATATCTATGTATATATACATAGATATACGTATTAATGTATATGTATATTTTCTGTAACATTTCAAGCAATCGTGTTATTGCTTGATACAGTCCTAATAAGAGGAACGAAATGGAGTACCCTGCCTAACCATTGTTTCCTTCCCTCCTTACCAGTCTTTATGGCCACTTTCTTCTTTCCTTTGTCTTTGTACTTTTACCTCTCATATGTGCACATATTCATTATATGTTTATCTATAATAATAATAATAATAATATATGATCTGTATTACAGAAAACAAAATTAGATAACCATAAAATCTCTAGCAGATGCTTTGTACTTTGAATTAAAACAGTAGATAATGCATAACAGAACTCCATTGAAAGTAACATTTTGTCCCTCTTCACAGCTGCCTATTTAAATACTGGTATCATCCTGATGAACCAAGGGAAGACAGAGGAAGCCAGGAGGACTTTTGTGAAGTGCTCAGAGATCCCTGATGAAAATCTGAAAGATCCTCATGCTCATAAAAGCTCTGTTACCAGCTGTCTTTATAACTTAGGAAAACTTTTTCATGAACAAGGACATTATGAGGTAAGACTCCAGATTTGTCTATAATATCATGATAAAACATTCATTCATAAATAATATCTACTACTTCCACCTAGACTTTCAAAATACATCACAGGCACACATTTCACTAAATCAAGATTAGCGTTCTCTACAGAGAATATTTAGTCTCCACAGCCACAGGTGTGATGGTATTACTTAGCAGTGTGATATTCTCATGTCAGAGTCAACATTAGTAGTGGTCACATCTGATACGTGTAAATTCATTGGTTTTGCCTTTGTACCTGTAGCTGATATGCAAAGGATATAACCTGATTACAGGCCAGTCAACCTAAAGTGTACTGACTTTATAATTCAAAACAGAGTAAGTCCATCCTTAGTTGGAAAAATGCAATTATGTTTGCTTTTAAGTCTCCAAAAATAAGACCCAGTTGAAACAATTTAAAACTTCAGTGATTAAAAACATCCCACTATGTGCTATTTTCAGATAACTTGACCTAAGTGCTAAAGTGGGTTGGATATTTTTAATGTAACCATATGCTACACCTAAGCCATCCCATCTCATTTACATGTGCGAATGTGACTGTTGTGATTCCTTTCCATTTTCCCTGATGAATTTCCTAAAACTGGACATTCACTTTAGTTTTGACCTTTGGCAGTATTTAAAAGAAGTCATTCTCTCCTGGCATTGCCAGGCATACTTCAGAAACAGGAGTTGTGCATGGTTTTGATCCATACAAGTGTTCCTGACCATGACAGTTACCTCAGCTGTTTAAGATTAGTCATGCACAAGCTCTGCAGATTCTGTGTCATCTGTCTGCTGCATTCAGCTCTGTCAGATGGCTGCTACTAATTGGTTAAAACACAGACAGCTAATGCACACATACAGGGAAGAGAACAGCAGCATGTTGTCTGCATAGCTGATACAGTGTAGAGCTGGATGGTTTATATTCTTAAAATCCCTTGCACCTCAATACCTGGAGGGACTTTAGGAATATAAAACATCATATTTTTGCTTGGTGGTTGTTGCATTCTTGATTTGATCATACATTTAGGTTCTTTTCAAGCATATTTCAGCCTTCATAAGCTGTGACTGTTTGATGCAGAGCTAACAGACTGACCAGTAACCATCCAAAGTACTGAATGAGTAAATATGTGATCAAGTAATTTAAGGTACAGCATATTTGCAAAGAGATTCCTGTTTTGGCATTCTTGACTTTATAGTGCATCTCATTTTTTCTGTGGAGCAGACTTCAGTTGTGAGGATTATGTTTTGTTATTACTTGGCAGTAGACAATGATTTCTTTATTTTTAGGTCACTTAGTGTAGCTTTTTCGTCAGAAAGTTCTTTGTCTGCAATTTGATATTACTCCATATTCTTTGACAGCCTGCAGAATTTTATATCTGTTTATAAACTCATCAGTCATTAAGGGGTATAAAAAAAATGTTACTTCTGCCTGGGAAAACAGATGCAATATTGGAACTAATCTGATCTCTTGTCAATAAGCTTCACTGAATTTGGTAAAATTCAGGTAAAAAAAACACTTTAAAGGAGAAATTCGAACTTTGTGTGATATTTATGATACTGTTGTGTTTTCTCTCTGCACCATTCATTTGGGGAAGGAAGATAGTTTGGTTTTACTTTATATGTGAAAGTATGCTTTTGAAACTTGTGCTTTCCTGCTTGTGTGTCTCTTTTCAGGATGCCCTTATGGTTTACAAAGAAGCAGTACAGAAAATGCCAAGGCAGTTTGCACCACAGAGCTTATATAACATGATGGGTAAGTGCATTGTTAGTGCTTCAGAATAATATCTGAGGAGTCAGGTAGGGTGAAACAAAAGAGCTTAGCCAGGCAACTGGTGCTCAAATGAATTAGCTAATAAACCCCTAAAATAATTACCTTCAGTAGGTACAAGCCAAACTAGGTTCAGAGCTTAAATGTCAGTAACTGCAGTGCTGGATAAGGCACAATAAGTGATGAGATTATTAGATACTGGGTATCTTGAAGAGTGTCAATGCAGCAGTTTTACATTTAGAATGTGTGGATTAGTGCTTTTCTCTGCCTCCAGAATTTCTCGTCCACTATCTTGGAGGCCCAATGTGCAATTCATACTTGGTGTTGTGTTTTGGTTTTTTTTTTAGATCTCTCATATATCTTTGAAACTTTATAAAAAATGAAGTGAGATTGATTATAACGTAAAATTTAGTGTGGGGAATTAGTTTTTGAATTGCCTTTCAAACCAACAAGGTGTCCAAACAGGCCCACAGAGGCAATTGGACTCTTTTTTTTAAGTTGTGCCAAAAACTTATTCCCAGCTGATGGACTTTTGGTTAGACATCTACAATGGGAGAATTCTTCTTCCAGCTATCTGTCCTTCAAAATTTTAGAGGAGTCTCTTGAGTACTGCAAAAAACATCAATTTTACTGTGAGGTGTTTTATTTAATTTCTGCTCCTCGTATTCTACATCACATCTTTATACAGGATACATTAAACAGATAAAAGAAAGAAGAAAATATTAATTACTCTTTTTAGTACTCAGATCTGTAAACAAGAGGGTAGATTCTTATTGCTCCAGAGATGTTTTTAAGTGGAATTTTCTCTGAAAGGATATGTGTTTCTGCTAAGCAACTGAAGTGTCTGGCCCAGTACTCTGCGAGGTCCTCTCTTGGACAGAAAAGGATGTAAGAACCTTTACTTTAAAGTAGTTCAAAGTAAAGCAATTAAAAATAGTTGTGGAAACAATTAGGGTCAACAGGAAGCATGTGGGCTTTTTTTGTGGTTCCCCCCACCAATGCCTAATGTATAAGGGAATGTATTGGTTGATACCAATTGGTTTGACACAGTTGTTGAAAGGAGGCACCACTCACTCTTCTCTACTTATTCAGGAAAGGCATCTTTTAGTAGCACCTTAAAAGTACTAGGGCACAGGGAAAAAGTAAAATTGTAGTTGTAATTGATGCTACATATTTGAAAAATGTAGATGTAAATGCTAAACTAAGTTCTTCTCTTGTCATAGTGACAAAGCATTTAATGTCAGTAACAGTCTAAACACTTCCTTAGCAGTTCATATGGTTCATTGGAGAGTTACTTCTCCATGGATAATGAACTTTATCAGATTGATACCAAGGGCTAAAATCTGTAAAATGGACAAATTGGTTACTTCATGTACTTTTGTTCATAGTGAGTCTTAGTGAAATTATTGTTTTATCAGTTCTATACTACAACTGCTGTTGTAGTATAGGTATCTGCAGTCACACCTATAGTGACTGCTGAAGTACTCTTGCATTATATTTCACAGATTATTCTGAGTCAGAAGGGATCCACAAGGATCATTGAGTCCAGCTTTTAAGTGAATGGCCCCTATGGGGATTGAACCTGCAACCTTGGCGTTATTAGCATCATGCTCTGACCAACTGAGCTAATTTCAGGACCACTGCAGTGCTTGAGCAAATCCTCCGAAGTCTGACTGCCCTCTTTAGTGCAGATATGTATTTCATAATTCTGATCAAAGTGTTCCTCAGAAGTATAAAATTTGAAAAATTAAACCAACACTGTTTCTAGCATGATGGTTGTCCCATTACAAAGCGGGCCTGTGCCACCCTTTTTCTTTTCCCATGAATAGATGTTCCCTTTAGAACCACTATGACCTATAAGTTTCTCAGGTTTTTATTTTTTTTTTGCCCATTGGTTACTTTTTTAGGTTCAGGAGGCATTTCTCAACTTCCTTTGTAAGCACTGTCCATTACATCCAAGTTCACTCTGTTCCTGGGATTTGCATTTATTAACTCACAAAACCTTAGTGAACACAAAGACTAGCTCAAGTCCTTTGCCCGGGCTTGGCTTCTGCTGTATTTCCTCACTCTCTTCCTTAGCCCGTATTCCAGCTTCTGCTTCCTTTATGCAGCTACCAGCACTTCACGGATGTCCTAGTGGCATAACAAGCTATGAGTGTACCTTAGCCCCTTATGGAGCTCTGTGAAGTTTAGCTTATCATTAACATAGGATATATTTGTGTTTTGGTTGCTATTGTGATGGCAGCTGTTGCAGGGAAAGCAGAAATTGCTTCACGCTGGTTGCTGAGGTGTTGCTTGTAGGTTATACTGCAAAGGCAATCCAAGAGGCTGCATAATGAGTTGGATAGTGACTTGAATACAGTGCAGCTATATTAACAGGACTCAGACTGATTTGTTCAAAGCTGTCCTGTATGTGTCTACCTAAGCCTACATGACTGCAGTTAGTCTCTCCTACCTATAATAGTATAAAGGTTAGATGACAAGGTAGCTATGCTTCTTTATAGTGCGGAAAGAAAACCATATCTAATGAAGCCTGTCTGACTTAGACATCTATTTGAGATTATAAAAATAATCCCCTGCAAGCATACTTTTACTCTAAAAGGAGCTGAAATGACTAGCTTAGACTTAGTATCTTAAGTTGGGTGAGATAAATCCTAAATACCTCATCTCTTTGCATTAGGTGTGATAGGAGAACAAGGCAACTGCATCCATTATCAGGCGTGCATCCACTTTGCAGCTCCTACTGTGTCACTGAGTATCAGAAGGCCGACTAGATTGTTTATTTCTGGTTTGATGTTCAAGACAAAATTATAAACATGTTCACTATAACACTTTCTTTGATAAACAGCATTTTATAAACTTGTCTGCCTACTTCTCGCCTTTAAAAGGGAGACTAGTGGAACTGAAATAGGCCAGTCCTGTCTTCTGCACTTGCATCCTTATAAACCTGACTGAGATGTGCCCACTCACTGTATGCTCACTGGTGGGAAGGAAGGGGGAGAAACTGGGGAGTGCTCCCCATCTGCTTGGGAACCAGTAGAAGGAAGTAGTCCTTTCCCCTGGAAAAAGTTGTCACCGCTTGTCATGAAATCCAAGAATAGTTACAGTTTTAGGATTATCTGCTGTGGTTGTTATTGTGGTTAAGGTATTCTTAGTCTCTGGCAATCTCTCTGCTTGGTTGAGTGGCACACATATTGCCACATATTGGCAAATGATATAAGAAAACAGTGCTTCCTCTAATTTTTAATAATTATTCAATCATGTATTTGAACAACTTTTTTGAATTTTTTTTCCCCTGTATGATTTCCATGTCCTACTTGAAAGAGAATAAACAGGAGATGAACTGTTTAAACTGAATTAGGTTTGAACTCCAGCACTCTTGAGTGGAGTAGCATTAACACTCTAGCAGTGCTAAGCCTTTATACCACCTGCTTTCCCTGTTTGCATTACACTTCTTTTCCTGTGCTTGCTTCTATTGGCCTTTTGGTCTGACAAAAGTGACTCATTCCTCTGGTGTGTCAGTCTGCCTGACAGACTCTCATCCTTTAAAACGCTAAATAATTTGCCTCTTTAAGGGAAAAAGAAGTACTGGGGCTCAAGAAGCAGGCCATCCATTTGACTTTGCATTTTATTCATGGTACAAAAGACAGGGCCGGAATACCGGCATCAGATGTTCTACGTTTGTGCATATGAAAAGTTGCAGGGAAGATTTTGGTCTCCTGTTGCTATGATTTATTTTGCCAGGTGTGCAAAAACTCAACTAAGGAAACCATATGTTTCTCTGGCTTTGCACCAAGAAATAAAACATTTTCTTTTTTTTTTTTTTTTAAAGAACTCAGAACAGCTAAAAATTGAAACTCTAAAACTAGAATCAAAATAATTATTCAACAAGCTGTATAATGTTGGCTTGGTATTTATTTCTCTATGTCGTATTTCTTTGATGTAAATTAAAAAGTACATGCTAAGGTTACACAGATTAATTTGCTTGGCATGGCAACTTGAACTACAAAGACCAGAGTCCAACTCAGCTGTATTAAGTAGGTAATATATTTTGTTTAAAGTTTCAATTAAAACCTGAGGTCAAAAGATAAAATGGTCCCAGTGGGATCTTGAATGCTTTAATGCCAATATTAGGATTGCTTAAGGATCAGCCTCTGCTCTAGATGTCTTTTGTGTTCCTTGAAATCTGATATTGTACAGTTGATTGTATTACATTGCTTTTAAAACCACACTAGCCCACCTGCTACAGTAATTCATGCTCCTGACAGTTAAGTGGTGTGAGGTGGACCATGGAGGCTTTATTTTAATACCCAACAGTAATAAGAAAGATGTCAGGGTGGCATTGTTCAGGTTTAGGTTGGCAGGATACTGTCTTAAAGACAAATTTCTTGATTATATTTCATCTGCCCTTGCTAACTAACATCTGTCTATTTTCAAATGCATTTAATGCAAAGCCTAACAAACATTTTTTATGAGAAATGCAAGTTACAAAAGAAACTAACATTCCAGGAGCAAATACAGCTCATGATGCACAAATTAAAGTTTAGATTTCTCATTGCTAATCTTCTGCATGGCACATGGACAGAAAACAAATCATACACAAGTGTACAGACCAGAAAAGGGGAGCCAGATTTTACATCTGGTGCAGAGGTATATATTGTAAGTACAAAGGCTTAGCATGCAGAGAGACTTTCTGTGTTGATGATTATAACATAACTGTCACTTTGATTTTACTTTTGGGTGGACGTGGCTGTTTCTACAAATCTGTTAATATTGTTAAGGCTCCAGTCCCATTTACCCCTTGCTCCCATTAAATGCTTTCTTATTGAATTATCTTAAAATATTGTTTAGAACTCCAAGAAACCCTTTTGCTGCTATAGTTTTGCTGTTCATGCTGTGCAAGATTTAATTTTTAAGATGCAAAGATGATTAAGCTGCGATGTACATATTCCACATCCTAACTTACCCAGAGTATGGTAACTGCGCTTGTCTAAGCTCCAGTCATCAGTGTGCTTTCTATGCATCTCATGAAGCTTTACTGGTAATTTCTTACTAAGTGGACATTACAGGTTTTTTTTTTCTTTTAAAACTACTTTGATTCATAAAAAAGGATATTTTTTTTTCTTTCATATGGTCATTTTATTGTGTGTTCCATGGAAATAAAAATGGAGTTTGCTCCAATGGTGTTGGGAACAAAATACTATGCTTCTCTTCCCCTTCTCACCCCCATCCTGATACTTTAACCCTTCTCCCTCTGAGACTTTGAAGACTGGTAAGTTTATATCTGGTAGTTTAGATCTGCTGTTCAAAGCTAAGTAGCTGAGTGCTGCATCTAGTTAGTGGCCAGTCACTAGTGGTGGCTCTGTACTGGGTGCAGTCCTGTTTAATTTCTTTATCGATCATCTGGGTGAGAGGATGAAGTGCACTCTCAGTAAATTTGCAGAGGATGCTAAGTTGAGCATGAGTGTTCTCTGCTGGATCTGCTGGAGGCTAGAAAGGCTCTGCGGAGGGATCTGGACAGGCTGGATCGATGTGCCGAAGTCACCGATACGAGGTTCAGTAAAGTGAAGTGCTGGGTTCTGTACTTCAGTCAAAACAACCCCCTACAGCACTACAGCCTGGGGGAAGAGTGCCTGAAAGAGGCCCAGTGGAAAAGGATCTGGGGTAGCTGGTCGTCAGCCATCTGAACATGAGCCAGCAGTGTGCCCAGGTGGCCAAGAAGGCCAATGGCATCCTGGCCTGTATCAAGAATAGCGTGACCAGCAGGACCAGGAAAGTGATTGTCCCCCTGTACTCGGCACTGGTGAGGCCACACCTCGAGTGCTGTGTCCAGTTCTGGGCCCCTCACTACAGGGAAACATGGAGGTGCTGGAGTGTATCCAGAGAAAGGCAACAGAGCTGATGAAGGGTCTGGAGAGTAAGTCATGTGAGCAGCAGCTGAGTGAGCTGGGCTTTTTAGCCTGGAGAAGAGGTGGCTCAGGAGAGACCTTATTGCTCTCTACAACTACCTGAAAGGAGGTCGTAGCCAGGTGGGGATTGGCCTCTTCTCCCAGGCAACTAGCAACAGAACAAGAGGAAATAGCCTTAAGTTGTGCCAGGGGAGGTTCAGGTTGGATATCTGGAAGAATTTCTTCACTGAAATGGTTGTCAAGCATTGGAACAAACTGCCCAGGTAGGTGGGGGAGTCAGCATTTCCATATAGTCACATTGTTCACAGTGCTGGAGCTTTGTGTCTTTGCTCTTCATTGACTGAAGCAACCTAGGAAAACTGAAATGGTTGTCAAGCTTTGGAATGAGCTGCCCAGGAAACTGGTGGAGTCACCATTGCTGGAAGTGTTCAAAAAACAACTGGACGTGGCACTTGTGCTGTGGGTCTAGTTGGCATGGTGGTGTTTGGTCAAAGATTGGTCTGAATGATCTCAGAGGTCTTTTCCAACTTAAATAATTCTCTGATTCTGTGAAAATCTAAATCTTCAATCTGATTGCAGTGTTTCCTGGTTTTTCACTTTGCTTTGAGGGATTCAAGCTGAGTATGAAGGTGGATTTCAGTGGTGGATTGCTGGAAAGGGTAATGAATACAATGTTTAAGACCAGGATATTTTTTGTCCAGGTTCTGAGATTTTCTTAGTTTTATCTTGTTGGATTATTGATGTATAAGTTCATGTGAAATGCTTGAGTTTTCTTAGGCAATATTCTGAAAAAGCTGAGTCTAAGCCTGAAAGGCATTTGCATTTTAAACATTTGGGGTTTTATATGAAAATAAGTATAATCATAACATATGCAGATGAAAAAAAGGTCTAATACTGAAATTCGACTAGATAGATCCCAGTTAGGCATGTTTCTAAGGGAAAGTACTTCTATTAATAGTGTTTTAAAGAAACCTATACTGGCATGAAAATGAAATCATCTATCTCAGGTGAGCTCAATGCCTCTATTTTTGTCAGTATACTTTTTTCACTAGAAGCCTTTCTACAACAGGAAACAGCTGTGCAAAGTCCATGCTGTTCCATGCTGCATCTGATTTTGTTTTACCTTTCACTTATATGTTTTCTACTTTGAGTATTTTCCTTCAAAAGTAGCTTAGTGGTCTAATTAAATCAGATAAGGCTTTGCTTTGGCTAATTGAGGCCTATAAAAATTTGTTCAGTAACAAAGTAAAATGTGGATTTGCCAAAGTAAATGTGGATTGACTCCCATCCATTAAAAGCCATCTTAAAATACAATACATTCCTTGAAATCTTCAAGGAGATTGTTCTGCAAAAGGAAAAAAAACCCAAGCAGAATATGCTTAGTCTATGCAGAACTTGATGCTCATTATGTTCACATGCTTCAGCTGTTTCAGAGAAGATGTGCATGCACTGCATATTTATAACCAAAACTATTAATCTTTTACAGTATATCTTAAACATCAGTATAGTATAACATCAAACTGTGCTTCCAGATTTATTATGTTATTTTATGCACTAGTACTGAAGGGGAAAAAAGAAGGAAGTCATCTATCTGGGGAGGTGCATTTATGGTAGGCACATCTGCAGCCTTGATTTGTACAAAGCTGCATAGTTGCATTATCAAAGACACAAACTCCCTGTGGTATCGTGGCACACAGGGTTGCAGACCTCTCCATCATTTTCTGACACAACTTTTTCATATTCCCAATTCAAAGAACGATGGAAAAATGAAATTTAAATCCTGACTGAATGTATATATTAGAGATTTTTCTTTTCAAAGGGCATCTCCATCTTTCCTTGTACTTTGACATCTGGTGTCTTGTCCATGTCAAATTTTATATTTTCCATATTAAATTTTTACCACCCAGAAATTTGAAGGTTGTTTTCTCCTTTATGGAGATAATTTTTTGGTTGTCTTTTCAACAATATCTTTTGGGGTCCTAAAAGGAGGACCACTGGAGGGACATATCTTCTTAACCTGAAAATATGGGTAGAATACATCTGCGGAGGCACAGTGCTGTTACATCCATAGTTCTACTGCACTTGCTCATCAGAAAATCTAGCATACTCCCTGCCAGGACATGGCCTTTGCTTGGTGTGATTACATCTGAAACAGAACAAATATGAAATCAGTAGGTGAGAGGTTAATCTAGAACCATGTAATATACATTGATGTAAATGGTACCTGATTTTACCTTTTAACAATGTATGATATGTATTAGAAAATCGTGTCCTTTTTTTTTTTTCCTTAAAATCACATTCTACCTAATTATCCAGTAAGAAGTTAACCTTTCAGGGGAAATAGCTGCTAGCAAGCTAATATTTTATTAGCCTAATTATTTAATATAAATAATGTTTATTATGATTGTTATTGGGGTTTAATTATTGTTACTTATATGTTAATTATTTTAATGATATGTTAATTAAATATTGTTATTTATAATTAATGTCCTGGCATCATTTTATTGAGGAGGTTTTGGCTGTTCTGTTATTTTGGTGGGGTTTTATTTTGTTCTGTTGATTTTGAAGGATTATTTTTAAATTCCAAGAATTCTGAGGAAATATGGGAAAATATTGTAGGTGAATGGTAGTCTTGCAAGTGATCTGTCTCTGTGGCAAATAAAATCCACCTCAGTATAAGGATTTTCGTTACAGTGATGTAAATCTAGTTGAAAGGTATCCTATTTCTCATTTCTTTGGAATTATTAATAGAAGTGTTAATGAACTTCATGTGCATTTCTTTAAATACTGTTTCAGTTGCGTATTAATGTTCTTCTTGCACTACATTAGTAAATGAAAGTTACAGTTTAATAATCTATGCTCTTTCTTGTAGAATAAGCCAAGAAATGGTTCATAAAACTCAGAAAATATTAACTGAACTAACCCCCTTAAAAATAGAAGCAGTTTTGCATTACTGATTTGTCCCATTTTACTCCAGTCTGCTATTGAATCTATTGCCACCACTCATTGTGCAGGCAACGCTGCACATGTCTGCATGTTGATACAGATTAGGGAATGGAAATAACTGTCAATTTATGTCTTAAGGTTTCCACTACCATGAATTTCTTTCTCTGTTGTTGTTGCCTCCGTTGAACTTCATAGATCTGACGTCATTAATAAAGTGTCTATGTGTGATCTTTCAGATCTTTAGCGTGAATTTGGAAAGATTTTTAAAAATAAATAATTGTTAAATTAAATATAGAAACCTGCTTATGTGTGTGCTGTTGGTTTACATATTTTCTGCCAATGGACACTGTTATCTTTCTAATGGCTAAATTCACTTATGTTGCAAGTCTATAAAAATGCATGATTGTAAATGACAAATATTATTATTCTTATTTTAATCTCAGACGCACAAATACAACCTAAATGGCAGAAATGAATTCATACATGTTTTCTCTGACATTGTTGGAAAATTGTCTTAGGCTGGAATAGCTGTTATTAAATTGCTTCAGTCTAATGCATAAAATCACTTGATTGATTTAACAGTTCAGTTAGCCATTGCTTGGTTTTATTCTGGTCTTTGAGTATGGCAGTGGTAGGAGCCATTTTCAGTTTTCAACTTTGATTTCTTTTTAGATAAGGATATCACTGTGAATCATTTATAAGATGCAATTAATAAAAAAAAACCCTAACAGTATTTCCTTCTGTAGCAATGATATGTTCTAATTACTTATAATATAGCAATTCTTGATTATGGAGGGCTTATAGGCAGAAAATAGGCTCCTCAGAAAAAAATGTTCAGCTATAGAGAATTCCCTGCAAAGACTTCAGGGGAATACAGTTTCTTTCTCTACAGTTTGACATTTAGATTGACATATTTTAGCTTTTTTTCTAGATGTGTCACTCAGAAATATCCTGTAAAGTAGCTAGCCTGTAAAGTAGTTGAGCTATTAAAGCCTATTAAAAATTGAATTTGCCAGTACTCCAAAGATTTTAATCTCTTCCTATATCAGAATCCATCATGGAAAATAGATGAGAACCTTGGATCTATTTGAAATTTGGCAGTACATTCAGCCTTTACTACCAGTAGATAATAGCTCCATCTCTTTTGGCTGCTTACATTACTTTTTAGAGCATCTTGTTAATTGCTTGAAACTTTGCCAAGCTGTAACAGGTTGGGCTGGAATTTTCCACTTAAAGAAAAGGACAATAATGATTCCTCATTTCCGGTATGCTAAATGAAGCAGAGGCCTGTGGGAAAAACAGTGTGCAATCAGATTATTAAACATTCTGCCATAAAGCGTGTGGCTAGTGAGAGGAGTTGAGGGGAGCATCTAGCTTGGCTTCTGGCTTATTCCATCCTTTCAAGACTTCATGACTTTGTTTTCTGCTTATAGAGTATAATATTATGTCACTTATTTTTGAGTGCTGACATAGTGAAAAAACTTCACGTGACGTTAATTCACTGAATGTCATCATGAGTTTTGAGGGTGTTCATGTTCTTTTGGGGTTTCTTACATGTTTGGATTTTTTTAATTTTAATTTGGTTTTGTTTGTGTTGTTGTTGTTGTTGTTTGTTTGTTTGTTTTTAATTGTTCTTTTAGTTTGACCCTAAACAGCAGCAGAATTACTTGAGTACTGGGACTGAAATATCATCTGCTTCTGTGTATGTAATCAGATATCCAAGACTAGTGCATGAATACAGAATGCTCTGTAGATCCTTGAGTTAGAAATCCTGGTCTGTTGTATTTACAGGCTTGCACCGCTTTTTGGAAAAAAACTCTATTTGTTCATAAAAATCATGTTGCCTTCCCTTAGCCTTGGCTCAACGTGACTTCTGACTCTACATCGTGCTCATTTTATCTGTGGGCTGCGGCTTGGTCATCTTGCATGCATTGCACCCTAACTTCTGAAGCTCAAAACTTATGTTCTACATTTTCCCTGGGATCCAGATCCTCTGGTGACAAAAATAACCGAAAAAAACCCCCAAAAAACTAAACTTCACTGGGCCTTGTCCAGTTTACTCTCATCAAGAAAATCCTTCATAGCCTCTGTAAATACTTGATAGGTATGAGTTCCTTATTTTACTTCTTTGAGCATCTTTTTCTCCGAGTTTTGGGGGTGTGGTTTTTGGCTTCAAGCTTGAATAAAGAACATTGGTCCCTCTCTCTCCCTGATGCCTTCACATGTTATTAATTTACATGTAGTGCATAATTGGGGGCAGTAATTCACCTGTAGGCAGACTTAGCTGACCTTTACATGGGTCAGTTATGGTCCTGTCTTGATCCTCTGATAAGCTGTGACTTCATAATTTTGGGAAGATACTTAGCCATTTATTTGAAATGGATCAGCTGGGGAGATTATGAAATCCTGAATCTCCAGTAGGCATTTACAGTCTGTCATTGACCTAGGGAAGGGCACATTTATATCTAGAGCCTTTGTGAAAGAGCTGTGTAAATGCAGAGTATTAATCTGAAAGCTGCTGTTCTTCACCATTGCATACATTTGGTATTGCTGATTCCAAGCTTTGATAGATTTAGTTGTTTGCTTCTTGAAGAAAGAGATTGTCTTTCTGTGTATGCTAAACTCTTCCTCACAAATTTCGGCTACAATTGTCTGTATAACAGTATATGGTTTTCTGACATCCCATTCACCTGTTGTTCTTCAAACTTGCCTGACTCAGCCTCTCACAGTAAAGTATTTCACTTTGAAAAATGTCCAGTTTTGGTCATTTGGTATGGGATTTCCTAAGACTAGCAATTTTAAAATAATAAAAAAAAAAAAGAATGTGGCAGATGACCTAAGATAACTACATTCAGAGATTAGGGTTTTTTAATGTCTTACTCCTCACACCAATACAGTTTTGGGACTGTTTTCTTAAACTTCCCTAGTTTTTAAAACAAAATAGGTTCTTGATTTATTGTGATTAAATGAAAATATTTTCTGTCTTCTTCTTGCTATTCCATGCTACATTCCATCAGGGTAGACTGATGGAAAAGAAGTAGCTTTTCTGCAGTAGATATGGTAAAATTTCCATTATTTTGAAACTTTTGACTGAAACTTAGCATCTGGAGCTCTCTCTGGCAATTCTGTTCCAGCAAGAGTTTCATCTCAACCATGCTCTTGAGCCCTAATAAAGTCTTAACTCAATCTCCTCATTCAAGCATCTCTAAGGCTTTTTTTTGCGTGTGTGTCATTGCAAGTTTTCAAATCACTTAATCTTTTTCAAGATTTACGCATTTAAAACGTAGAAGATTATAAATGAGGTAACAAATTATAGAAGCCTTGAGAAATTTTGAATATTCTCACCAGCATTTGTTTCCCCCTGTAGGAGAAGCCTATATGAGAATGAGCCGGTTACCAGAAGCAGAGCACTGGTATGTGGAGTCACTGCGATCCAAGAGCGACCACATCCCAGCCCATCTCACCTATGGAAAACTGCTGGCTCTGACGGTGAGTTTGTCAGCAGCTCCTGGGAACTGGTCCCAGGCCCTTAGAGTAGGTTAGGTAAAGGGACAAGAAGGCTTTGGCCTGAAAATTGCTTATTGCTCTATTTTTCACACTATTTCAGTCATTCTTTTTAATTAGGGATTTTGACAGCATTGGGTTTTTTTGTGAGACATTGTATCTATTCTTAAAGTGTTGCCAACTCTGTGCCAGAAGAAAACAGTTACAATAGCATAGGAATGTTATAATGCACAGTAAGGAGTTGATAAAGCCTTATCACAAGTAATAATTTAATTCAATAAGGTGTTCAGCATTTGACTCAGGGTTGCTGTAGCAGCCTATGGCTGGGTGCCACCTATGCTTTGTGAATAACATGACTTATGCTTTGAATTTACACTTCTTTAGGAGTATCTCTTTGAGCCTGTGAAAAGAACTACTCAACTACTAAAAACTTATTCTAAAAAAATCAGAAAAGTTGGGCTTTTCTATTTCTGTAAAATTTGCTTGCCTTCTGAGTGTAGATATGCTTGTAGCTCCAGCTAAATTAGCCCCATATGATAGTTATAGCAGAATGCCAGGCCCTTCTTGGTTTGTACGCATTTTGAAAATGAAAATGAATTTCTATTTTATTCACTCAATTCTGTTTTAAAATTGCTTTTCATTTCACATTTTCTCATTGCCATTTTTCTGACCAATATCCTCTTTCATTTGTATATATTCTTCATTTGCTTTCATTGTTCACCCTAGAGGGTTCATATTTGCTTTCTGTGCTCTACTGATACACCTCTGTATGACTCTTCAGTCCTTGTGCCTCAGCCTGAGTATCTTCCTCAGGTTTTCATCTAGCAATAAGCTTTTTCTATGACCTTGATTATAAGCTGCCTAGCCTTTTACACAGGGTAGATATCCAGTGGAAAACAACAGCTCATAATTAATTTCAGCAGATCCATTACTGCTAAAAGTATCTGATTTTGGAAAAGGGGGAGAAATTAGAACAGAAGTTTTCTGTATGAATAACAGGTGACAACATACTTAGAAAGAATTAAAAAGTGATCAGTGCTATCATGTAATGTCAAATACAGAGTTTGATTAAAAGCTACCTGGATGGGAATTGTTTAACTTGTAATGGAAGTCAAGATGGTGGTTTTATATCCCCACTGCCTGTCAGTTCCAACTCCTGAAAAGGCATTTTTTTGTTACAATTTCCAGTTACAGTTAAAATTGCTGGAATATTGACAAATACATGCACTCACTGATTACCTTCCTCTGGAATAGAACTACAGGTAAGTTATACAGGAAAATTTCCTAATTTACCTTGCTTTGCTGGCAGATATCTTTATATCTTGCATCTAAAAATAATAGGAGAAAGTCAGTTATTGGTTTCTTCTTAGCAGATCTTTGACACAAAAGTTCTAATTTATTGGAACTGCTGTGGGAAAGTCATGGTTTAGGAATGATATTTCCCAATTTAGTATTCCCTCTGAAACACTCAAAACCATGTGCACTCACTCATTCTGTTCTCTCCCTCCCCCTTCCCACTGCAGTGGGATGGATAAGAGAATTGGAGACACAAGAGGTAAAGATAAGAACAATTTAATGGAAACAGCAATGGAAATGAACAGTATCAGCAACAATATTAATAACAAATTGTACAAGAGAGGTGAACAATTCACATGGGAATGCTCACCAGGCAGAAACTCCTGACCATATCCGACCACACTGCCAAGCTCCGTGACCTGGAAAGGACCCCTTCCCTATCCCCAGAAAATAATGAGGTAGTATAGGATAACCTGAGGGTTCCAGCCATGCCCCTCCTGGCTACTGCGAAGATTAATCCTGCCCTGGCCAGAATCAGAACGGGAAGAAAAGAGTTTTCTCAATTAAAATCCATTCTTTTTTTTCTCTTCCACACTCTCCCCCCCCCCCCCCCGCCCCAGTACTCTTCTGGTTAATTTTCTGAACTGCTGAGTGTGTGAAATATGAGGTCTGCTAGGGAAAGTCTTGCAGTGGTTCTGGGACACAAAGTCTCACAGTTTTCTTCAAAATAACAAAATCCCCAAATCCCAGAACTGTACAAACACAGCGAACCACTAATCTTTTAATTCTTTTATTTTGTTCCCTCATTATGAAACTGCAGGTATAGGATTAAACACTAGTGCCATTATTATTTAGAAAGAAGTGATGAAAAATGTATGTGAATCCTTATAGTAAAATTGAACTGTTTGCTTTTCTCCAGGGATATAAATTCAAGATATGTGTGAGGTAGATTGTGCCTTGAGCATCTGAGATGTGTTTATGGAAGAATGTGTCTCATTAGCAAGGAGGAGAAGAGCTGTGTACACCTTTGAACACTGAATGCTGCACTGTGATAGGCAATACAATACCTTTCTTTTCTCAACACACACTTGCTTACCTACACTTGCTCTGTGCCGTAATTGTAGTCTGTTCTCATCACGTTTGTTTGTCATCATCTCTTGGCACTTTTTTCTTTTATTAGTGTTGCTTCTCATATTCATGGCAATCTGTACAGATAGGTTTGATGTCCATTCTACTGACAGCAGCATAAGCTGAAAAGATGGTGCTGATGTCCTGTTGACTTCATAGGACTTCATAAACACATGGCAAGGCAACGTGTTAATGACAAAGTAATTAGAGATGGCAGAACATTTTTCAGGTGGTTATTTCATTCATGAAAAATAAAGTTCCTTTATTTTTGGTCTATTGAAAATTGACATTTATTTCACTTAGTTCTTTCAACTACTAAGTCTGAAAAGACATTCAACAGAAAAATGGATAATGAAGAGATTTGGCAGTAAAATATGGATTTTTGTCTCCATGTTGGTCACTTTTTCTTAATCAGTTTTGCAGTCTACTGTCTGCTCAGTGATTCACATTAAATAAATGTTGTTAGTTTCTGATATACTGAAGTGTCCTAGTATTAGTTCCCATTGCAAATATATGATTGCTGTGACTGACATGCTTCCTGGAAATCTTCATAGACTTCCTTGGGATTCAGATTAGAGCTGCTGCCTTTGGCATAGTCGTTTCAACCCATTCCCAACTTGAGGTACCACTGTGATTTATACTTCTGTTATATTTTTCTACCTGGGCTCATGATCGTTTTCTCACAGCCTGTAAATTTAGGAGAGAGAAAGGCCCTAATTCAATTAGGTTTTGAATTGGATGTTAGAGGAGAGACATTTGATAGGCTTTTTTCCCCACTTCTGTTGTAACCAAATGTTCAAACTTTTTACAAACCTGTTTCTGAATATAGGTCCTGAGATGAAACTGTTGATAACACTTCTCAGTGTCTCTTTTCCAGGAGAGAAATGTGAGATTGTTGATGAAGTGAAGGGTGCACGTAGGTGCTAATATAGATAGAAAGTTTTTCTCTGTCAGTGAATATGAGGGGTAAGGCAGGAGAGGAGGCAAGTTTCAGACAAGTTCTCAAGTTCCAGCCAAAGGCATTTCTAATGTAAAACCCCTTAGCAGTAAAGTCAGAGCTATAAAGTTCACAAATTCAGATATATTTTACTTCCTGACTTTAATTCCAATGAAGTGGCTTAATTTTAACCCCAGCTTTTATGCCTTCTCAAGTCTGTTGCCGATATTAATGCTTACTGAAAGCAGCATGACATAGAATCTTAGCATCATTTATATTGGAAAAGATACAAGAAATGCCAGGTGGACTTGTGCATGCTGCTGTATATGCAGGAAAAAACAGACCAACTTAAGAGCTCCAGAGGAATAGCTAATGAATTTACGGTCTTGTTACCTAATATCATAAGTCACAAGAATTTCCTAACTCCTATATTGGATCATGTTATATGTTCATATCTAAAAGTTACAGCTCACTAAGCTACAATTTTCTTGAAAGTACATTAGGATAACATAATTTAGTGGTTGAAAAACATGATTAGTAACTCAGCTAGTAGAATAATTGGAAAATAGCCAGTTGTCTGGGGCTTAAGCTTGTGCTTCTTTTATTTTTTGAAAGAATATGTAGCTGGTTAGAACTGTAGTGCTTTAGCATTATGTGCTTTTCATACCTTTAACTTGTTAAGCTGCTTAAATTACTTATAGAATTTATTTGTCAATGTGACATGTTAGTTGACCTATCCAATCTCCTGCTAACACAACAACTTGGTACCACAGCATCTGAGCCTTGTCCCTTGCTTAGGTAATTTATTTCTATATCACAAAGAAAAGCATATTTTTTTAAAAAGGTTTTAAAATTGCAAGGCTCCCAACTTTCAGATAAAATGAGTCTGTCAAAAATGACAGTGCCAGGTGACGCCTTGAGCATGTACTGTAATTCATTTTCCATTATACGAGCAGATCTTCTAGAAGAGAAAGCATTGTCTATCCTCCTAAAAAAAATCATTTACAAGTAAGGCTTTTAATTTTTTTTTCTTCCTCTCACTTTAGTAGTCCTAAAGAGAAGACTAAGAAACCCTCCCTCCTAATGTCTGGCCTCTCTGCCATCAGTCAGTGAGTGATTGTTATAGTAGCACGCTAGTCTGAGAAGCTTTATTTCACTTATAAATAAATGTTTTGAAGTTTTATCTGTTTTGAGTGAACTTGAGCCCACAAACCACCCTGCATAGCTTGCAATAGTGCCTGTAGTTGCTAGAGTACTTAGGGACAGCCTCATACTGTAACTTTAATCTGGGAATTACAGGCTTCACTATATTTCTCTGGAAAAAATTGCACAGTGTTTTCTTGCATTTTACATGGCACCACACAGTGCTGTTAATCTCCTATTTTTTACTGGCTTGGAAAATCACCCAAAGTGCTGTAAGAAAAATTTACTTTACCTTGTAAAATTTCTGTGCTGCAGCTCCAAACTATTAAAATCAATAATAGTCATCCTAGAAGATTCCCTAAAATCTAAAATATTTTATTTTAAAATGTTTTCTTCAAGGGGGTTTGGGAAAAAACAGTCATAGACATGATAGAGACAGGCAGTGTTTTGGATTAAAATAAAAGTAACAGGACTGTGACATTCAAGTATCAACAGTTCAGTTTAATACTTTTCTTAAGTTTCAAAATAATTCCTCCTCAGTGGGTGACCATATTTTTCCCTGCAGTTGTTTGTTGCTTATGTTCCTGACAGACAGAAGGCTAGAGACGTATTCTGCCATTTTTGGTTAGTTGTGAAATTACTCAGAGTGCCACTGTCAAATATCCTACTGTATTCAGTAATTTGTGTAGTTCTTGACTGTCATCTCAAAATAAATATAAATAAACAACAACACAGAAATAAATGGAAGGGAGGAAGAACAGAAAAAAATGGGACAGTAGAGGAAAATGGAAACATAGTGCAATAGACTAATTCAACGTTTACTATTTCTGTAATTACTTGCTGCTGGTGCTTCAGCACAGAAAGGAAATTTGCATTTCTGTTGGAAAACTCTGTCATATTGTAATTTTTTAATATCACTGGTTGATTGCTGCTTTTTTTCTCTTTCTAGATTTACACAAATTGGAAGAAAGCAGGAATGAGGGAGAATAGTCATGAAGTCAAAAGACTCATGACTTTTTAAGACATAACAATTGAAATATTTTATGTTAAATCTAGGTATGATTTTCTAGAACAGTTTATCTCCTCTTCAGTAATCAATACCTTTAAAATAAACAAAAATATTTTTAGTACTATTTCAGTGAATGATAAATGCCTACATATACAGAAATCTTTAGTTTATGAAAAGGCATTATCTGAACAGGTAAATTTAATTAGGTCAGCAAAACTGTTAGGTATTTCATTTTGGGAGACTAAATCCCTTGGCTTTTAGTACTGCTTCTAGGAAAAATTTTTCAATGCAAATTGGATGTTTCAGTTGAACTCACATCATAGCAATGTATAAATGACATTGAATCCTGGAGAATGCCCTCCCTAAGAAATCGAGTTAAACCAAGCAATAGCCACTGCTGCTTTTCTGTCTTGTCTTCAGTTTGACTTTGGAGGCTGATGCAAACACTGTGGTTTTTCTTGCCACTTGAAATCTCTGGAGAGTTTAAGCGCAAAGTTTGTATTTAGTTCTGAATTTACAAAATGCCAGAAGTTGTTTTCATTTTTGTTTCCAACCTGCAAGCAATTCACTTGTAGGGCGTAGGAGGAATGCGTTTCCCTTGTCAATGTGGAAAATCATGTTTATTGACTTCAGAACTGTGAGCACTATTTTTTTAAGGATTGGTTATCTGGTAAATCTGGATCTTTAACACCTCCAGGCTGAATGACTGGATTTCCGAACTACAGAAATTTCAATAGCTGACATCCATTGAGCTTGTATTTCTTCTGAACTTGGCTGCATGCCATAAGTATTGCATCCATAGATATACTTTTCAGTCCCCTTAGGACATATGCTTGGCTGCATGCCAGTTGTAATAGAATTAATTGTAAAGCAGAGCATTTTCATTTAAATATAATGTATCTGTCTAGTTCATAAATTACTCTGGAACAGGTATTTAGGCACATAACCCCTCACTAACCTCCTTTAGGGATCTCATCTTCTGTATTGTGTTTCTAACTTCCTGTAGACAGGAAAGGGGGAGCCTTAAACTTCTTGCTTTACTCAACATAAATTTAAATCTTTTTATAGAGAACATTGCTGACACAGGATGACCTGCTTTCATGATAGAGTCACAGAATTGTTTCGGTTGGAAGCGACCTTAAAGATCGTCAGTTCCAACCCACCAAGAGAGATCTTTTTGTTTTGTTACATGGTTGAATATAGCTGCTGGTCACCCGTAATTACTCTGTGTGTAGTAATTTTGTCAGTAATCACAGAAAAATGCATTATCTAGGCCAAATTTAGCTTAGAAGAAATTCATAGGACTCAATGAAAACAGTATGTGAGGATAGTGAATTTATATTTTACTGACTGGCCAATGAAATATGAGTAGATATTAGTACATTACTTTATCAGAAAATATAAAATGTGGTTTAAGAATGAATGGAAAAGAAAGGGACTAACATGGAAACTTAACATTTCATTACATATTCTTGATACAAAATAATCTAAAGCTTAATGACCAAGGTGAACATTTCAGTATGGCTCTAGACAGTGAATAAATCACAAGGTGTAGAATGAAATCTGTTCTTAAAAAGTTTACTTAAGATTGTCCACAATATTTCTTGTTTCCATGGTGATGTAATGACGTAAATTCCTTATAGTCTTTGAGTTGCCCCCAAAAGAAAGACTAAAAAATAGATATATAATTATTAAAAAAATCCCAAACAAAACAAAACAAAAACCCACAAACAAACAGAACAGCCAAAAGAAAAAAAAAAAGCAAACTCCAAGGGGAAAAAAATCTTATGCCTAAATTTCTATATTATTTTGGATACTTTAATAGAACAAGAATTTTTTTGTGATAGGAGACACATAAAACAAGAAAACGGATGTCAAATAGCTTTAATATATTACTTATTAATTTGATAGGTAATACTTTACTTGAAGAATATATCACCTTAATAGTCTCTCAATCACACTCCAAGACAGTAAAGTTGTGAACTGTGCTTTAAATTTCTAAATCTATATATAAACAGTGGTGTCACATTCAAAAATACTGAAGTTCCAAAATCAATGGGCACTGCTTAAATCTCAACTCTCTGGTTATCATGCCTTAAATTATCCCTGTAGATGTAGACTCAAGAACCTAGTTTATGTTACTACTCTCTTAATTAACCCTGGCTCATAGAAAAATTATACCGACTTCAATAGAATCTCAGTGAAGCTAGTAGATGGATTTTTACTCAGCAAAAATCCACATGTGGTTGAAGGAGGACTAATGTGATATATTAAGATGGAAGTTAACCACTTAAGGTGCAAATAGAGGATTAAACTAAAACACGATGTTACATTTTATTGATCCTACCAAGGCTTATTTCCAAAAGCAATGTACTGGATTACACAAGCAGCATGTGTAGACTCATGTGTGTGTGAGGACCCTGGTCCAGTGAGATGACTTGGAAGGAGAATGTCAGTCATGACCTCAGTGACAAGGATATGTGGATGTGTTACACTGGACAATAATGAGAAAGTTACCTCACATTTATTATAAAAATGGTAAATTATATGGATTGGTAGATACAGATTTATAACCTAATTTCCTCCAGAGTAATCTAATTCATGCACCCATACACTGAGATTAATATATTACACCAAAGAGAAATAATATTATGTTCTTGAACATACTAGAGAGACAAAGCTCGAGGCCAGTACTAGTATCAGTATTGTTTCTCACTGTGGTCATCTAAGGATATGAGAGAGGAAAACTTTTAGAAGATCACATCTTTTACAAGCCTACTGATATTAGTTGGACAAAGAATAGCTCTGCATGACTTTAAACTCCTCCCCCCACAACTATTTGTTTTTCTAGTGAAATATATATCGCTTCTCATTCACTCCTCCTTACAAATCTTACCTCATATGTGTGTTTCTGTGGGATAGATGCTAACCTTTAGAAGTAATTGCTTCTCTGCCACGTTCAGTTGCTTTTATTTTATGATAATAAGGATGAGACAGAGAGGCAAGATTTATCTCCTTAATGCACAGAAAGTATAGAACCTGAGATAAATTTTGGACCTTTGATGTTGATAATGCAAGTCCTGTATATTTCATTTGCACTAGCATTTCACATACAAATTATGATGCAAGGTATTTACATTGTAATTCAGAGTGAAGATGGAAGAGTTGTAGAAATAGCAGCAAAATGAAGGGAAAAGGAATTCCTTTAGTTACTAAATACTAGATATTAAAGTTGTTTCTTAACTATTAATATTTAGAGAAGGGGTGGGGAGCTTGCCTATGCCAGTGACATCATTGTAAGATACAGCTCTCTAGTTCCTGTTTTCTTAGTCCAGCTAAATAAAAGCTTTTGAAGAATACATTACTAATTTCCTCATTATTGCACCACTTAAATTGTATTTTGCCTGTCCTATCACAACTTTTGTAAGGCGAAAGGAAACTGGTTATGAAACAGTTATGCAGGTCTGCAATAACTTAAGGAGACATAGAAAGGAAGTCACAGGTTCAGTTCCGACTTCTTTACTATCCTTGCGTAGTCTGTCTGTGACTTTAAAATGTCCTAGAGAGGAAGAAGAAAATATGTAAAATAATAGTTTTCTTATATTTAGTGTCCACAGCTTAATCCACCTTCCATTATGAAATCTTTTCATAATTCAATTAAAAATGTAAATGCTTGCCAAAAAAAAAGATACATTGAGCAGACCTGGAGAATGACAGTCAACTGCATTTGTGACACAAATGCAATCACATAATTACCAGTTTAAGCTCAGAAAAAAACCCTATGTTGAAGAATGAAGTCTCTGTCCTATTGGTGAAACCCTTGTAAACTTTGAAGAATAATTAATATTTATGACATATAAAGTTGGTTCAAATTGCAGAGACCACCTAATTTGTTGAACCACCTTACTGGTTGTCACTGTGTCATCATAGTTTCCACAAGAGGGTTATTCAGAGCTGCTCAGCTGTATTTTTCAGTTTTACTACCATCTCAGGGTCCCTGGGCCTCCGGCAGCCTGAAGTAAAACAGCTGCCTCAACATGGATTTGGCACAGTTTACCAGCAAAGTGAGGAAAAAATTTGGGGTGAATATCGAAATGGTAGTTTTGTCCTCAGTTTTTTAATATTTTAAGAATAAAATCTTTACTAATATATCAGCTGCCTTTAGCTAGCTCTCTTTCACTTGTCATGGTGATCATAACAGCCATTTGTAGGAAAGCCCATTTAAGCAATGTCTGACCATATTAGCAATTGCAATCAACTACAAAGAACTAGTCTTAAAAAAATCAAGCTTCTGAGTTAATATTTAAACAATTAACTGGCTTCCAAGACTGCACGCAACCAGCCATTCTGATTTGAACTCTGCATGACTGAGGTCTTTCTGAAAGCCAAGACAACTTGTGTGCTAGGTTGTAAGAGCCCTCTGTCACTTAGATGCGCTTTTTAAGCTTTTTTTTTTTCATTTTAGATTCGTTAGTGTTGCTTGAGGATAGTAATCATGGGAAATTTGTCTTTTTTTGGGCATGGGAAAGGGGGACTGAAGTTTTCTTTATTAATGGAAAACTGCTGGAAGTTTGTCCTCATTTTATGCTTTAGGTCCAGATCCAGTAAGGGAAATACCAGCCCAGTCTTCCAAATCAGTTATGAAAGTGTCTTCATCATGTTTAAGTTTTTCTTCCTTAGCAGTGAGATTCACATTCACTGTTTTATGATTCCGTGTAGTTAGTCTCTGCATTGAAAAGCCATAAATATGCCAGTACGTCTGTGCAGAGGATCTCCATTAGGGCTTGGACTAGGACCACCCACTCATTTCTCCTGAGCAGGCCAGTAGCTGTCAGATAGCACCTTTTCATTAGCTGCTGACCTGGGCCAGATGTATACTGGTGACCAACAGGTGAAAGGTACTTTATATCCCATTATTGATCCTCAGAGCCATCAAGTCTTTTCATCAAAATTTATGAATAACTTTTTTATCCTTCAAATAAGTCTGCTATCATGCAGATGTAAACTTACATTTTTTTTGCTTTGTACAATTGCCAAAGCATGTCATTGTGCATATATGACTGCTCACCCTACTGCTAGAAATCGTGAGGTTTCCAGTGACTCTCAGTGCCTGCGTTTGTATGGGTCAATGCACATAACAGTGAACATGCACACCAAATGCTTCCCTGCCCCAGATCAGTATTTTTCAACTGTTTAAACAATTATTTGGCTTTTCTTAAAAGGCTAGAATTTTATTCCCTGATACCATGTGTTTTATTTAGCACCAAAAACATACAGTGGGAAAGGGACAATGACAGGGATTGATGTCAAGCTAACTACACAGTGTGTACATTCTGTTGTGGTAGTTAAGGTGTACATTGGATAGTTGGAAAAAAAGTTGACAAATGCTAAATTTTAATGGTGAAATAGCCTGATTCTGTCAACTGATTGGATTTTACATCATTTGACACAAAAAATAATGTGTATTAAATCTATTCTGAGGTACTGACATTTGGAAAGTGCCAAAAAGAGTAGAGCAGTCATATATTTTTGCTGATTCCAGTAAATAAAAATTAATTATGTTTGGCAAATGTTTGTGGCCTTATAGTCATAGTTCAGTAGGCAGAAGCTATGATTTTGTGACTGTATTCAATGAACTGTCCTTTTATGTTCTAGAAATAGACACAGAGAGCAACCAGCTAAAACCAATTATGTTAGTCTGTTAAAAAAAAGCAATTATGCAAAATATGTAGACGTTCACTCTGTCAATATCAATGATATGTATGCTTGGTCCTTGTCATTTTGAAGCCTCAATGCTAGACTTAGATATGCCATTGTAACTTTTACCAGACCAAAACTGCCAACCTTGGAGTTAAATATGCAAAATTTAGTGTTTGATTATCACCTCCCCCTGCCAATTATTTTAATTTGAATAATTATTTTAGTGACCCAAAGTTACATTGTGTTTTCAATTGATGACTATTTTCTTCTTCAGTTTTTGTTCTCATCTATAGTTGTATGCTATTTAAAAAAAAAAAAGTGTTTAATCTATAGATGTATCTTTATTGCACTAGTAGAAGAGGAAAAATCATTCTGTGCTATGTGTCATATTTCTTTTTTTTTTAGGATTTTTGTTTGTGGGTTTGTTAGGGTTTTTTTCATTTGGTTGGTTGGCTTTTTTTTAAGGCAGGGATGAGCCACTGCAGTATAAGATAATGTACTCTTATCATGTAGTTGCACCATTTGGTTGGCAGGGCCCTTGTGCCATGTGGATTTGGCTTTAAGGAATATGGGTTTGCCAAAGAAAGTTTACTAAATAATAAGGCTAAATTCTTACCTCCAATGAACATTCATTTTGTGAAACTGGAATACTGTTAATCCTGCTTGTATCTATGCCAGGATGACCTCTTAAAATATGGCCTCTATGATGGTTTTGATGGAACCTCGTCTTGATATAGTTCTTGGTGTGCTGCACAACTTCCTTCTCTCTATTTTATTGTCTCTAAGGCCCCTGAGGAAAATACTGAGAATCTGGAGCAACTGTAATCGTGAACAGATCTTGTTGTTACTCCTATGTTAACTTGTGGGATAGTGCAGGATGTTTGCCATGTCTGTTTCCAGACCACAAAACTTTAGAAAACCTATACACTTATATCTGTGAAATAACACTCAAGGCAACTTGAGAAATGCAGACCACAATGCCTTTCTTCCATAGGGGTTAAGCTTAGCTGTTCTTTATTCTGGAGGCCTTCTATTTTATAAAACCACAGCAACTAATTTCACAGGGATAGGGATAAACAGGTCAGAGGTATCTTACTGAATATGTGATGGCGATTCGTGTCTGTGTCAGACTAGGCTGTTTTCTTGAAGAACAGAGTAATGACCACTAATGGATCTGCTCTGGCACTTGTATAGAATAATGCAGCTTTACTAGTTTGGTGATAAGGAAACTCGTCTTAGAAGATGTATGTTCTTTTTACCATAGTTTCTGTTAGAGTTTTGGTTTGTTTGTGGGGTTTTTTTTCCTGACCATTTTGTCGTTCCATTGACCATTGTCTTTAAAAATTACCATTTCTATTACAGTTATGTTTTATGGTTGACAGAATTGATTTTTGATGAAATTTTACTTCCCACATTAACATCAGAAATATATATTTCTTTATTTTCCACCTTAAAGCCCCAAATATTTTCTATTTATTTAGCTTCGTTTGTGGTAATTTTGGCTGTGTATATAGTGTTAGTTAGGATATGAGGAAATGGAATGAAACTACATCAGGGAAGGTTCAGAATGGACCTTGGGAAAAGGTTCCTCGCTGAGAAGGTGACTGGTCACTGGACCAGGTTACTCAGGGAAGTGGTTAGAGCACCCAACCCGTCAGAGTTCAAGGAGTATCTGGATGACACTCTTAGTCAAATGGATGGTTTAGTTTTAGGTAGTGTGGCAAGGAGCGGGGAGTTGGACTCGGTGGTCTTTATGGGTCCCTTCCAACATAAGCATTTCTATTATTCTGTGATTTCATAGGAGCAAAACTTGCTTTTTCCTCATCCCACACACACACACACACACTTTTTTTTTTTTTTTAAAGCAGGACTAAAGCTCTGTCCTACCTTCTCCTCTGATTTTAGCTTGGGTAAGTGTAATGCTTGTCCAAAAAAGTAGCATGGAGCTTGGTGTTCACCCAAAACTCTTTACAATATTTTTTGCAATACTTTTCTACTGCTTCCTTACTTCTTGGATATTGAGGATGTTAGACACATTTCTTCCTCAGTCTGGAAATCTGCAGCATAAGTAGTTGACCACAAAACTTCCTGTAACACTTAAACATTCATATTTATTTAGGTTAAATCTAGTGATAATAGTTGTTTTTCTCTAGTGCCTGGAATTTGGAAATTTTAATTGTACGTGATTGCTCCATGGTGACACACTGTTAAAATAATTTTCCCCCCCTTTTTTTTAAGGGACGCAAGAGTGAGGCAGAAAAGTACTTCATGAAGGCTATTCAGCTGGATCCTACCAAAGGAAACTGCTACATGCATTATGGTATGTTTCAGATAGCTAGGGTTTCCACACGTATTCCAGGCTTGCTGTTAATCTCTCCAAGTGATTAAAGGTTTGAAAAGTGCTACTGGCAAAATATCTTCTTTAAAGGGAAAGAAACTAATCTACCATGTATAACTTCATTTCAACTTGTTAATCACTGTAGAGGGAGAGTGAAGAATTTCATATTTTGCATAGCTTTCCTCCTGTGAGAGGAATTTCAGTATTGCTCCCTCTCTGGGAAAGAACAAAGGTGACTTGCCATATGTCAAAGTTTCATGGCCTGGAATATTATTGTTAACAGTTTTGGCCTAACTTTGCTGGTTGCCGGTGGGTGGGCAACTAGAAGTTTTACTTTAGTGTGCATGAGTTCTATATTTCAAAGTGTCTTATGGGCCTTATATCTAGCTCCTTCCCAGCACCTTCTTGGCTTGAAATGCCTAAGTATTACAAAAGATTTTGACAAGTTGGCTATACCTTTCCTACTAAGCCATGCATGTGCTTATGGCACACAGTGAATTTGAAGGTATCTTTATAACTTTGGATTGTTTTTGCTAGATGTGCAAAAAATATTTCCAGATGTGTTTAGTCCCAAGGAACCAAAATTATTTATCTTTGTGGACTAATTCTTACTGTATTTTAAAGCTGATAATAGACAAATCTTAAAATACAAGCAATGTAGTCCCAGTTGGAAAATATGGAAGTAAGTAATAAGATTCATCTTAGTTTAGGAAGAAGGTAGGGAACCACAAGCACACTATATATATCTTTGTATATTGTTTTAATTTCCTCTTCTGAGTCTAACTAGTAAATGTAAAATAAATAAAAATGAGTGACCAAAAGGGAAAATTAATCTCACATAATAATCATGTTTTTACTCTATGTGATATCTTTGTCTGAATTGCTCACATGATGTATTTCTGTTTGGTCCTATGCAGTATGAAATTCTGTATGTTAGACTCCCAGAATCAAACTTTGGACATAGAACTTGTATTTAAATTAATGTAACCCACTGTTGCATTATTTTACATTATGAAACATTGCAGTTAGTGACCTTGTCTTCTATTTATGCCTGTGCAGGTAAATCTGATAGGGGTATTTGTGCACATAAGTCACATTATTTCAATTGGATATAAGTATAGTCAATTCCTCAAGACAATGGAGAAAAGTTACTGCTGATTATTTCTTGGAATCCCACTCAAACCCCTTCCAGCCTTTGTTATTAAGAAATCTATCCTTAGTTATTAGGAAATCTTAATTGCATACAAATTCAAGGTAGGTCTCAACAACGCATCTCAGCAAAAGACATTTAGGATTGTGTGTATTTCATTACAGATCTAGACTTGTTTTCTTTTTCTCTCTCATTACTTCATCAACTTGTCTGTCCTTTTCTACAGTATTCCCTCTGTCTCATTTTCAAGTGCCCTATAAACTAAAAACATGGTTATTGAAATCATCATTCATGTCTGATACATTGACTGCTTTATTACCAGATCACAATATTAAAATGGTGTATTGTTTCCTAATAAGATTATTCCCTAAAAACATTAGCAAACTTCTCCTTTGTTGTCTTCCAGGTTCAAAAAGTGGGTTCTGTCCTTGTGCAGTGGTCATTACTGCAACATAAGTGAGGTTTTATCAGCAGTTCAGGAGTGAAGGAAAAATTTAGTCAGTGGAGTAACAGCACAGTAAAATGTGATGCTGAAAGGCAATAGACACAAGAAGGTTCTCTGTAAAGCTGTTAGCTCTCTATCATGGAGCATTATACACAGAGAGCTCTTCTGAATGCATGTGAAACCTTTTCCCTATATAACTTCTGATCACCTTACCAAATTCAGTGATGTTATTCTATGTTTATATCAAAGTATCTGTGAGAAAGATATGGTCTACTTCTGCTTGGGTTATGTGTCTGTGTAGTACAGCTGATTCAGAAATCCTTGTCACTTTGGGCATGGGACTTCATAAAATTTGAAATAAATTATCCTTATTTTTATTTTCTTTCCCTTTTCCCTTTCTTTTCTTTTTAACTTTATTTCTCTTTTCCCTTCCACCTATTGCTTGAATTGATGAGGATTGTTTGTTACCAGGGGCATTCCAAATATTACATGGGAATCCCTAGTGAACACTAAGCTTTATCTCTCCATCTCATTAATTTGTTCCAGGACCTTGTCACAGGTACATTCTACATCCTATATACCAGGAGTTTAATTATGGGGAAATACATCTGTATTTTGCATGTAAATCTTAGAGATTCCTTTTTTTCTCAGCATGAAGATGTTGGAACAGAGAATAAAGTAGTTGGCATCAGTCCTAAAAAAACACATACCTCACAAAACAGCCAAATGAAAAGAGTGGTCAGTTGGGACATAGCAGTGTGTTGATGGATTAGCAGAAATAAATGGACTGTAGATTTTCTTCCAAGTGCACAGGATTGCACACACTTATAATTTGTGCTCCCAGGTTGTGCAGATGTCATTTTTGACTTTTAACCTTTTGGACTTTTTTTGGCACTATGAGAAAAACTGTCAATATACTGTATCTTTTAAGAAGCTTACATTTGTATTATAATTTAATTCAAACCTTAAGCCAAAGCTATTTTTGGGTACGATTTGATGCAGGAGGCAAAATGATCACGTGAAAATTTGGAGAGAGGTGAGCAGTTTTGTATTTGCTCCTTGAATAATACCACCACCGCACATTTATTAACTTAGCATTGTAATCAGTTTTGTATAGGTACTTTGCTGACTTTGGATTTCAGTGGATTTAGGCTTGAAGCAGTGTTTCCCAGACTTATTATGCTTGAAGATGTCTGAAGGGAGAACTAGTGGAAAAGGTGAAGAGATATAAATCGCTGTGGACTGCTGATGTGATGCCATGTCATTGGGGATAAGGCAAAGTGGCTTTTACTCTAGTCACCAGAGAGGATCGCAGTCCCCTCTCAGACTGAAATGCAGACAGCTGCTCACCTGACCGTGTTTCTTTTCCCCTTCTTTCTTTTCCTCCTCTCATACACCAGTTATCTGAACATCTGAACTTTGTGCAAAACCATTGTCTTACAAATATGTGAGTGTTGATGGGTGATATGATACAAGCTGCTCAGGTACACAGCATGCTACCAGAAGCCCCTCACAGATGAAAGAGAGAAAATTCATATGAATCAGGAAGAAGAAAAAGTGACAGAGGAAGGATTGCAGAAGCACTAATGTAATTTTTTTTCTTTTTTAGTTCTCTTTCAATTAAAATATTACTTTTGGCACAGCATACAAGTTTTTAAACTAAAACGTTGAAGGAAATTATTTTGGATACTAAATTTGAATGCTCTGGTAAAGTTTGAGACTTAATTGGATATTTTAATACACAGTTGTTAAAGATGACTTAAAGTGAACAGTTTTGACTAAAACAGGTCGAACCTAGTAAATTATTTATTTTTGAATTCTTTCTTTTTCCTGTGGGAAAGTTTACTTCAAAATGTCTTACCACACCTACTCAAGATATTGGCTCTCATGCATCCCACTTTACTTTGAGGAGCTAACTCAAGTATTCCATTTTGAATCCTGCAAGACCTTGGTAGCATCTGTCATTAACAGATTGATAACAGAATTGAGGTGATCTCCATTGACATAGAAGAGATTCATTCTAAGCTACTTGTCTCGATTAAATGTCTGTGATCACATGAGATGAATCCAAGTGTCAATCCGAGAAACCACAAAGAGGTTCCTATGAACTATACAAGTCCAAAGGAACTTTCTTCTAAATATTTTAAGAACATAATGGCATCTAAAGAGTCCATGCGTCAAAGTTGTTAACAAATGGGCCAAACATAGGAATGTTCAGTCAGGTCAGACCAGTGCCCTTATGGCCTAGAGACTATTTGGTTTTGGATATAGTATTGACCATCCGCAAAGGAAGTCTTGGTGTCTGCACTCAGTCTATCTCAGTAGAAGTTGAAGAAAGATTATGTATGTATGAAATTTGTCAGTGCACAGAGATGAGGGGAATTTCAAACAGTGAAATACTTAAGAGCTCATCTGTTTGAAAAGAAACAAAAATAAATTCTTCAGTTAGTAGGATGCAGTGTAATTAAGGAGTTTGAAATTGCTGAAGGCTTTCTGTACCTCCAGAACTGTTTTATTTAATTTGTAATTTATTGTCTAAAAGTAAAAAAAACCCAACCCAACCAACCAAGCAAAGAAGCACACAAAAAACCCCACCCAAACCCCACAACTAAAGCATGCTTCATTTTATTTGTTTGCTAAAAATACATTTTGCCACTGTGCCTCTTAAAGTGCATGTAATGGCCTCTCTCCAACATAATGAAAGTACAGTGGGGAAAAAAAGAGAGAAGGAAAGAAGCAGTGAGGTTTCAAGATAAATGTCTGTACAGAGGTCCCTTCTCCCTTACTTTTGTAATGGATTAATTGGAATAAGGAAGTCAGGAACCCAATGGGATGCTCAAATTAACTCTGTTTTATTAATCACTGTTGAGACCTCCTTTTAAAATAGTTTCCTTTGAATAATACATTGTTTCTAATAACTTTAAATTGTTTAACAAGTCTTTTTTTGTTATAAAAATAGATTATTCTTATTAGATTAATTATGCATTCACATAATTAGGCAGTTCACATTGATCATCTGCCTTTTTCGGTGCATTCCCAGTTACAAATATAAAACAAAATGAAAAAGAGGCTTTCAGATTACGTAAAACTGAAGTGTATTAGCTACACTCTCATTGAAGAAAGATTAACATGTTCCCAAATATACTTTTTTTTACATTGTCTTTCACTTTTGAATTTGTGATAATTTAGAAGTTACTTTTATAGGTTTTCTTATATTATCTGTTTCTTTTTAAACAAGTTTAGCTTGTTAACTGCTGTATTTGTTTTTCAATTTCATCCTATGTCTTTCTGATCACTGTTTCTGGAGAGGGCTTTTAGCCCTTTTTGATGCCTAAATTTTCATCTAAGTCTATGAGCACTCTGTATCTGTCTTATTTCCAAAGATAACTGCCCTACCACTCCTATGTCACAGCCTGAAAATTAATTGGAACTACTGTGGTTTAAGTCATACACTTAAATGTCTTAGTGAGTGTGAGAATTTTCATATATTTACATGTGAATTCAGTTTTCTTTTTAGGTGTTTCCTCTTAGACTGAGATATAATTAAGTGAAGTGCTGGGTCCTGGACTTCAGTCAAAACAACCCCCTACAGCACTACAGGCTGGGGGAAGAGTGCCTGAAAGAGGCCCAGTGGAAAAGGATCTGGGGTAGCTGGTCGTCAGCTACCTGAACATGAGCCAGCAGTGTGCCCAGGTGGCCAAGAAGGCCAATGGCATCCTGGCCTGTATCAAGAATAGCGTGGCCAGCAGGACCAGGAAAGTGATTGTCCCCCTGTACTTGGCACTGGTGAGGCCACACCTCGAGTGCTGTGTCCAGTTCTGGGCCCCTCACTACAGGGAAACATGGAGGTGCTGGAGCATGTCAACAGAAAAGTAACAGAGCTGGTGAATGGTCTGGAGAGTAAGTCATGTGAGGAGCAGCTGAGTGAGCTGGGCTTTTTAGCCTGGAGAAGAGGTGGCTCAGGAGAGACCTTATGGCTTTCTACAGCTACCTGAAAGGGGTTCGTAGCCAGGTGGGGATTGGCCTCTTCTCCCTGGCAACTAGCAACAGAACAAGAGGAAGAATTTCTTCACTGAAATGGTTGTCAAACATTGGAACAGGCTGCCCAGATAGGTGGTGGAATCAACTTTTCCACATAGTCACATTGTTCACAGTGCTGGAGCTTTGTGTCTTTGCTCTTCATTCACTGAGCAGCCTAGGAAAGCTTTATTTTTCTTCTGCATATTTAAGGAAAAGATCTTACGAAGAAAAAGACTAGTGTACTTAAGAAAAATAAAATATCAATGTTGTATTTGTGAGAAAGAGAAACATCAACCATGACCTACTAATGAAATTTTACTAATTTCTTCAGGAGAGTTTTATGTTGATGGAAGAAATGTCACTCTAGTCCATAGGAAGGTCATTTTTTATCTTTGTCAGTGAAATGAATAAAACTTCACAATCCATAATTCCAGTGAATGAATTGTCCCATTTCTGACTGACAGCTTAGCTAAGCGCAATATATGCCAAATAATTAATACAAGAGTGCATGGATCTGTTACACTGGGAACACCAGATCCTACATGGTGATTATGTATTGAGAAAATAAATTCCTTGATGAGATGGAGTCAAAGCCATCCAGATATTGTATGTCCATCACTAAGTCACTTTGCCAACCTTCCCAATACACGGTCTTGAACTTTTCTGCAAAGGAAAGGGGTTTTTCCATTTTATATCTTTTGGAAATCCTAACATTAATATACAGTGATTTTGTAGGGAAACTATAAAACAAGTTTATGATACTCAAATAATACATGTTCATAGAACATATGTGGTCTTTGGAGAAATGGTCACTCTGTCTTGAGCATACAGTGTCATCAAATTAGGGTCCTGAGTTTGGCCTATGGCTTATAGCTCCTCCTACAATATCAGTGAATGCAGTTCCAGGAAGACAGGATTCCTAGACCCAAAATGGGAAGGAGATGTAACTGTCTTGCAGAAAGACTTGATTAAGCTTCTGACCTTTCTGTTTCCAGAACTCTCTGTAATAACTTTGATTTTAGAAAATCTTTAGCTAGAACTAACAGACAAGACAGTATTTCTTACTTCCAAACTGAAACTGGAAAATATACCAGAAGCTGAGCTATTCAGAAGAATCCACCAACCTGAAATCCTTTTTGTTGCTCTTTAGGCTGTTGTGATCACAAAACATTAAAAGAAGATTATTACAGACCACTATAATAACTATTTGTTCCAAACTTCCTTTAGTACCAGTCACTGAGGTGGAATGCAATGGAGTATTTCCAAGCAAGCTAGGTCACCAACCTTAAATGCTGTGGAATTTCCATTTAGTCTGCCTCTTCCCTTGAGTTTATCCTTAAATCTAATCATTCTGACATCTCAAATACGTGGTTGACTCTGCTTCCTCAGCATAATATACTAGACTGCTCAAGAGATATGGTATAGATATTGCAGATCAGAGACAGATCTAAAAATGTGGCTTTATGCTTCTTCCATGTTGCCAAAATGTAGGGTTTCTGCAGGAACTGAAAAAGCATGTGACACAAACAACCCTGGAGACTTCTTTGCTAATGATCATATGTTTTGATCTATGAGTACTATCTCATGAGGATTTTTTTAGAGATAGCATGAGACTGTTACAGAAGTACAACTGGATAGTTTTTTCCCATCCAGATTTCACATTTCCAAACTTATACATCACCAGGTGTTTGGGAAATGACAGTATCTGTAAATCATGAGGTCCCTGTAGTTTGTATTTTCATCATTAATCTTTTGTTTTAGTGAGAGCTTCCAGTGATCCAGATGTGATCACAAGTTCAGTCATCAAGTCCCAAAGGTTTGCAAGTTAATTTTTTCTCTCTTTATCTCTGATCATGCTCTGGATGACATCCAGTGGTACATTTAGCACAACTGCAACAGATAACTTTTTCAGACAAAGAAAAAGGCTAATAAAGTTTTTTCCAAGCCAGTGCATATACTGATATTGCAGCACCCACTGGCTTGCATAGTGTTTCTGTATATTTTATTTGCATGGAATAATTTTCTCCATGGGAACCAATTGAAAGGATAAAGTCTCCAGAATTCTTTCCAGCAAGAAACCAAGAGAACAGCTTTAGATTAAGATGGAATGGCATATAAGGAGCAGCAAAAAAAAGAAATACTGCTACCATTTAGGTGATTGTGATGTAAATTGTCTTTGTTTCTCCTGTCACAACCAGCACATTCAGCAAGAAATCGTCTTAACAGGCCTGGAAAGCCAATCTTTAAACATTCCCTTGCTCTGGGAACTTCTGATTCACAGCCAATGAATCTGTTTTGAAAGTCTTAAAGGAAACAGTTACATTAGGTCATGTCTGTTGACTTTGCATCTTGCAACCTTGATTCATCACCTTAAAAGCTTTGGAAATCAACTTACAGACAAGGTCTCTCCTCATTTCTTCCACAGAATGCTATTTCAGTTTTCTATATAGAAAGCTCTATTTGCATCTGCTCTTTTGCTCTGCATTGTCTCAGCAGAGCTGAAGTTCAGCAAGCTTCAGTGGTGGATCTGCTCATATCACTAAGAATATAGTTCTCAAGACATGATCTTGCATCCTTACTGTGCTTCAAAGACAAAATACAATGCATTGGTTCAGCCAGAACCCTATCCCTCTTCTGGTTTCTGCTGAAACTTGAAATGTTTTGAAAGCACTAGCATATATTCAGCTTCAAATCCTCAGTGTTGAATATGCTGAAAGAACTTATAGTGAAGTTTATTTTTTTTACAGTTGGGTCTAGATAGAGCACTCTTCATGTTGTGGAAGTAGAAAACTTTTTAAGAGGATAAGAAGCAGAAGACTTGGTGACAAATGTATATTAAAAGAAGCAAATTCCTATTATGGTACTATTGGAAGTTTTTACATTCTTATACAGAAGATAGTTTACTTGGCTTTGCTTGGATTACTAAAGATAGTCTAAGTCATTGAAATATGAGTAAGTGCAGAACCAACAGCATTCTGAGAACATTCAAGATGGTTCTTTTCAAAAGCAACAGCAACAAAAAGAGCTATTTCAGAAATCTTCTCTGTTCTGGGACAAAGTACCTTTGAATATTTGCCAGTGAGTAAAAAAGAGAACATTTCAACTGAAGAAAGATTGGTGCAAATTGCACTGTTATCTACTAAATAAGCAAATTGCACTTCTATCTAATAAAATAAAAGCTCATAGTGCCTACAAGGAATAGTTAAGCCCATTCTAGAGGAACACACTAATGCCTTTGTGCTCTGAACATAAGAGATTACTACACATAGACATATCCCAACCAATTAATACCTTTCTTATTACAATAAAGCAGCAGAACTACCAGTTCAGATGTATGGCTTTTAAATTGTTCATGGTGCTTTTTAACAAAGTGCTTTACAAATGTTCATGATCATTTTAGAGAGACAGTTATACAGGATAGAAAACTGTATGCTTTCATTTCTGTGGATAAATATTTGTTTAAAAAATTGATAAAAGATGAAAATAAGTTGTTCTTTTTAATGCCAGAAACTGGACTTTTTGTTGTTGTTTACATACATACTTTTATCTTACTTTTCAGTAGATTGCATATATTACCTCTCAAATTTTTGGTCAAGTAGGGAGTCAAAAAACACTGTTGATGATTTGCAGGAAAAAATAAGTTTGAACAAGGCTGTAGGTACAGAATTCAGCAGCTTTAATGCTATTTCTGATTCCTAGATACTTTAGGGAAAAAATAACTAAGAGGATTGTGAAGTATTGAATCAGTTCTCTGCTGTCAAAGGTCTTTAAAAACTCCTGACTGCACATTTGCACTCAACTCAGTGCTGTCTAGCAAGAAAGGTGGAAAATTCTATTTTAAAAAGTAATGTTCCAGGCAAAGTGTTGCTGAAGGTCACATTGGAAGGTGGACTATGGATTTCCTACTTCCAGTTTAGAAGAATAGTAAAGAAAAATATGCTTTCCTTGGAGAAGGAAAATGTGGGATTCAGAGCTTGTAGAAGGCTGTTTTCTCAAAAGCTGGTTCTGATTCCAAAAAACAATCAGGCTACCGTAATTTATGTTGTTGGCAACAGTAAGAATCATGACACCTGCAATAAGAAAGGTGGTGTTGGGCAGTGTCTCTGTGGTGGGTCTATATCAGCGATTAGTAACGGAGGAAGAAGAAAAAGAAGAAGCTTCTAGCAAAAAGAAGGATGAGAAGGGGCGGATCAAAGAGCCAGTCCTTCAACAGAGGAAGTCAGATGAATCAAACAGGAAACCGAGGTTACCCAGTCCCTGAACTCATCAGAACTCCGGGACTTGCGGAAAGATTTCAGCCACCAGCCTGGTGAGTGGATTCCTACTGGGCTGCTTCGATGCTGGGATAATGAGAATACAGAAAAAATCTGTAGTGGGTTAACCCTGGCCAGATACTAGGTACCCATTAAAGCTACTCTCTCACCCTCCCTCTGCAACTGGACAGAGGAGGGAGAAAAAAAACCAGCTAAGAATTCATGAGTAGAGATAAGAGCTGGGAGAGGTCAGTGACTGATTACCTTCACAGGCAAAACAAGACTCAAAGTGGGGATAGTATTATATTTATTACTAACAGGATAAGAGCCAAAGAGTGAGAAATAAAACAGTCTTAAAAATACCTTCCCCACCCCTCCTTCCTTCTGTGTTCTCCCTCCTCCCCCCCAGCAGTGCAGGGGGACGGGGAATGTGGGTTACACTCAGTTGTTGTTTCTGCCACTGCTCAGGGAGAGGAATCCTTCCCCTGCTCCCATGAGGTCCCTCCCATGGGAGACAGTCCTTGATGGACCTCTCCAGCGTGAGTCCATCCCTCGGGCAGCAGGTCTTCCCAAACTGCTGTCCCATGGGTCACTCCTCCATGGGGTGCAGTCCTTCATGAATGAGCTGTGCCAACGTGGGTCCCCCACAGGGACCACAAATCCTACCACAAAAAACCTGCTCCAGCGTGGGCTTCCCTCTTTACAGGCTGCAGGTCCCTGGCAGGACCCTGCTCCATCCTGGGCCTCTCATGGGGTCACAGCCTCCTTCATGCATCCACCTGCTCCAGCATGGGCTCTTCCATGGGCTCTAGGTGGGTCTCTACACCCCAATGGTCCTCCATGGGCTGCACGGGCACAGCTGCTCCACCATGGTCTGCACCACGGGCTGCAGGGACCTCAACTCCAGCACCTGGAGCACCTCCTGCCCCTCCTTCTGCACAGACCTTCGTGTCTATGTTGTTATTCCCATGTTCTCACTCCACTCTTCCCTGGCTGGAATTTATTCTGTGCAACAATTTTTTGTTCTTAAATATGTTGTCACAGAGGCGTTACTGTCACTCCTAATTGGCTCAGCCTTGGCCAGCGGTAGGAAGTCCATCTTGGAGCCGGCTGGCATTGGCTCCACAGGACAGGGGAAGCTTCTAGCAACTTCTAACAGCAGCCACCCCTGTAGCCCCCCTGCTACGAAAACTCAGCCACAGAAACCCACTACAGTCTCATAGAACGTGAGGTTTGCCAGCTGCCTGTCATAGGAGAAAATCCTACATGTAAATTTAGACCCACACAAGTGGTTCCTGGATCTTGGGGCTTGTGGATCATACCTTCTGATCCACCTTCAACACCTTGGCATTGTTACACCCTGCTAGTGCCCTTCTCTTGGGAAAACATATGGCTTTGACAGGAAAAGTTCAGAAGTCTACTTTTTATTGAAGAAAGTGCAGCAGTAAAGTGCCAATCCACTTCATTCTTGTATGAATTTAGTATATAATATTAAAAGGAATGGCAGCTAATGTTTTCAAAATGATATCTCTCTGCTTAGGTGCTTTAAATTAAATTGAGATGTGTGAATAAAATTAGTATGCCTTTCAGGAGAACTTGGCAAATCAATTCTCAGCTGAAAGTTTCCACCTTGTACTGGGTCTGGCTTGGATAGCATTAACTTTCTTTATAGCAGCCTGGATGATGCCATGTTTTGTATTTGTGACTAAAATAGCCTTCCTTGATAACACACTAGTGTTTTGGCTGTTGCTGAATAGTGCTTGAGCAGTGTCAAGGATTTCTCGTTCAATTAGTCTGCCCTAACACAGACTGTGGATGGGTAGGTGGTTGGAAGGGGACGCAGCTTGGACAGCTGACCTGAGCTGGCCGAAGGGATAGATAAAACAGATCATAACAAACCATATAACATCATGTTCAGCAATAAAAACTGGAGTAGAGAAAGAAGAAGGATTTTGGCTTTGTTGGAGACTGGCTAAGCATCAGTCTGCATGTGAGAAGTGGCAAGTGATTTTCTTCACTTTGCTGTTTGGTTGATTTTTTTGTTGTTTTTTTTCTTTCACATATTAAACTGTCTTTATCTTGATGCACAAATTTTCTTGCTTTTGTTCTTCCTGTTTCTTCCCATCACCCTGCTGGAGTGGGTGGGGATGAGCAGATGCGTGAGTGCTTGGATGCTGATAGGGGCCAACCCACCACACACCTGTATGCTCAGGTATTTACTTTTCCACTAGATTGAGAAGGTGGCAGTCAATTATATTTATAGCCCATCCAAACAGGGAAACGCTTGATCAGCAACCACTGATGAAATCACCTCTACTCAGGCAATGATTAAGGCAGGTAAGGGTTGTTTGCCTCATGAAATCATGGAATATCCTGCATTGAAAGGGACCCACAAGGATCAGTGAGTCCAACTCTTGGCCCTGCACAGGGGAGGACCAAGAATCACGCCATGTGCCAGAGAGTGTTGTCCAAATGTTTCTTGAACACGTAAGGTAACATCACTGCTGAGCTTCAGTGTTACAGAAAACTGGAAGTATGTTTCTAAAGATCTATCTCTAAAACCCATTGAGTAATTTTTTTATTGGCAATAATAAGGAGAGCTTTATTCTCCTTATGTAATTAATCTGCTTAATGAGCAGTTGACATTATTTTTAAATTGTAAGGTGCAAAATATTTTTCCTAAATTAAGTATATATTTATTTGAGAATTCTCCTGAATGTTCACTGTCTTGAAATATAAAAGCTTATGTCCTCCTTTTCCCCTCTGGCTGGATCTATTAATAGTACATCCAGCTACCAGTGTTTCATTCTGCTAATCCAGGGCTTTCATTAACAAAAGAACCTTAATGTTAACAATTTATGGTTGGTTTGCTTTAACATGGACCTAAAGATTAGGGATACTGCTTTACTTCACTTTTTGGAAGAGAATTGGAATACTGGTTGGTCAAGCTTGTTTCAAATAGGAATTCAGCCCAAATCAAGAGATATGAACTGCCTGTTGTAGTTGGTAGCTTTACTTGGAGAATTTTCAGATTCAAATCTCAATTTGTCCTGCTACATATAAGGCATACCCTGATGTTGTACCCAAACGGGGGGGGGGGGGGGGGGGGAAGAAAAAAAAAAGGAAGCAAATTTACTGCTTTTGTAAGCATTTGTTGTCCCTTCCTAAAAGAATTCCACTAATGGTTCAACCCATGATTTCTAATTCTGAAGAATTTATTTATTTATTTATTTACTTATTGTTCAGTGTGAGAGAATTTTTTTTGTAAATCATCTGTTTCTGGGCACAATAAGCACAAAGCCTTATACTGCAGCAAAATATAGCACGTATTAGAGTGTGGATGTAACTAAAACAAGCAAACCTTATACTGTGAATGCAGGAAGGCACCAGAATGTTTTTACAAGAGTTTTGCAGATATGAATAGAGTCATGCCTTCCTGCATCACCGGATTCACTAGGTTTGTACAGACTTTGCTAACTCTGGCTAACTGGATTTCTGGATTTTTTGCATAAGCACATAGCAAGCATGTGAGCAACAGGGAATGCATGAGGAAAGGAGGGAAGAAAAAAAGAGAAAATCCCTCACTATGAGAGGGAATCATTTGCTCATGGGATATTATTTCTGAAGAGGCTGGTGGTCAGTGATGGCATGGCAGACAATTTTTGGTTGAGTGATCTAACTTTACAAAATAAATTTAAAAGGGAAGGATGGCATGATGGAATCTATAATCACCATCCTTGAGGATAGCTTTTCCAAACATAAAGTTATGTAGACACAGAGTCTAGATGGCTGAAATCTTTTAAAAAGTTGTTGCAAAAATAATGATTTTATGAATTAGGAATGAAAAAATCATTTAAAAGAGCAGAAAATAAGGTTGCTTAAGTATCTTCCAAATTTCTTTTTCATCTTCATCAAAGAAAACCTCATTTTTGTAGAGTTCTACTATGTCTTATATGTTCCATTTTGAAACTGCTGTACTTCAGTTAAAGTTTAGTTAGTCTTAAATTATTCATTCTTTTCAGTTGAAACTTGGTTTAATGATTATGATAACATCATTTGTAAAATTCAGTCACTTCATTTTAGCTATCTTCTGTTTATTTTTTTTATGGAAAAGGTAAGAGTCATGTAGGAAACTTGTAAAGAGCTACCTATTGGGTTAGTGCAATACATGATAAAATACCAGTTTGTCAAGGTATACATATATAATAATTTTAATGCTGATATCATTTATAATTCTAAAGCTGTTCTCATGGATATATATAAAAATGTATCTTTTAATATGATTTTGAGATATGCTTTTAAAATGGGAGTGTATTTGATTTGTAGATGTTATTTACTTCAATTTGTCTTGAGGAAATGAAGATAAATGTAGAGGCAGAAGGGCAAGTTCTCAAATGGCAGGCTTCTTGGAGGTTGGAAGTACTATTTCTTGATGGCTGAGTTTTACTCTATTATTCTCACTTTTCCTAAATATGTTCCACAAATATTGTTATTACCTGTCATATTTATTGCATTTTTTTTACATTGACTATATTTTGAGGATGCTGAAACACAGAGCAAATCAACAAATAATATTGAATGTGATTCAACTGTTTGTTGATTGATTTTTTAGTTTGTTGGTTTTTTTTCGTGATTCCTTTTCCTGACTATACTCTCTGTAGTATATTAAATCAGTTATTTATCTGCGGGCTCACGGTCATGCACTCCATTGCAGGTCAGTTCCTCCTTGAAGAATCCCGCCTGATAGAAGCAGCTGAAATGGCAAAAAAGGCAGCTGAACTCGATAATATGGAATTTGATGTTGTTTTCAATGCAGCCCATATGCTCAGGTTAGTGCTTTTACATCTGTCTTGCTGGATTTTCCTCTCTTATTTTGGAGGGAAAAAGTATTTATAGCCTTTGCTTATGCAGGATTCTTTTTAAAGCCCAGCAACTCTTTTGAATAATTCAATATTGCTAATAAGATACAAAGAACTGGAATGAAACTGTTGCAGGATTTAGCACTTTCCATTTCTAATTTTCTGTGTATTATCTCATAATTTCCTACCTTCAAAACTTCTGTAGTTTACAAGTACGTAATCCATTTTGCTTACATAGAAGAATAAGTGTTTCTTTTGTGAAGAACCTTCTGCAGGATTTCCTTTCTCCTGATTTTTAAAAATTTAGTGTGAAAAGGTGAGATCATATTTCTGTTCTAGATGTAAATAGAGAATATTGAAAATTTCTGTTAGTAGGGAACACTACAATAATTAGAAATCTAAATATTCCCAGGCTAATAATGACTTTGCGACTCATAGAGAATACCACTTAGTGGTATTCTCAGAATCTGTGATTTAAAATGTAGTCTTATATTTAATTCTGTTCTATCTGAATAGAATTAAATTTTAGACTTTTTTTAGCTTTTCAAGCTGACAGACCAGGTTATTCAGTACCATTAAGCTGCTATCTGTGAGTTTAACATTATCATTAAACTCACATTACTGTAATAGGTATCCTCCATGCTTATTTCTAGGATAACTATCCAATTATTGTCTATTGTCTGCTTAACAGCTATAAGGATGCTTGATTTCATTTAGATGATATCTAAGCATAGAAAATGCATGAAAAAGGAAATAAAAAAATATACTTCATTAGCGCAAAACAGTTCTTGAAATAATTTCTCTGATGAAGATATCTCACTAGGCTGTTTATACTTTCAACATTTTAAATATGAAATGAAAGGAAAGGAAAATTGTATAAGAGAGAAGGACAAGGGTATAAAACAGATGGTAGAATCGGCTTCAGGCAAGTGACCTGAGTTTCAGAATTACAGTTTCTATACCATGATTTTGAAATATGCCCCAAAACACCTTTTGAGAAATAACTCTTACTGCTTGTAGATTAGAAAGGAAACCAAGAAAAATGGTTCACTGGTAAACAATAGTTTGACCTGACTCAGGTGTATGAGCTGTTTTAAGGATCCTTGCCTTCCCCTGATTATTTTGTGAATGATATCTCTTGAGACAGAGTTCAGTAATTTGAAACATTTAGATCAATGTTACAAATTCACAGACAGAAGCATAGCAAGCAGCTGAATTCAGAGGGGTATAGAGTGTGTCAGAGTCCTGATTTCAGTGATTGTGTTGTGGAAGATAAATTTAAGTGGTGTGATTGTGTGTATTTTAAAATATGATGATGTAGATCAATACTATTTTGGAAATAGGTTTAATAAATCTCTCACTTTCTCTGTGAGCAGAGTGAAGCATCCGAAGTCTTGAAGGCATGTTTGTTTACATCTGGATATGAGTATTTTTTAACTTTTCAAGTAACAGCAGTGCTGCTGTACTACGTGGCTGCTGTACATCAGCCATGGTTAACCTACTTGATCTGATTGGGAGTATACTGTTTTTGGGGTGCCTTGACCAGCATTGAGCTCAGTGATTCTAAGATGCATTCTCTATTTTTACTGTAAGCAAAAAGCCAAAACCTCTAGAAACAAAGAAAACTTGCCAAACAAAAACCCTTAAAAAAGGGGCCTGTTTTAGTTTAGCTAGAATCCACTGTACTGCTTTGGGATACCCGGTTGGTCTAATTTTTCACTTACATGCTCAATTCTCTTTGTGGAAGATTGTAATTGTCTTCCTAATATGCTCTGGGAGTCTAAAATAGTCTGGAGGATTTAGCAAGAGCAGGGTGGCAAAGTTAAATTCAGCGCTGCTAAGCATTTGCTTAAAACCCCCATGTGTTAGCATCTGACTGATTTTTGCTGAAAGGTTACAATTCTGTTGTCTGTCCTTGTTCACTGCTCTACTTAGCAATTGATTTAAATATATTGCTTTTGTAAGACTTGTTGTACAAGGGCAATGTGTATTCATTCATTGGAACAGGGCAACTACAAATCCATTGTGAGCCTACAGGACTTCAGAAGCAGCCGATTTTCAGGATCTTTAGAACAATGGAGAGCTAAGGTGATTCCAAGAGGAAAGCAGATACCAAGACACAAAAGAGGAAGGAAAGAAGGGAATAAACCAACTGGTATAGAGTGACACAGCTAGGAACTGTGAATGCTAAACGCTGTCATAAATAAAAGGCTGAAATAGTTTCATGTAGATGACCAACTGCTTTTTAGGTACCCTAGAGAGCTACAAAAACTGACCAGTGAGTAAGAATTTTGAATGAACTGCACAGCTGTGAAATAGAAAACATATTATAGAAGTTCATAGAGCATGAAAATGAATTGACTCTGGTGAGCGAGATGGGATAAATTTTAAAGATGTGTTGTGGACTAAGAGACAGAAATTGATACTAATGTGGATGATGCAAGGTTTCCAAAATTACTGCAAGATAATAACAGCAGCTTAGATTTTTGTATAGATTCTAATTTTTTTTTCAGACCAAATATTCTACCCAGTGATGTATTTTTTAATTAGGAAGGAATTATCTTTCTCTCCTCTCTTACTACTGTTTCCACTATTAGCCTAAGGAATGTCACAAGACTGAGAAACATGAAGACATTTTTTCAGGATCACATACAGCTTCTTTCAAATTTGGTTTACAGCTGTTTTGGATGGAAACTAATCACAATATTCTTTCAAAGTTCAATTTGTTTTTCTACTCTTGTGCTAAAATATTTTCCTTTTTTTTTTAATCCCCTTACTCTCTGAGAAAAAACAAATTAAAATGCAACTTCTATAAAAATTTACAGCTTTTGAAAATTTTGAACTAGAATACTGCAAGGTAATCTTCTTTTTCTTAAATTTGCAACACAATTGTTAACTGGGTCCAAATGCAGTAATTGTATTTATAGATAGCCTGTTCTCACTTTATAAGTCACAAGAACTTCTCCTCCTCGTGTCAGGTATTCCAACATTGCTTACTTCCTTTTTTTGTGGCTGATCTGAAGTAAAAAAATTAACAACTGAGTTAGTTCTGTTTGCATTATTGAGAGACCTCCCTGCTCCTAATAGCACATAGTTTTGGGGGTTTTTTTCCCCTAAATGACTTCTGTAGCATCCTGATAATGCAATGCAAGATGAATCAAGTCATCTGTAAGAGGGGGGAGATGTGGGATGACTGTAATCCATTTCTTTGCAACAGTCTGGTAACTTTTCACTTGCATAATACTTGCCTGTAGAATGTATTATCTCAACAAATTTGTTTTCCAGACAGCTTTCTTCAAGGTCATGCAGCAATTTGGGTGGTACTTAAAACAGTATCTGGTCACGTGTTTTACTTTTGTGCTATTTCCAATGCTCTTACTTATAGGAATTTGAAGCCCTTCAGAAAAGCTAGATACATTTTAATGAAATGCAGTGAAGCACGTGTTTGTAGTGCTGTACCTTCAGGGACTAAGTCATGCATTAACAAGTGCTAAGTTTAACTTTTTAAGTTTTGTACTAAGTGAGCTGCCATGAGCTAGATTTCCTGTGGTCTAGGAGAGGATTATTTTTAGAATGAGGGACGGCAGTGGGATGACACTGATGTACTAATTAGAAACAGGAAAAGAGTTTCACATTGTCTTCACATGAAAACAAACTTAGGAAGAAGACCTATTTTTATAGGAATAATTAGTTTTTTCATGCTTCTGTAAGTGGGCTATTCTGGGAAACTCTCATATTACATGAAGTTATAGCATGTTTGTTGTCTATTTGAAAAAAAAGTCTAAATTGGAGCAATATTACATGACATGGTCTTTGTTTCTCAGTGAATTTCTGTAAGAGTATTTTGGCTCTCCAGAATACACTGATTGAACATGTTATTCAAACTGCTGACACAGTCTCATAGGCACAACTTCACTCTGTTATTGTCTCAACAGTTTATATTCATTCTTTAATTGCTGTCTATGTGCTTAATTATATAAATATATGTATGGCAAAGTATATAGTCTATATAAAATTTTTAAACTAAAAATGTGTATGAACAGTTAGAGGTATAAAACCTGATTATGATTTTGTTGTGACACAAAAAAATCCTTTAAGAATGTCAAGTATCAACATTCAGTATTTAAAAATATGAATCTCTGAAGAAAACTTCTTTGTATCTAAGCTGACATCCATGACTTCACTGAAAAAATAGTCAACAGTCTGAAGCCTTGTACCAAGCAACAGGCAGGTTAAAACTAATGCTTTCCCACTCACATGTTTATGTATGTAAACCAGTCAGCACTGGTGGTGTTTTTCTCTTACAGCAATATTTTTTCCAGTGATCAACATAAAGATTCAAAATGAATGTAAACTGGGTGTCAGGATAATCTAAGTGATGTGCTATCAAGCACATTTATGACGTGTCAGCATCAATCAGCTGGAACTGAATACAGAGAATTGGTTGGTCTGGAGGCTCAGGTTAAGAGATATGAGAGAACAAAAAGAGAAAACGTTTTTGTTCCTTAAAACAAGATTGAATGCTAGTGCTAATAGGGGAAGTCAGATGTGTTTTCAAGGTCAGTTCTCATGAAAAGATTTAGGATAGAGGTTGAAATATGTCTCATAACTATGAAAAGGACTCTGTCTTCTGAACTTCTCTTTGTTACCTTTCCTTCCTTTCTGTTTTATTATCAACATTTTATCTATTATTTTACTCTAATGTGAATTATGTTACCTTTAGTAGTGTCCTTCCCTTATTTGACATTTACTGCTCAGTGGCATAGGGTTGGTTACTACAATTTCCTACCTCTGTACCTTTAATTTTTCTCAAGGGAAAGCTATTTCAGGGCTTAACATAATGAATTTCTAGCTTTTGCAGTGAAAATGGGATCCAGAATTCTGAAGCATCTTAAGTAAGGGAACTGATGTTGAATGCCCCAGAAATGGAACTGGCATTTTCCTGACCAGATTACTGTGTTGTGCATGCATTTCTATAAACTGTTTTTAATGGAAAACTATACATTCAAACTGACTTCAACTTAGCAATTAAGATGCGTGTTTCAAGGTGTACACATGGGAGGAAAGCAAGCCATGTATTTCCACTGGGCTAAAAGGGATTTTAATGTGTTCTACATTCACATGCCAACAACACTTTTTGGAGGTGAAGTGTACCGTTTGTATTTGCCTCCTGGGCAAGAAACCTTGTTTATTGTACGTTATTTCACCACTTTCAGAAGTGCTTTGTGTCCTGACAGTTCCATGCAAGCAGGGAAAAAAAAAAAAAAAGCTGTGTAACATGTTTCATTTTATAGCACCTTGTTGTAAATCCTGAAATTCATAAGTATGAGAATATTTTTTTTCCAGTCATTTCAAGTGCTACTGATGCCCAGCAGGAGCAATTCAGAAGCAGGTTGAATTAATATCTTTAGACATTCAATCATTTCTAACCACTGCAACCACTGAGTAAATGATACATGTGAAAAGTAATTTAAAACAGTTAACAGGTATAAACCAGATTCTACTTAGCAATTGTTACTCAGGAAGTGATTTCAGCTTGCACAGGAATTATGTGAGAAATTTCAAAGGGATTATCCTTCTCCTCTTCTCCTCCCAAGACCAATAGCTGTCAAAATGTATTGACCAGGATTAATTGACTATCATGTATTAAGTGGCTAATGTTTAAAATCTGGGTGGATAGGAACATAAAATTAGAGCACAGTTTGATTACTGAATAACAAAGCATGTAAAGGCTCATGTAATGAACAAGGTAAAATCTCCAGGAACAAGTGCTCAGTTGATTGATATTCTTTGAATTAGTAACTGTTCTCAAAAGCAGAAGAAAAAGGATAAAAAATCAGATGGCCAACCCTACTCAGTGTTATTCCGTTGTCTAATTTTTTGATTTCGTATCGCAGAAATGCACCTGTGTTATGTAATCACATAGCAAGAACAAATATGCTGAAGATCTGTCCTAACTCGCCTATGAAAGGGCCTATCCCTTCATAGGAAAAAAGGAAATAATTTTGGCAGAAGATATGTAGCCTACCTGAAAGTCATGCTTGGTTGTTCTTACAGATTTACCATCTTTCTCATGACATGTATGTGATAAACTGATACTCAATGGACTGGTAGACAAAATGAATAGTTGGAGGGAAATTAGGAAGGTGGAGACAAAAGGGGAAGAGAGGAGTTTGAGAGACGAGATAAAAAGGGCCTGTTGAGACAAAAACATGTTGGGATTTCTTTGGCAACAAATTACATTTTCATTTGAAGATATTAAACTAAAAACTCAGGAGAAGAAATAAAAAGTAAACTACTAGGACCATGTAGATGCTGTCTGTATTAGTAAGGAGAAGAAAAACAGTTGAGCTGATAGTGCTTCAGGTACCCAGAAACTCATTCTCCTGGAACTAAGTTTAAATCCCCTCTCAGAATGATGTGAGTAAATGTTGAAATTGGAACTCTTTTCTGAATAAATTCCCTCAACCATGGAAACCTAGTTTTCAGAAATCATTGTATTATCTGACTTTTTTTCCTTTTTTTACTGGAATGATAGCGGTTTTGGGGAAGTACAATGTGAGAAATTGCATTATTGCATAATTTACAGTTTCTGAATTTAAAGTATGTCTGATTACAAAAGTGAACCAGATTTTCCTCTGGTGAAGACATATGTCTCTGTTTTTGTCTGAGATGAGTGTTCAGCTTTCTGTATTTCTTTGTAATGTGTACTAATATCATTTCAGAACTGAAAAAGAAAATGAGGTAGGCAAAGAGGATTTGTGCTAATGGACATTCTGAACTATAAGAAAACTTTTAGATTTACATATTTTGTGCATTTTTTAGGGTAATTTCCTTAAACAGAAAGATAGTTGCAGTGTTTTGGTTTTAGCTGTGTTTCTTTAGATATGAGTTTTTCTTAGCCCAAGGACAATGAGATGTAATTGTTGTTTTTTCTGTCCTGATAGACAAGCCAGTCTTAATGAAGAAGCCGAGAAGTATTATGAAATGGCAGCAGGATTAAGACCTAATGTAAGTACCTTCCTAATGATATCCATTACTTAAGTTGATGAATGTGCTATGGTACTGAACCCTTTTTGTTGAGTAGAACTTCTTGCTGGAGCATTTGATCTCTTGTCATGTATTATATATGTTCTTTTAATGGTTAATTATTGGGTCGTCAGATGAAGCTGTTCATTTGTCAAACCAATTACTGTGCTTTCAAGTTGCCTCAGTGAAGTGGTCTAGCAATAAGTGGCTAACAAGCATGGAAAAGACTTCTAGATTTAGATTTATTTATCTACATTTAAATGTGTTAAGTTTGGAAAGCATTTCCAGTTCCATCTATTTTCACTAGTAAAAGAGAATGAAGGGCTACTCTGTGATCCACTGTTTAAGGCATTTTAAATAATACATTTATGCCTTTTCCTCTGTCATGAACTTAAAGATAATTTTGCCTCAGAGGTATTTATCTCCAAGGTAGTTGTATATTGGCAAAGAAATACTTGTTTTTTGAAGCAGAAGTATGTAGGAATAAGTGACAGATGCTTTTTAAAAAGGGAAGCTAATTTCCAGTTTTACTGCATCTGGAACTAAAGAAATAAAAAATTTTTTACTCACCATTTTTTACTCAGTGTTATATTTCTTTTCAATTACCTGCACATTTTGGGGGGACAAAAGTCATGAATATAAATGAGGCAGAATTTATTTTAAATTATTTTGTATTATATTAGTTCATTCCTTGTGAAATAACAGTATAGACTTTGTGATTCTTTATGCTTTCAGATGTTTTTTGGGTTTTTTTGAGAGGATACCTTAATGTTGAAAGGATTCCCTCAGTTGTGTTCAAACTGGTACAAGTCGTCTTCTGTGGTTCATTGTACGCTTAAAATGTTTCTCAGAAACTCCAAAATAAGTTTGTTGTGTAAACCATATATGAATATGATTATTTGTGTGAGGTTTCTCAGAGAGCCTCGGAAGTAACTGACAGCTAGGTTAGGTGTTTATAATTATCGATGACAAGTTTTACATGCTAAGACCAAAGTATTCTTTTTGAAGAAAACAGTTCATTGTAGCGACTTTCTTCTAACTTTATTAGGATAAACAAAGATCTAATAAGTACTGGTGTTCAGCTTTCTTTAAGAGATAATTTCACTTTTATATTCAAGATCATAATTTAACTTCCTAGCATAGTATGCATATGATTTAAAGCCTTTAGAAAATATTTTACTGAAGAAGAGTGGGAAGATTGTGTCAGTTTTCACTGCCAGCATAAACTTTCTGATGACTTTACAAGGGCATTTCTCAAAAATGTAAACAAAATCAGAAGTAGTCATACATCTCTCTCTTATTAACTCTCAAATTTACCATAATAGTTTCAGATCAGGAGAAGAAGAAGCCACTTGAGGAGTATTACTTGGTAGTAAGCAGTATAACGTATACATGGTAAGAAAGAAGCTCCCAGTCTTTCCAAAATAATATAGAATGCAAATTACTTATGTAACCTCTACTTCATGGCTGCATCTGTACTGATAAATTAAATGTGCCCAGGGCTGTTTTGTAGTGTTGATTGAACCAGCTGCTTAGATTGTGTCCAGGTACTGTCTGAGAGACTGCAGTGCCCCAGTCCAGAGCTGTGTGGGAGCTGTCCTCACGGCTTGAAAAAGCCCACAGTTTAATTTGTCCTTTTGGATATAGCCTGTGTATCCTATCACTGTCTCATAATTATGAAGGATCAGCAAACTTATGTGAGTCAAGATGCTAAAGAAATATCCTTAAGCAAAATGTAGTGCTGAAGGATTTAATTTTATTTTTTGTATCCATCACTAATGATCTAGAAACACTTCGTTACAGAAAATTCAAAATAGTAGATGTATTAGTGATTGAGACGGTATCTTTTGATATTAGTGAATTATGGATCAGCATCCCAAGTAAACTGGATCTCGGCTTTTTTTTTAGTATGACTTTTTTTCCCTTTGGTTCCCCAATCACTTCTTCAAGTCCCAGGTTGAAGATTCATTTCTTTGTTATCAACTTCCTTTCACTGTGCCAAGACAACTAAATTACTGGTTATTCTTTAGAATTAGACCTGTACCTGGCTCCTGAGAGATTTCCAACTAGTGCAGTTTGAAAGAAAACTCAGATTTCCACTCTCTTGCATCCACTTCTTTACAAATATAACATATTGTATAATTTCTCTAATATCACTGCTATAAAATACAGTCCTTAGCAGGTATAAGACGTTAGCAATACTATAAAATGAATCTTTTACTGATTGTTATTGAATTTTTATGCTCATTGAGCTTTCATGACAGAGTTTTGTTCTCAGCATTCTCTCTGTTTTTCTTTTGCATCTCTTTCTCTGGTTTCTCAATCATTCCTGTTGCTTTTGGGATGAAGCAACACTGCGTGCACAATACTTACTCTCCTGCTCCCTACTGTATAAGTCCTTCAGATCCAGAAGCTGCTCTGCTGAGCTTTTCTACACCCTTGTTCAGTTTAAATGGCCATCTGAGTTCTGACTTTCAGAGATACTTACTTGGCTATTTCAGTGTTTTTTCCAAACATCAGTCTCCACTCCTACATTTGTCTCTTAGACAAGTACTTTTATTTTAATATCTCAGAACTGGGGAACAACAGTGAGCAACCAGTATATCTGTGTCTCAGTCACTTTCTCATTCCATTTAATCCATTTTTATAAAGGTTGTGACTAAGGAGGCTAAAAACATCACCAGAAACACAGTATTCAGTTACAGAAAATATAACTTCGCTGAAACATGCAAGTTATTGTCTTTAAGAAAGCAAACATAAAAAGATTTTATTTTTGGAATATTGGAGGTGATTCATTCATCATTGAACTAATTTGGAGAGGTCTGAAAATACAACTTATTTTTTCCATGACAAGCTTTATGACAGTGACTAAAGTATTTGCAAGAAAAAGTGTACTGAGTAAAGGAACAACTGAACACAGCGGAGGTGTGTTAAAATATGTATCCACATCTTGAATGCCATCTTTGCTTTTGGATACACATTCTTTCTGCATAGTGCAAAGGAGTTAAAACACTTTGGTACAATAGCAGCACCAGCTGAAGAAGAGCTTGGATGCACATTAAAAAAAAGTCTGGCTGTGTTATAATGTCCATGATTGGTCTTATTTGCAGTAGATGTGTATTTATCCTCTGTGAAAGTAGTTTCCAGGCAAATTTCAGTAAGAACATTATTTTCTGTAAAACACACTGCTGCTGTGGAGACGAGAATGATTTGTCTTAAACTTTACTGAAGAAGCAAGCATTCTCAAGGTTATGTCTATTAATTTCCAAATAGGCTTCACAGAGTTGACTTCCCCTGGACAGCCAAGGAGAGAGAGAGAGAGAGGAATCCAGGAAGCAGTTCAGAAAATTAATCTACTTTTATTTGCTATGAATAATTTCTTATGAGATTCTCTTTTCTTCCTTCAACTCTGTAGGTGACCTACAGATTAGTCTCCCTAGCCCCTTGATCTTTATGAATACTTTCCAAAAAATGTGGTTTTGCAGTGTGTCTTGTACCGTGATCAAAACAAAATCATTTTAGAGCCTTCTCAGTGAGAAACACATATGTGTTTGTTCTAGCAATGTTGGCTTGAGTGTATGTTAATCACACTGGTCTAGTTTTAACAAATTCAGTTGCATGAAGAAATGAAAGTGTAAGTTTCTTAGATATATATACAATAATTATTCTGAGTGAGAGTATTGTTGAAGAAAATCTGTATTCAGAGATGATTTCTAGGTGCCCTACATATTGTAATGTTCACAAACCAGGAAATTGTTTTAACAAGTTGTTAGGCACTCTAAATGTGAGCTTTAAGCTTGCTTTGTTGTGGAAAAATCAGTCATCCAGAAACTCTCTTTAAATTGGCATTCTTTTCAAGAATGTGAAATGTTGACTTAAACTTCAGCTTTTATTCAACTTTTAAGACATCATTTGTGTAATAGAGCTGCATTTCTAACTTTTTAAGTCTGAACCTGAAGCAACCAGTCTTAAAAAAGCTGCTCTAGAACCCCCACATATGGCCAGTGGCTTTTGAGAAGAAAGAGCACTTTGAAGTGTGACCTCAAGAGTATTAAATGAAAGAGAGCTCACCAGAGCCTTAAGACTTTGAGCCACCACCTTGAGATGATTGGCTTAGAAGCATTCCTCAAGGAGGTGCCGTGACCTGCAAGTCACTACCATCCCAACCACATATTAGTGCTGTTTGCAATCTGGAGCTCATGACAGCTTTAAGCCCCATGTCATCGGCACATTGTCAGAAACAGCTGTTTCCACTCTACCACTTCAAAAGGGCTTGATTAAATGTCTTACTGTAACAACACACATAAAGACATACAGAATGAGGGTGAAGGGAGAAATGTACCTATAAGCAAAATAAACACAATTTCCACTAGATGGTTTAATCATGATGTGGGGGACTAAACCATTTCTTGACTTGAAAGGTTTATGTAATCAGTTACCACAATATCATATTAAAAAGCAGTTTCTACAAGTGCTTTTATTTTTTCCCCTAATGCTGGAGTACAGATTTCATGTCAAGGGCTCCAGGCTTGCAATAAGCTCTACCTCAAGCTGTCTAACTGGTGAAAGAAGAATGCTAGTGATTTCCACATAATTGACTGTAATTTTATAGCCACCTTAGAGATAACATGCTTTCCGTGACTTCTTATGGAAAGTGTTCATAATATATGAGGTTTATTCATGGCAGGACTTCTAAAAATGAATATACTTCCAATTGTTCATAGATCTTTAAAAATAAAGTAAATGTTGCATTTTGTCTTGAAACATCTGTAATCAAGATCTGCTTTATGATATGTTTTTCCTTAGATGTTTCCGTGCCAAATTTTCCTATTTGATTTTCTTGTGAACATTCAGTAATTGTCTCATGTAGATTTACCATGCTTGGAATAATTGTGAGGGAAACAACTTTAATGTATTTTGCCAGCTTTAAGGGCATGTCCTCTTATTCCCAGGGAGAATTTTCATAAATTTTTTAAGGGCTTCAGCTATGTTAATTCTGCTGCTGTTGGCAGTAGTGAATGGGTTAACAGTGATTCCTACATTGTCTGCAGCTGATCTTTGATTGACAAAAAACTGGCACTGTTCAACACTACACTGGATCCAATGTCATCCTCACACTGCTCCAGAGATACAGTAATGAATGTATTACTCCTGCAGCCCTTCTGAGCAGCTCTGCCTGGTCCCTGTATTGCGAGTGCAACTAAAGTGCCTTGCCATCATACTCCTGGTTTCTGGAACATAGTACAAAAAAAGCTGACATAGTTCTCTGTAGAAATAGTACTTATATGGTTTTTACACCATGTGTTATTGCTAATAAAGCATGACAATTTCCAGTTGAGAGTCCTTGTTTCAAAATGTTCTTCTGTCTGTGTACTTGTTTATTCAAAATAATGTACACATGGCAGTATTTTATGTTTATCTGCTGGTGCCATGGAATGACCACAGAGCTGTATTTTTAGGTAGTTAGCATCTACCAAATTAACCTTCAGTTGTCTGCCTTTACATAAAATAGGAAAGTGGGCCTTGTGGGGCAGAAGAAGCTTCTGCTGACTGCCTGTCTGCCTGCCCTTCGAGATGCTCCCAGCTTCTCCTGCCCTGTGTCCGGGCTGCACAGCTTCCTTCTATCAGCGTGGCTGCTAAGCCTCGCATTGTTTAAAGGCTTCCTCTCAAGTGTGCCAAGCTTTCTGCCTCAATTATATGAATGGCTGTGGATTCCTTCCAACCCAGCAGCACACTTGGCCCCCTGAAAAGGCCTCCTTTCTTTTCTCTTGGTGAAGGTGTGAGGAATAAGAAGATTTCCCAATATCCAGTTCTTCCTCTCTTCCTGCTAAAGACTGAATGAATTGTTATAGGGCATGCAGGGACTAAAAAAGGATACTGTGGCTTTTTAGGGACTAAAAAGGATACTGTGGCTTCCTAATGAGGAGATAGGCATGACTGATGTGAAATGTATTTGCAGATGGCATGCTTTTAATAGTTTGACTTCAGGCAAATACAGTGGTGGGAGGCTTAGGCATGGATCGACTCTGCTGAGGAGATAATGCAACACCCTTATTGAAAAGAGGACATCACTCTCTGATCTCAAAAGAATAAGAGACCACTTTCTTGGTTACTCTAATTTGGTTAGACTATACCTGTTGAAACGCCATAAAAAACTGACTCAGAGATTTGATATCAGAATAGCTGTGATATTTTTCAGCCTGCATAGCAGAAGGGTGACGTTGCCTAAAGGTTGTACAAAATGGAGTAATTCGAGAAAATTAATATTAACTGAATGTGACTTTTCCTTCATTTCAGATAGAAAGAATCTTCAATGTATACACAGAAATAGCAAGACTTCTCTATGTAAAGAGTTTATCCATGCACAAACTCTCTCTGCCCCTTCTGAACTGGGAAGCTTTTTTAAATCTAATTTGGGCCCAAGTTCAATTTTGTTTTGTTGTTGTTTTGTTTCTTCCCTTTCAGATCCTTCTTCTCTGGGGCTAAGTCTAAGACATATACATTATTTCTGTCCAGCTATTTGGGAAAAACAGTATTTATTCTTTTGAACAAAAAATTATCTTTCTATATTTGCAATTGTATTTGTTCATGGCCCTCCTAAATATTTTAAAGACGCATTTGGGGTTTTTGTTGTGCACAGTCATCAACTTCAAGACAGGCTTGTGTACAGGCTGTTGTTCTGAATCTTAAAGTACTCCTACTGCAGCAGAGATTAGTGCCTTCCACCTTAAAAAAAACCAGCAGACAAAACAAATAAAAACTCCTATACACTGTTTTTCATCCCTGTGATCTCCATCAGGGGACAAAGAAAGAACACAGGCTATTGGAATGGGGATATTTACCTGTAATACCGAAGCACAGTATCATGATGAGTTGTATCATTTGAAAACCAATTTACTCAGCTGTGGAAAACACTGATTTCCCTTATGAGATACGTGCAAATATTTATAGCCTTATCCCAGAAAACTCTACATGTGTTTTGTCCTGCATTGTAGCAGCTCTGTAAAAGCAAAGATTGAGTGTGATTTTGGGCAATTATGGAATACTTAAATCTAGTTCTCAGTACTGTGATCCATCTTTGTGTAAGATGCGGAGGAGAAAGCTGGAACTCATGTCATTACAGTTCTCACCTTCAGTTATGTGAGAATTCGGTTATGGGTTCATTTGTAGTTGCCTGATTGTACAAGCAGTTAAACATGCAAATATCTGACATCGATTGGCTCGCTCAGTGAAGTTTGTGAGTTTTGGGAATTGATTTAAAATGCCTTTAAGTTACCGTTTATTTCCTATCTAGAATAATTTGTTGTACATTGATATTCTATTCAATACAGAACTATTTTGTCTGTGCAAATTCTGAATGACTGAAATGAAAATACATTTGAGTTTCTTCTGCTTACATAAATGTTGCGTTGCAGTAGCACCACTGACTTGTTTAGAGTTGCTTCTGTTTCTCCTGCATGTGAGAGGTAAATTGGATTTTCTAGGTTCTGATTTCAAGTGAAATTATGCAAGCAGCTGTGAGCTCTTCTTAGCTTAAAGTTTTCCAAACAGTAAGCTGCATACCCAGAAACACTTGGCAAAGTAAGCCAGAAACTCAATGTCATGGTCATTTGGAGTCCTTTCCATTTCATTTTTAGCTATGAAAATATTTACAAATTTCCCATAAATATTAGTCCTCCTGCAGTCTAATTATTGACATAATGTATTTTCCAAGTCATTCAGCTTTAAGAACTGTGAACAAATGTTGGGAATTGGCAACTTCATACTAATTCCTTTTTTTAAATTTAATTAACCTTTAGAACTTCATTAAATAATCAATTACTCCTACCTAGAACTGTTGAAACAGTAATTCTGTGCTACACATGTAATTTGAGAGAAAGAAACTCTGATAACTCATGTGCTATTCACGTAGCACATAGGTCATATCAGGTTTTTGGTATGTCTGATGTCAATCCCTTGTGCTACTTGGACCTGCTAATAAAGTCTTCACAAAAAAAATACCCCAGGGTATTCTGGTTTATGCACTCATTTTTCATGGTAGGCTCTGTTGCCCACAGTGTTCAAAATGTTTCTGTGACTAAATCTCCAAAAAGAAAAAGATCATGTTTTCACAAAAATCTTACATGTTTATTATTAGTTTAGTGATGGTTCCTAAGAAGTTAATCATGGAAGTATTAATGTATAGATTCACACCTACCTATGTTCTTCCAATATCAATACCACTAAATGATTGTAATTGTCCCTGGACACCTCATAAATTCTCCAAAGAGAAAGCATTCTCATACCAAATAATAGTTGAGCTACTTCATTGTCAAGACCTGGATTCAGAAATTTTGTGGGACTGCATCTCAGTTAGCTTGAACAGAAATCTTAGTGTCCTCACTTTTTTTTGATTTCATATGTATTTGTGTTATGCAAATCTGAATTCTTTGTCCAGTATATAGGTGTGATCAGTCCACCATCAAAACTTTTTGAATTAAAAAGGATGTGAGGTCAGCTAGGCCTGTCTCTTGGATTCATTTCATCTATCATTTTAATGTCTTTCATCCACAGCTGAGTAGACAGATTTTTTTTCCTGTGCTTACTTTTCCAGTATGAAAAATACTGCACAACAGTTGTGTTTGTACTTAACTGTGATGTTCATTTACTGAATAATTAAAAAAATAGTTTTGTGAAACTAATTAATAGAAAGTCACAGCCTAGAATTTTACTACTGAGTTAAATAAAACAAATCATTTTGCTTTGAGATGATGGGATGCAGTGGTTTCTAAAGATGCAGTCTCTTTGCTGAAATTGTGGAAGTGATGTACCATCAATAGATTTATGCATTTGATTGTGATTCACAGCCTGATAGTAATATGACAGGGGGTACTATACTGCCTGCATCAGTTCCTGGAGAGAGCAAGATTGCCTTTGCCTTGTAAATGTAGCCCTTGGTGTCAATCAAAAGTAAAGTGCCATGAAATAGAGAACTCACAGCAGTAGATTAGAATTTCAGAAATTAAACCATCTGTTTGAACGCAATTAAGAGAGAATCTAGCAAGGTTTTTCCTAATAGAGTGTTCTAGTACTGATTCTGGAAACAATGCAATGGATTTATCATGCAATTAGAACTGATAAGAAAGTGGGTTTTATGTTCATTAAATAAACCCAGCAACTGTACATCCTCGTTAGGATGTTTTGCAATAAATAACTTCCTAATTTTCTTCCTGGTCTATAGTTCTGATGTATTTCTCCTTCTAGGAATGATTTTTAGTTGTGCATTGACGTCCTATTTTTTTTTCCCCCATAAGTTCTGGAGACCTTATGTTTCATTTACCCAAGATGGTTTTGATGCAACTGTTATTCTTGCCCACCTTCCCACACCTCTGGGTTGAATGTGATTTTTTTGTGACCATACAGAAGAGAAATACCCAGCAGTAAGGCTTGTTTTGGTTTGAGATCTGCATGAGAGGGACTGTACTTTTGCAGACTGCTAGGAAGGGGATGGGTGTCTGGATGAAGTAATATTCTTGGAATTTGTCTTTAAAAGTAACTTCAGTACCAGTTTGAACATATTTTTCCCTCAGAAGATTACAGTTTAGAGTCAGATGTCTGCTACTGAGAAGATTTACTGGGGAGGGGATGGATAGCTTTTCATTTCCCCCAAACAGTCCCTTCTTGAGGCATTCTGAACCACCGTGTATTGGTTAGCTCTTCATAGTGCATTCGCATGGTTCTATTTCCTACAGCTGGTTTTACTGGAATGCAAATGTGCATTCCAGTGTGCCTACCCTTTTGAAATGTCTTCCATATAATGAACAGCTCTATTACTAAGCTGAGGCAGTTTTACTAATTCTTCAGGTGTTTCAATAAAGATTGACTTCCTTAACAGTAACTAACTTTAATCTGACATTATGGTTTGTAGCAGTGCCAGTTGCCTTAGCATCTGGCTGCCTCAAACTCACTGCAAACAATTACAGCATGAAAGAAAATAGAAACCTTTTCCAATACAACAACAAGAGTAAAACCTAAAATCCACAATAAAACCCCCAAATTAAATTCCATAGGAAGATTTGCTATATGTTTCCTAGATTCTTCAGGGTGAATGATTAATATATTTGTGGTGGAATATTTGGTGGAGCTTTATTGTAACTCAGTAGTTCTACTTAATCTCTTCACATTCTAACTGCATTTAAATACACTTAAAATTATCAGCCTTATTTTTTATCATTTTTGAAAGATCAATACATGATCCTTGATTAACTCTGCTTGAAAAATTCTATTCTGATAGCTGCATTGATGGAGTTTTTTGCTGATCAGTTCACAAATTGGGTGTTTTACTCATAATAGAGAAAGAAAATGCTCTCTGAACAGAGATTATGAAAATTGCATAAGAGGCAAACCTTATGGTTTGGGGGAAAAATAAGCTTTAACAAAAAGATCAGTGGTAGGACCCACAGTTGATTTCTGTAGGATGCCATGATGTTCATACAGAATGAGTGGTATGTGTAGTGAAAATTAAGGCAAAATAATCTGAACCATCAACTACAAAATTACATAGGAATTCTACTGGCCTTGAATTATAGTTTGCTCCAGCCATACAGGGCTTTTTCTGAGGCAGTTTGGAGCAAGCATCTGGTTTCACCAAGTAACATCTGACATTGAATTTTGGAGACAGGAATTGAATTTTGATTTCTTGGTGCTAGTCCTGCAAATATTAATTGTCCTCTTATGCCTCCAGAAATAATTAATTTAACCCTTTAAAAAAGGAAAATATTTTCAAAGTGTTCCTTCATGTCTCCATTTCTTAAAACATTATTTTGAAGAATACAGAAAGCTTCTATTTGATAAACAGCATTTGTCAGCATATTCTGCATCAAGTGGAATCTTTCAGAGTAGGATGTGTAGATCTACCGCTGAACATGTCTTGCTATTATTGATACTAATTACTGTAAACACGTGTCACTGTTCAGATGTGGTAAGTAAGGCTGCTACGGCAACAAACACTTTTGTTTTTTAGAAGTCAGGGTCTTGTAAAAGCCTAGTGAGTGATTAGTGCCCAATGGTCTTACTATTAGCGATCAAAAGACCAAATTTTAGAAACTGCAGCCTTGAAATCTTTAAGCTACAAGAATAAAAATTAAATCCTTGCACTTACTGTGGAAATTAATGATTTTAATATCTACTATGCGTTTAATTGCTAAATACTGTGTAGGGAACACCTGCGGGTTACTGGCTGCCAAAAAGTAAGTCATGAATCTTTATGAATTCCACAGAACACTGTGATTCAATATTTTGCAAAGAACCACTTGTATATTCCTCTCTTCTCAGCTGCTCTCGCAATCCTGTGGGTAAAAACTAAAGTCAAGAAAGTGTGGGCGTAACGTTATTGCACTAGGTAACAAGCATGGAAGTGATAGGAGCCAAATGAAAAAGGGCAAAGAGGAAGAAAAAAAAGATCGACATGCAAATATTTTAAGGTTTTCTGTGTAGAAATTTCAGAACACAAAATATTTGCGAGCAAGACTTTTTTAAGCATTTTTCAGTTGTCTCTACTCTGTAATGAAAATATAGTTCTTAAAATGATGTGAGTTCTTAAAACGATCTCAAGAGTTTTGTTATTCATTTACAAAGTTATGTAGTTAGTTTTTATTTGCAAAATTGTCTTGGTAGCATTTCCACGTGCTGAAGTTGCATTTTTGACCTATTTGAAAATACCTTCAGACACTATTGATAAAACATGTTATTATGAGAATTATATCACTTCATGTGATAGACATCAATTGTCCTCTCCTGCCAGTGAAATTATTACCAGTAGAGGAATAATGATTGATTCTCTTGTCTAGGGAAAGTTAGCCAAGAGAAAGTGTGTCAATGAAGGGATGGAATAAAGGCTAAAATTCATCCTAAAACAATCTGCAATGCCTCAAAATCTCCTAGTGTTTTCTTTTCTGTAGTGATCTAATACCACACTTTTTGTGGGGGCTGTCATAACAGTGATTGTGCATGATAGAAGCCTTAAAAAAATTAGCAAGATTGTTATTCTTTGTGCTAAGAGCAAGTATGCCAAGTTGCATAATGGTTTACACAATGTGCCTGAAAGCAATGCCTTACAACTACAAATACCTAAATAGTTCATGAAAGCTTATAGTAATACTGATATTAATCTAGTTCTCAAGCATTTAATTCAGGTGACTACACTTGTCAGCCAAAGGTGTAAAACTTTGTTGGATATTTAATATTCATCTGAACATTTGAGTCAAAATACTGGAACCCTTGTGATTTTGAGATTCCCCTAATAGAACACCACTAAATTTTCAAGGCTAGAAATCAGCACTACTTCTTTCTGAAATTTCAGTTGTTGGCTGTTGTACTGCAAAATAGAAACTCTAATGCAATATACTTGTTACCAACATATTGGAAAAACTGTACAACCTTTTCTGTGTGCTGATGTATTTAACCAGCATCTGGGCAAAAATAGATGGATGATGCATTCATTCTCAGCAGACATTTTTATTTACCAATGACATTTTATTTGATTGGAAAAAAAATAACATTTTTTAGTGTTAGTAGTGTGAGTGTAATTGTGGTTATAAACTCATGATCTGTAAATTAGAGTTTTCTCTGAAGATTAGCCAGTTTTGATTGTGTTAATATGGACATCTATTCTAATCAGCACTGCATGTGTGCTTCTGGGTAATGTAGATTATACTAATTTTTCTTTTAACACTTTACATTTCTTTTAAGTAAAACTGGGGTTTATCTTTAGGCAGTAGCATAAAGCCCTTTGTTTTTCTGGTTTCCAAGGTTTAAAAACAAAAATGCATGCAAAAATACATTTACTCACAGATTGATTTTCATTTTTAAAAATTCTTACTTCTTTCTTAATAGGACAAAGTTCTGTTACTGAAAGATTTTGAGCAATTTCTATTTGTCAGTATGACAGTACAGATGACATTTCTATTCAAGTTTCTCACTTGCTTGAAGTACAGACCTCCTAGTTAGCATGTAGCATACTTGTGTTAGATAAGGTAAATAAGTTGTTAAATGTTTTATAATGTAATTGTAGCTATGTATTAAAATCATCAAATTGCAGACATTAGAGGACAGTTGGATTTCTATAAACAAAAATTAAGTCATTCAATGACTTTCTTTTTTTTTATGAAATCCTAAAGTACTAGGAAAACTGCATAAGATTATCCTGTCCTATACCATTGACAACATTTGAGCTGGAAAGCAAAGAAGTTTAATTAGAAACACTTTGAGGTCTGGAAACTGTTGATTTTTTTTTCAATGTAACTGTAATACAAAATACTTATAACGTATGTTCCTCTTTAGTTTTTTTTATGGTAATACAAGTGTGTTATCTAAAAATGTCCATCACAGTTTCCATATAAACTGAGAGTGATTACTAGGAGACTTTTTAAGCATAAATCAAAGCAATTGGGACATGACCATGGGGGGAAAAAGTCTAGATACAGAGAAATTACAAATGTTAGTACATTTTTGTGGGATGTTTTCAACTGTTATGAACTGAAACCTTTAACAGTTATAACATATGCTTTTGTTAACTTGCTGATATGTAGACCAGTATACTATGAACTTACATAAAAACCAATGGTCTATAGCTTTTCAGCAGCAAAATGTAACATATATCTATATATGCTTGTTTGGTTTTGGATAACTATGTTTTTAAAATACTGAGCAGTTTTCTGAAGGTTAAGATGAATAAGATTTTGAGGAAAAAATCTCCATTGTCTGGAGAACATTGATAGTAAAATGTCCCCTATTGATATGATAATTTGAGAAGCAAAGTAGACTGCTTGATGCATCCTTCCTATGCCAAGTCTAGAACTCTTCCCTGACACATAGCTGTGGGTTTTTTTAATGATGCCGATGTCTCAACCTACAAGTAAACTGAATAATTTCATGGTGTATCTGTGGATGAAAACTCCCACATCTGTCACCCATAAATAGGAAAAAAAAGGTGAAAAACCTTTCCTTCACATTTTAATTTCTGATTTTAAATATAGATATCATGTAGTTTGCAGTTTTAGATAGGATAGTCTCCACTGTTTGCAAACACACATGATTGGATGCATACAAAGAATTTCCATGTATATCCTCTTTTCACCAGGCAGGTTAAAATGTCACCTGCTTTAGATGTCCAGATGAGAGTATTCAAATGTAAAAGAATAAAAAATTTTTAAAAAAAGTATATGACCGAATGTTTCTGTGGTATCATCAGATGCTGTGTTAAGACTCATTCTGGTTTTCCACCTTATTGACTTATTATCCTAACATGAGACTATTATTTAAACAGTATTCAACAGAAACTGTTTTATTCCTATCTAATTTTTTTCTGATGTCTTTTTTTTTTCCTGAAGGGTGTTCATAATTTGTTGGTTTGGTGAACAATAAATGAGGTCTCTTTCTGTTTAATGACATATTAGTAAAGAATAGGTAAGGTTGTTCTCTATCAGTGTTAACAACACAGCACTCTTAAAGAATCCAATGATCCACTCCCCTATAGAGCCTAGGCTTGTCATTATTTATATTTATATAGCTATTTATGTTACTCATTCTTAAGGTAATTAGGTAGGAACACAGGCTCCCTTTGCAGCAGAGATGTTTAGGTCCATTTCTGACTAATGAAACAGTGAAAACTGTGCTCTTCACAACGTTTGTTCAAATTAGTACTTTCAGAGTAAATGCATTTCCTCTCTTCACTGTTTAAACTGAAAGCTTGTCAACACAAAAACATACTTAGCAAAATTGTTCATAAGCAGACTTGCAATTTAAGTAATGTACTTAATTGTTGTAGAGGAAAAGTTGCAGAGCATTTTTCTATTTTAAGAGTTTGCGAAGGTACTGATTTTTTTGTTTATTTGTTTTCTGGCAGAACCAAATGTTTTGCTCTCTGGGCTGATGACACAGGAAATCCCTCTCAACTCTGAATTTTAGGGGTTTTTATTCTGTCTGATCCATGGTGCTTTGCTGTACATCCTGTCATCTTGATCCAGAATGTTTTTTGCACCAAGTTATCTGTTCCTAGACAGTATACTCTTGTCGTCTTGGCCAGCTTACTGGAGATCAATGTCTTAGTTGTGATCCATGTGCTGTTTGGAACAAAATACCAGACATAGCATATGCAAACTGCAGTTCTTAAGAAGCCTTATAGCGTAGAGAACCAAGTAGAAACATGAGTCTCTCTCCATAACTAGTGCTTGGTTTATCTGGCAACACAAATTGCTCATATAAAAAGGTCTGCTTCCATGTGTCACTGATGCATTTACAGTGTTGTCAATGTATTAATTGGAGAGTAAGATCCAGTTGGCAACAATCATCTCGCTACATGTCCCTCCCCTGCTGGAATGTGCTACCTTCTCTGCCCACACCATGCTTTAAAGTAGTATGTTTACATCTCGGAGCAACTATTAGGTCATGTTTTTTCTCAGAAGTTGTGAAGTCTGTCAAAAGCAAGGGCCACCCCTGAAATTATTCTGTTTTTCACAGTTACCTTTACTGATAAAATGGAACTGTAGACATTTGGATTGTTTCAGAAAATACTGTACTGTGCTACAGCAATAATACCAGTAATAAATATTCAAGGGAAAATTCTTGCTGTCACTGTAGGATGATAAAAAAGGCCTAACAGCTCATTATCCGATGGTCACTGATCAGATGAAACAGTCCACCACTCTTTTCTCTCATGCCTAGTGAGCCATTCTACAAGTAATACTCAGCTGTTTGACTACTTGGTCATTGTACCACCTACATGTCTTCAGTTATCAAAGAGAATTATCTGAATTCTTCACCCCTATGTAACTAGAAGTGCTGTGATGAAATATGCACTTGTAAATGATATTTTATGTCCGTCTTTAAATATGGACTTTACTCAGTAGGAACCCTTAAAAATTAAGTGTGCTTAATGGCACTGTTTTAAAACAAAGCACAACCTTTGTGTTTCTGATGGGTTGGCCACACATATTACAGTATTTATTAAACAGTCCTGGGGTTGTTTTGAAACATCTACAATATCACACATAGCAATAATTCATTAAGAGCAAGATGGATTTTGGCAATATCTTTTCAGTGACCTTTTGAAATGGATAAGTGACAAGCAGCTTGCACAGGTGATTCTACTGAAGTAAAAATTGCCATAATTTCCTTGTAAGTGCTCCAGCAGCAGCAGCAGAATGCACTTTCATCTCAGAGTCTGCTACCCTGACCTCTGTAGTATTGACAAGAGAAGGTCATCTGTAAGCAGAGCTTTGAGGAAAACAATTTCAGACTTCCTTGCTTGTGTTTGAACTGTTTGTTCATACTGATCTGCCATATAGACAAGTTTGTGCTAGGTTAAGGGTTTGTGTATTTGTTTCTCTCTCCATAACTTCTTAGGCCATGTAGGAGTTAAATTTTATTCTTGTGTTAGGGACTGTTCTTCTGATATAGCATTTGCTATATGTGGAGACAGAGATTCCAAACAAGGAAGTAGTTCATCTTCTTGTCATTAAGATTCATTCCATTTGTGGGTCCAATACTCTACGTGGTTACATTAGTGTAATCCCGAAATACTACCCAGAATTAATTTGAATTATTTGAAATTCCATAGTTCTCTGATTTTAGAGAGGACTTTATGTTAAGATTTTGCATGCCCCAGTGCTCTCCTTTTATTTTGGTACTGTAGGGAAAGTTTGAAAAATTGTCATCAACGTAAACCAAAAATACCTCAGGCAACTAAATGCATGCCTTACGTTATTTTGTTATTCATTAACTATTCTGTTATTCCTCTCCTCCCCACAACCACTTCTCCCCACTGCCCCCAAAAAACCACTAAGGAAACAAGCACACCACGATAAAAATGCTAATAAAGGGAATAATTCCAAATAGACCATAAAAGACAGCATTTATAATCTCAATAGAAATGCCAGTCAGCTTTTTTTGATGTAAAGCATCTGTCTCCAAAAGGAAATGAAGGCAGGCCTGTTTCTCCTTTCAAGTTTCTGAAGTAGTAGGTGGTGTCATTTGTTATACAGTGCTTCAAGTCCCATGTTATTGCACTGGTAGCTGTCGACTGCCTTTGTTAACATACCGAAAAGTTTTATCAGCTGTCTTTAATAAAAGACAATCTATGTGAAGAAAAACTATAGCAAATGTCTCTTGCTCTCTTATCCTCTGACCAACCTTTATAGCTGTCAGAGAGCAATGGCAGTGATGTATAATGTTGCAGACATGCAAAATTCATGTGACTATTACTATAAGCCAGAGATATTGGATTGACTGATACCCTAGAAAGTTAGGGAGCAGTCTTTCCAAAATTCTGTGTATTTCCTCATTTGAAACGTAAAGGAGCTGGAATGAACTTTCAGGACTACCTGAAATGAGTTATCAGTTCACATTTTCCATGGATACATTAGTTTAAAGCATTAATGGCATAGAATTTGTTAGGCCTCCAGGAAATTAGGGATGATATGTAGAAGTTGGAAAATTTCAGTTAAAAGTCATGCAGTTTGTCCTTTTTATTTGTTTTTGTTGCTTGCTCTTGTGAAATGATATATCAAAGAGATGGTGGTAGAAGAGTTTCTTAGGTAGTTGTATGATCTTATATATATGATGTTCTTTGGAGTACTGGATTAGTCCCATACACACACCATATTTTCAGGAGGGTATGGAGGAGATGGAAAGGAATTCTGGGAGCTGTATGAGACATCTGTGTTACTTACCACAGAATAGGTTTTGTGGATGCTGTAGAATTGGCCCTGAGCACATTTAAACATGTGTCTTATTTATGTGAGTTTTTCTAGGTTTAAGGTTTTTTAATCCTTATCCACTGTAAGCTTTGTCTCAGTGCAAACACACACACATATTTCAAGTGAGAAGTCAGCTCTGTGTCAATAACTGTGCTCTTGAAGAAAGCAGTTTGATTCATGAACTCTTACTAGATAAATAAATAGCGTGAACAGAGGGAGTGGATGTTCCTACTCATGATGTGAGAAAATTCTCTCAATCAATCTGAAGTCTAAAAATAAATAAAATATGTGGATATTGGGGCAGCCATCCATATACAGTGGAGCTGATTTCCAATCCTTCTTCACTTTATAACATCAATTAGCACCCAGAACATTGGTGATTAAGGAGTGCATTATTCCATCATAAACTAGTATGCAAGACTGGCACTGCAAAGGTGAAGCTGTGAAAATGTGGCTGCTGATATGTGTTGCCTGTAGGAAAGATATTTCAGGGGCATGGTTTTCCTTCTCTGTACAGAATATTATGGAAGAGAAAATCTTGGAGAGTATTTGACTGGCAAAACTAAATAAAACTCAGCTGTTTTTTTGTTTGTTTGTTGATTCTCAGTAGAAGGAAGTAACTGACTTAAGGGAGGTGGAAAAAATCTGTCAGGGTAAAGTAAGAAAAATTAAACCTAAAAATAACATCTTCTGATTCCACTGCATTTACATTGTGATGTTTACAATAGAGAGAGCTGAACTAATTTTGTTTTGCCTAATTTTGAAACTCTGGAAGCCACTTGTTCTGAGAATTTGGTATGTCACAAATTCTTCCTGAGATTTTGTGATTCATATATTGACAGGTGAAAAGAAGCAAGAAGAAAGCTGAAAAAATATGGAATATTTATAGGATATAAAGCTGTAGAATTATCTGAATAACATTTCCACCACAAAATTTAGGTTTTGGACACAAGAATTATTGGGGGGTTTGTTGAAGTTTGATTCAAAAGGATAAGAGTAATGAATTTAACTTACTAATGGAGAGGTTTGGAACACAGGTAAGTCTTCCTCATCATAATGATTTCCTATTACCACATCAGTTTGGGAGACCATCTCTAATGCATGTGCTATTGGCCATATACCTACTGTATTTTCATGGAGTCATGGAATCGTTTGGGTTGGAAGGGATGTTGAAGATCATCTAGTTCCAAGCCCTCTGCCATAGGCAGGAACACCTTCCAGTACACTGGGTTGCTCAAAACACCATCCAACCTGGCCTGGAACGCTTCCAGAGACTGGGCATCTGCAACTTCTCCAGGCAACCTGTTCCAGGATCTAACCGTTCTCCTGAAGTTATTGTCACTGAGGGGTTTCTAAAGCATACAAGCACCCCCCTCCTCACAGTAATCTGAAGCTGATTTGCCATGTGGCTTCACATTTTGAGTATTGTATTTTGATCAGAGCACTGCTGAGTGGTGTCTGGAAACACTTGTCCTCTGAGGCAAAACAATGTGACTTCAAAAGTGAGTGTTTCTGAAGCTCATTGGAACTTACAGTGACCTGAGAGGGAGAACCATAGTGAACTTTGTGTATCATTTTTCCCACTTTTTCTTTGAAAGGCAAGGTACTGATTTGGCAAATGCTCTCACTGTGCTCTTACTAGCATGTGAATACCTTTGGTACTTGGCAAAAGGTGGGTTAGACTGTTTGTAGCTTCATAAATGTGCTTTTCTGCCCTTTTAGTGTTTGTTAACTCCAATGACCAGCCATATTTATATCATGAAGAACCTATTATTTCATAGTGGAATAATCTAGAGATGAAAAAATAAAAAACAAGAAGCATTTTTTCTTAGCTGAATATGGAAAAATTATTAGTAACATAAGAAGCTTTCAAATGGATTTGTTATGAAATTTTAACATCTTTCTTATTAAAATAGCATGTTTTTCCACCATTGTTAATTTTATTCAGTCATTCATTAAGAAATGATTACCACAGCCTGAATCTAAATTAATATCCTAGAACCCCTGAATATCCTTAGAATCTGAGAACAGGTTGTATTTTCTACTAATTATAATTAAGACAAAGAGAAGAAAGAAATAAGTTCCAATGTGTTAATTATTTCCAACAATTATAAATTCTTTATTGGCAATGAGTTTGATTAAAATTAAATTCCTATCTTTAATCCAGTCTTGTATTACTTTAATTTTCTCTTGGAACCTGTGCTATGCCAACATAACCATATGTAAAGCTTATTGAGTTCTGTGTTTTCTAACATTAAAGTGGGAAGTATATGTTTGTAGACACCAGAGCTTGACCTGTTCAAAGCACAAAGTGTACAGCAGCTGTTCAGAAACTTTTTCTTGTTATTTCTATTTGCTTAAATTACTAAATTGCTTCCATGGAAAGTCTGAAAACATAAGGGAATAACTTCTTTAAGTACGAGAAGATTGTCTAAAAACAAAAATTGAAAATACTTCTAATATTCTTCCTTCCTTTTTTTTTTTATTGTACCAGTATCCAGCTGCCCTAATGAATCTTGGAGCCATTCTCCATCTGAATGGTAAATTGAAAGAGGCTGAAGCAAACTACCTCCTTGCTCTTCAACTTAAACCTGATGATGTCATCACCCAGTCCAACCTGCGCAAATTGTGGAATATCATGGAGAAACAAGGTTTGAAGACATCCAAAACATGATAACGAAAACTCTGAATTTTTCGTCCTTAAACTTATTAAATCCACAAACTAGAACTTCCACACAGTTGTTCGGTCAGAGAACTCACTGGACTTGACTGCAAAGATCAGAGGGCTTACTTACTGCTAAGGAGAAACTATTCTACCAGATAAATAGAGTAAGAGATACTTTGAGGTATTCGTGAAGGACTTGTTACCTCACAAAAATATTTGGAGCCATGGCACTTGAGAGGAGGTGTTTTGGCATATTTGTTAAATCATTGCAAATCCCATATTGCTTACTTTTGGGTGGGTACCTGAAATGTGTACTGTCATAGAAATACTAAGGGAAAATCTCACAATACACACTAAGCCATATGGGAGTTAAAGTGGTAATAGTGGGTTAAAGTATTTTGCTGATACTGTAACTCATTAAAATGTATACTAAATCCAACATGTTTGCAGTTTGTCTTAATGCTGCTGTATCTCACTTTTGAACCATTTGCTTTCCAATTTCTCAGCTCATATGGCCAATTTTTTCAAACCTGTCAACATGATTAGATGACAGCATTCAAAGTTGTTTACTGAAACATGCCTATTATTTCAACATGTTAACTTTTAATGCAGGTTTCTTGAGACATACAGTCAAATTGCTGTCAGGTAGACAGAATGACTAAGGAACTGCCCATATTCTACATCAGATATAGTATGTAGGCTGGTAGAAAAAAGTTCATAGGTGTGATTTAGCAATACAAGCAAGAACGATGTGTGCCCTGATACCAAATCAATGTGGTCAGACTGTCATCTTAGGAAAAAAAAATTGGTATTATAGAATAATGTGTCTGACTCTCTTTACTTTGCCGTTAGATAAGTCCAACTTTAAACTGGACTCTGGATACAATATGTTTGCAATAACTAGTACAAGTGAGATTTGAAAGTATTAGTGCTGGGATATGCTACAAATGAGACTTTATGAGCAACTCTGAGAAAAGGGAATGTTATCCATTGGTGAGGCTCACAACTGAAGGGACTAGATTAGATTATGCTTAAAATAGTTTAGATCAAGAGAAATTTGTAATGGTGGTTGCCAGTTACTTTTCACAGTGGTGGTGTTTTAAAGAGTATTACCTATTCAGATTCTAACCAAATATTAGCGTTCTGTTTGTATTCTTACATGTGCTAGCAGCAGAGCTGTCAAATATCTAAATACGCTTTTGGTGAGGTTCAATTTATTTCTGTTTCAGAATGATTTGTCCTCATTACTGTTTTAGTCTTCAGATTTTCAATGTAAAGATAATTTATTTCAAATTGAGTGTATGAAGCTTTAGTCAGTTTTTTTTCCAGACCATTTATTAACTGCTTTCTTTCTTTGGAATAAATATTATTGCTTGTAAGAAGATTTACTATTTCATTTAGTGGCCCTTTGAATCTGCTTCAGTATTCCTTTCATAATGATAGATAAAGTGGTAGAGCACCTTGAACTGAAGCTTCTTCAGGATCTTCTGTTGAAAACTCTTTATTACTGAGAAAGTGTTTGGGGTTTTTACTTTATGTATTCCTTTTTAACTGTTGAGCACCATTCCAACAAAAATGTAGAGAACTCTTTGCTGTATTTATTTATTTATTACTTGACTGCAGCAATGTTACCTACCATTAACACAATAGTCTTTAAGTGTTGCTATTTCTTTTGTTTGGTTTTACTTGCATTTGTTTTGTGGTACCTAATGGGAAAGGGAACACTTGAGTTATACTCTACCTTCTTGGTCGTTCTCCCCTGTATTGAAATAGATTGGGGAATAGCTGTTTCAAAGTCAGTATAGTAAAAAAAATATAGTAATGTGTGTTTCTTTTTCTTTCTTATTGCTCACTGAAATACCATAAGTTGCTAAGTTTACAACTGGCCTGCCAGAAGGGCCAGAGGGGCAAGATTGTCTGGTTTTGTGGAGTGTGTCAAGTTTTTCTCAAATAATATTGTTGCTGGAAAAGCAAAAATGAAGGATCAAAAGTTGAATTTCTACTTTATAATTGAAACCAGTGTTAGAATACAATGGTAGCTTGAACTTATTCTCCTGCTTTACTGGCTTTCTGGGAAAAAGTATAGAAATAGATAGTCACTATAACTGAACTTGGTATAGAATGTGGTATCCTGGAGCTTTATTTTCTCAACAGTCATCAAACTTCAATGTCTTCTTGGTCTTAACCATTCACCATGTTATTTGTCTCCTTCAACTTGTACTTATTCTTGTTTAGTAATTTTTATTCATTGCACAAAAATGGGGAAAAGGGGAGCACTCCTGTGATACGGTGTCATGCTTGCATTGATAACTGGTTTTGTTTGTTTCTATAACAAAAAAAAGAAAAGAAAAAGAAAGAAAAAAGGACTACCATAAATTTACCAAGAATGTCCCTGAATACATTTTTTTAATATAGGTCTGGGCTTGATAACTTTCTTCTTTTGGGATAAATTTAAAACATGTTTAAAATATGTCTCTCTGCTCAGGGATTTATGGTGGATTATTGCAGACAGTGCTAAAAAAATATAAAAGAGCACAAGATCAGTTTTCTAAATTAAAATTTTATTTTTTGAAAAACTGTTATTTGTATAAATTATCAGATTTGTAGGCTTTCCTTTTTGTAGAAATAATTGTTTATGTGCCAGATAAAAAAATTTCAATTTTGTTTCAATAATAAAGCATTGATAATTAATACACTGTGTATTCTTTTGTGTTACTGTAACACTTTGGGGTTTTTAATTGTTCTAATTTAATGAGTAGTGTTGATTGTTTTATATATGGGAGAATTATGTAGCATAAGTAGAATACAACCTATCACAGCTGGCTTTCTTCTATACTCCATTGCAATTATAACTCAGTGGATATTTTCAAAAAGATTCTCTGGAAGCGTCTTTTAGTATTTATACTCACTAAATCTGGCCAAAGGGATCTGGTAGCTATCATATTTGATTATTGTTTCTAAACTTTATAGGAATAAAAGCTGATGAATAAGATATATTTATAAATTGTTTTTTGTATTAACATACAAACACGATGTCAGTAAAATTACTTCTGAAATGTCTAATTGGTTACAAAGGCTGGAAAGAAGACTTTGCCTATGTACAAGGTCTTTTTCATGTCTGCAGTCACCTTTTTCCTCATGCTGCAATGTCATATGGCAGGTTTCAAATCTTCTGCCTTCCTGCACAGAAGATGCTGTGAAACTACATGGTTCTTTGGCCTTATGGTTTTCTCCTAATTTTCTATGGACAGAGCCTTCTTAGCTCAGTGCAACACTAATATTCGTATACCTTTCTAGTTCTGTTGCATTCAGGTCCTCTGCATTGATAGATTTGCTCTATGGTTGAAAAACGTAGATGGGCATGAGCAGAGCACTAGAGAGGCTTTGGGTCATCACTTGCAAGTTCACTTGTCATGCCTTATCAAAGGTCATGCCTCCTCTTCAGTGGTTCCTGGCCTAAGTAGGTTTTGGTGAAATGGCGTATGATGAATACAGAGTATGCAAAGAATCACCTGAACTGTGCCACTCCTTTCATGTGGAAATAGATTCTAAGCATGGGCTTGAGCTTCTCCTCTTTCATCCTAGCCAGGAACCCTTCTCTGGGAGATCCTGGTCTGTCTGCCTTGTGCTGTGCTTCCAATGTTTCTGTTCTTCCAAGAGTCACACTTTCGGGCAACAAATACTTGCTATATCTCCTTTTCTGAAAGAGGCACATGACAGCTCTGTGGGGGTTTTTAGTCCTACTTTCACAGGCCCGTCTGAACTTGCTCTAGGTAGCTGGTATGGATGGCTGTATTACTTCTGGGATTTCACCTAGTATAAAGGTAAGGTACTAAATTATTCTAAGTATACCAGCTCATTTGGATCTGGCTTGGGACTCTGTTGTAGGCATTTGCATAGTGGTTTTGTCTGACAGAGAGGAATGCAGGTGGCATGAGAGAGACACTGTCTCCTGTTCACATCTGATAACAGTTACTGGCAGCTGAATTACAGTGTCTATTTTTATGCATACTTAAGGGTTGCAAATGAGAGCTTTCAGAGAGAGAATCTGGAGATTTAGAAATAAATTGCAAGAAATCTAAGAAGAATCTTGTTTATCACTTACCTTATAGAAACTTCTATTTGTAGTCCTTTTTAAAAAAATAGAGACCCAAATCAGATATTATATAGGTTCCCTTAGTTAGACTGACCCTGCAATTTGAAAAGCCCCTTCCTTGCTTCACATGGATACTGAACATTTAATCTCTGAGATTCTGTAGTGTGACATTGGAAGAATGTGTCTAAAGAAATGGAATACATCTGATGTTGTGAGAGAGTAGAGAGCTTGGTGTCAGGAAGCACAGGCAGGAATTTTTGGGGAAATACGTAAAAATTTTACTTTATTCCAAGAATGAATAAGGAACCCCAGCATTAAGTTATTCTAGGATAAACTACAGGAAAGGGCATGCATCAGTAAATTTAAAAAACAAAACAAAACCTCAAAGCTATACAGACTTGTAAAAAGTTGTAAATTCTTCTAGTGTAATAACAAATCAAAACCAAACATTACCAACAAGAAAAGCTGGCCTCGGAACATAGTATTATAAAGGTCAGGACATAAAAGTATATTCCCCATTGTGCTGGTTTTGGCTGGCATAGAGTTAATTTTCTTAGCAGTAGCTAGAATGGTGCTTTGTTTCAGATTTGTGCTGGAAGCAGTTGATAACACAGGGATGTTCCTGTTACTGCTGAGCAATGCTTACAAAGCATCAAAATCTTTTCCACCCTTCACATCACCCCACCAGTGAGGAGGCTGGGGATACACAAGGAGTTATGAGGGGCATAGCCAGGACAGCTGACCCCAGCTGACCAAAGGGATACTCTGGACCACATGGCTTCATGCTCAGCAGTAAGACTAGGGTGGAGGTTGGCGGGGGAAGCTGCTGCTTGGGAACTGTCTGGGCATTGGTTGGTTAGTGGTGAGCCATTGTTTTTCATTTGTGTCACTTGTTTTTCTTGGGTTTTATTTCTCTCTTTTTTTTGGTATTTTCATTATTATTGGTAGTATTAGTATTATTATTAAATTTATTAAATTATTAAATTTATCTAAATTTCAATTATTAAATTTTGCTCATATCAACCTATGAATTTTCTTACTTTTACCTTTCCACTCGGGTTATGCCACTTGACTGGAAAACTTTTACAGTTGCATTTTTATTCACATTTCAAGTTGATGTTTCTCCCTTTCCCATTAATTCTTTATCTTATTTACCCTTTTGTTGCACAGGCTCTTTAGTGGTGCCACAGTTCTAGACCTGAACAGATCTAAAGGTAAAGTATGAGGAAGCATTTCAGAAGGGCAGAAACATCACAGCAAACCTTCTAGAAAGGTTTAAGATAAAAAAGATTAATTAATTCATTCTTGCTGTATACTCAAATTATTTTGAATATAGTTTCAGTGACAAAGTGTAATTACATTTACTTACTGAAATTACTGAGCTTACAGATATGTCTGTGTAAGGCTCTAAGATTAAATTGTTGTTTATACTTACTAATTTCTCTCAGTTTGTGTGCATTGAAGCACAGATTTATATTTTAAAGAAACCTTAAGATTTCCTTTTGAGGAAATGGGTGTGAAAACCATGTCGTGAGAACAGTTGTGGTTTTTTCATTTGATAGAAATTGTGCGTAAGACTGTCTTTCGTTACATCACTGGTCCCTTAGCTGCTGACATTCTATTTCTGCATGGATTTTTTTTTTCCTCTCTCTTGCAGAGTTTGAATAGTTTAAGTTGCAGGTTCTGTTTTGAGCTAAGGAGAAATGGAGCTTGGCTTTGATGGCTAACCTTGATCTCAGTTTTGATTTAAGAAATTATTTAACCCAGGTGAACAGATTTTTCAACCAATAATGCAGTGGTTTGCTGCAACAAGTAATCCTGGAAAGCAGAGATTATTTGAGAGTCTTTGTGGGTTCTTCTCTAGATTTTTTTTTTCCTGTCAGCCAAGCTTTTTTGTCCCTTTCTGAAGAAATATATTTTATTTTGTCTCTAATTTTCTTGAAAACAGATGTTCCTGCATGCCCAGTATTTTTATTACAAGGAGAAATTAATTTTTCATAGAACTGATTTATTTATTGTCATGTTTGTTGCAACCACAACCATAAGGTTCTCTACAGTACATAAGTGTATAATATAGTGTATTGTTCCTTGTATTAAATCAATTCCTTCTTCTGGTTTCTATCCAATATGCAAAGTAAATCATTACCAAAACTATTCACTTTTGTGCACCCACAGTTGCTGGAATATAGCAATGTTTTTTCTATTGTGATAGAGAAGGTTTTTATATGACAACATGAAGATGTAAGATTCTGGGATAGGATTATTTTTTTCCAACCACCATCATTTTATAGCCTTTTTTGTCCTTTTCTTCTCCTTAATGGAATACTTTAACAATTGATTTAAAAAAAAAGATATACCATTAATAACAGCAGAGCTCTATGAATGGCACTTATGCCTTAAAATGCATAGATAGAGCATAGTGGCTCTGTCATTAAAATCTATTATTTCAATTACTGTTTCTCCCTCCAAAGTGCTGTTTCAGTGGCAATTAATCTTTTAGCTATATAACTGTAAATTTGTTTGTGTTTCTTGACTTTATTTTAGTGGAATATGTCCCCTGATTGTTCTCGTTAGCTGAAAGAGTCTTTAGGATATTCTTGCACAGAATAATTGTTTCCCCCTTCTCTTCTCCTCTCTTAGTTTTATAGATTATTTAGAGATGAGAAAAGCAACTACTTTCCCTGAAGCTAAAGGCAGAGAAGAATTTTGAGTGAGCTTCTGCATTAGTTTTGTGCTTTATAGTCGAAGACTTTAAAAAGAAATAAAATTTGGTTTGCTTTGTTTTTTTCCAGAAAATATATTAACTGTGGACCATTTAGGTCTACACTAAGTCTCTCATTAATATAAGTTTTAAGGCTTAATGAAAAGATTCAGGAATTGAAAATCTTGTCCACTTCTCCAACTGTGTCAGCTTACCTAATAAGAGAGCACCTCTCTGGATCTATTGGGCCTTGGCTGCCTGTCTCTCTTCAATCTAGGTAGTACAGATGGGTCAAATTTTTCCACCTGAAATGTTACGACTAAAACCCCACCAAGCAGTTTCTTGCTTTTACAAAAATTAGAAGTTTAAAAACCCATATGAAACTAATTAAAGAAAAAAAATAAACGAAAAATAATAATTTTTTTAAAAAATGATATTCTGTTACCTGCAAGTGCTGTTTGCAAGCTTATCTCATGAGCTTATGATTGACTTACAATTAGCTTCAACATTCTGAATTGATGTCCAGTTGACACATTTTGCACTTCATTATGCCAGAGACAAGCTTTGTACACATGTGTACACATGTATGTCCCACTGGCACACCACAGCTTGATGCTCTTGTCAATTCTGCAGATACTTATCCGATTTATTCTGAGTAAGTTATTTGCTGTAAGCAAATTGTTTATTCTGACTGATGTGAAGAAGAAGCCATGTGAAATGAGATGTGTGCTGGTTAGGATTTTTGTGGACTCTCAGTAGTGATATATAAATGTCGAGTAGAGGTGACCATATAAAAGTAGATTCTTGTTTAACTCTATGAAGATCATGATTTTGAAAAGAGATGGAATCCTAGTGTCTGCAAATAGGATTGTTAATACTTAGATTTATGAACAGATTAGTTTACTCAAATAGTTGGTTTTTTTGCAATATTTGTTAAAGTTCTATCATGTTTTGCTGTTTGCTTACCTTGTTTTTTCATCATCATTTCAGTTATGGTGCACTTTTTAATCTACTATTTATAAATTAAAGTATATTTGAAATAGTTTTTCAAATTTAATTGAGAAATTACTAATAAAAGATGTCATCAAACAGATCATCTTTTTAAAATTTATTTTATTCTGAGGGAAGTCTAGGAGTAAGAACAAGGAATGAGAAATCATATGATTGTATTTAGTTATTTTTTTTAGCTTTTTTCCCATATAAATAAATAATTGGCTGTACAAAAGCCCCAGAGTTCCACAAAAAACTGATACATGCACCTGGACCCAGGTAACTCCAAGTGAAGCTATGGAAACATATCTCGCATCTCCCTGGAATAGCCACAAAATTATGAAGCAGGATCTTCACACTACGCTTATGCCAGCTGCAGGTTGTCAGGACATTTAGCATAATTTTGCTAAACCTGAAACCAGGTGAGCCTGTCCGAGTTCAACATCAAGTCTGTTTCTGAAAGTAATGCACAAACAAAATGATGGTGGTCCCTATAATATAATTCACTAAGTCTCAAAAGTGGCTACTAGCAAGAATTGCATCAGAAAATTTTCTTTTTTCTGCATCTTTTGAACTGTTACAGCCTGGCATGCAAAGCAGGAAGACAGCTTTCTAATGGCTGCTCATCTTGTTGCATGTTTGTGAAAAGTTGATCTTTCATATGCAAGGCATGCTTGGAAAGATTACACAGGGACTACGAAAGCATGATTTTTACTTTAAATACCTTTAGAAAGTTGACAAGTGTTAATTGACCATAGGGAGAAGCTGAGCTGGGAGAAGCAGGCTGGACCTTGATAGTTCCCCAGTGAGTGGTCAGTGAGAGAGGAGGGAGAAGCAAATGCAACCATGCATGGATTTCATTCACCTTATTAAAAAAGTATAATATGAAAAAGACCACCTGTACTGATTATGTGAATTTCTTTCTTTGTAGAGGTGGAATCCCAGACCTCATTAAGCCTGAGGGACACAAAATAGAAAACTATAGCAAAACTAGACCAAAGCATCCTGAAAGCATTTATAATCAAAGTGTACAAATTTAAAAGGCCTCTTTTGTTTTTAAATTGAATATTACCTTGCAAAGCTATGCAGTAGATTAGACACCTAACTGAACCTGCTGTCCTCATTTGCTAGAGGATTCAAAAACATGTTTTCTATTGTTTTATTTTACCTTCAAAAAGTAGCCATGACAACTCACTAACAGCTAAACAAATAGCAGGGTAGGAAATCTCTACTTCAGTCCAAACCCTAAGGGCAAAACCAAAAAAGTGTTTCTGAAAGGAAGTCTGTGAAGATTGGTGTGAGAACAGAAGTCATTTTAATTCGAGTTCTGGTGAGAAATTGTTCTAATGAGGAAAATTGTCATAATGGAGACGTGTAATATTGAAACTGAATTAAACAAAAACTGAAGGAAAGAAGGCATTCATTGGCAAAACAAGGGGAAGAGTAGCCTTTTAATAAAGTATATGGGTTTTTTTCTTTCTTTGTTTTTTAACATGATTCCTAGGAACAAGTCTTACTGCTTCAGGGGAAAAAAGGAAGACAAACAATATGGGAAGATGCATTTGCAAGTGATGGCTTTGTCCATTTTTATTTCTTATTGTAAAAGTACCGACTGATGTTTGGGCTCTCAAATGTGTTGAATGGGACTACATGACATTTTTTTGCAAATCCCAAATTGTCACACTCATCTGACTGTTCCCTGCTTAGAATCTCGGGAATTGACAAGACGAAGAGATCATCTCTCGAACTTCCCTAACCCTAGTCTTCCTATAACCTCACTCTTACCATTGGCTCTTGTCCCTACTTGCCTTGCAATATTTGTTGCAGACAATACTGTCTTGAGAGCAGTGATTTGTTCCTTCCAGTTGGCTGTAAAGTGCTCTAATGGGACTGTATAAATAAAAGTAATTAGTTTTTCTGCCTCATTCAAGGGACTATAAGTAAGAACAACAGGGTACACAAGTCTAACTTTTATATAAATTACTTCTTTGGAGGGTTAATAGATTTTTAAAACCTCTGATTTTGCCTCTTAAGTGACAAGAAAGGACAGTAATACTTAAAACTGCCTCAATACTTAAAATTGCCTCAAACATTTCAGATTAGAGAGACTTGGAAAGCTGTAGAAATGATAGATTGATTTATTCTGAATAAGCAGCATCATTTGGTGTTGGATTTCTACTTTTAATTCAACATTGGAAATGATATAAGCATATTCCATACCTCTTAAGAGGAATTGCACAGGTTCCAACCATCTGCTAAATTAAACATTGATGATTACTATGAACATGTGAAGAAGATCTTGTACAAGGGGGACAATAACTCTGTGCATACATTTAGGCCCTAGGAACCTTCTTGAATCACAAGGGTGGATACCCAGTTAAAAGAACTGAAGGATGTGCTTTTTCGGTGGAGTGTCACTCACTGCAAAGGTCAGTGGCAATGATTTGCTCTGATCCTTCTATATCAGATACAGTATATTCTGTGTCTAAAATACTAAAATGCTGAAAAAGGTCCAGATAGTTATGTCTTTTAAATATATGCTTTAATATGTTGGTACTTTTTTGGCAGTAATTTCCCCTGCCAGACATTTCTGTCTTGGTGATAGTTTGAAAACCAGGGGAAGGCAGTAAATCTCTTAAAGAGAGAAGTTTTGATTACTAACAAAATCTAAAGAGAACAAGACATAGCAGTATATGTGACAAAACTGAAAAAAAATGTTGCCTTACAGTTTCTACTGCTTTTCAGACAATATGCCACTGTTTTTCATCTACTTGGCTTGTAAGGAAGAAATTCTGTCCCAGTTGAAGTTAATAATGGTTTTGTCATTGACTTGAGTGGCTAAAATTTCACAGAAACCTGCTTGGGATAAGGACTTGTTAACATTTATATGCTGGTTCCTCTGATTATTTTCCTGATCTTCTATTACACTAAAAATTATTCTAGCACATACTCTGTTCAGGAACAGAGACCTGGAGGGGTCTTTACACAAGGAACGCCTCAAGTACACTGTGTTTTTCTGTTAGAGCCTACTGCCTCACTCGGGCAACATGAAGCTGTGTTATTAAGAGCATCAAGACAGAAGCTGCTTTAAAGCACCAGTGCTGGGGCAGAGCAAGGGCTGCACTCAAACAGAAACAGTGAGTTGTCGTTTTAGCGTACAAGGTCACATTAGCAAATTAAAACAAGGATGCTTTGCAAAAGTCATTTTTTTCTTCTATGTTTGGGAAAACACAATTTGTTGGAACATATATTCCCTTCAAATGCTTGGAGAGCTTCTGTTGTTAAGGCAGTTAGAGTAACCAACTGAGAATTAAATTCATGTTTCAGTTTGTCAAGTGCATATTTATATTTATTTCGGTACCGTACTGAATGAGTGGTAAAGCATGATAAGAAGATGATCCCTCTGTCATGCCTATGGATAACCCCTTCTTCCCCAATCTGCAAAAACCATTATTTTTTTGGTCATTTTCAGACTTCTCTTATGAAGGATTTCAAATGCACTTCACAGTCCACTGAGCAATGTTGTTTGAAAATTGATTAAAAACTGTAATTATTGTAGCAGGAACATAATCATGATTGATAGGATGGAGCCAAGTAATCAAGGAGAAGGGGAGGAATCTCAGCCTAAAATTTACTTTGCTCTAGCAAAATATAATTGAACAAAAAGCTGTATTTTCTGAGAATTAGATGGGGGTTTTTTACTGGTGTTTATAACACAGAAAAAAAAGAGAGAAAAACACAAATGCAGCAGCCCTAATAAATCCCAAGCCTCTTGAAAATTATGTGGGTTTCTGTTACCTGAAGTTATTATTAAAAAGGACAGATTCTAGTTGGAATAAACCAAAGAATCTAGTTCTAAATATGCTATCTCACGCGGATGAGGGTAGAATGTACACTTAATCCTTATTTTTCTTTTGTAAAGTCCAGTTGTAATAACTCCTGTATGTTAATAATTGTTTTCTCTCATCACAGACTGGATGATCAACGTTTTCCTCTAAAATGCTGATGCTTATGTGGCTTGCATGTTTTTAACTTTTAATTAAAAAATTTGTGCCTCACTTTATTTACCAAAGAAAATCCACAAAAAACTGCACGAATGAATGTCTTTTTATGTCCTAATTCCATTTTCTAGAGTGATTGGATTCTCGTTAGTTCAGCTCTTCCTTCAGGGACACAGCTGTGATTTGTTGCATGCTCCCCTGATTTTTCTAGAAGCATCATGTCCTTCTCTGATTTTTCTAACAGCCTCACCTCCCATCTCTTTAATAGGTTCAGGTTTGTTTGCTAAGCACTTTCTGTCACAATGCTAGTAGTTCAGTTGGCATATTCCAGTTTTACAGGCTAAGGCAAAGCCTTAATTTGTCAACTCAGCTGAAAGATTTAGTTGAGAAGTGACTGAAGCAGGAAGCTTGCTTTTTAAAAAATCATGGATCATGCTGCTTATTAGGTAAGGTTTCTTTTTTAAATATAAAATGCAACATTTTAATCTTACCTAATCTTCAGTTTTAATATTCCTTATACATTGATGAACTCTACTTTTCAAAGAACTGTTGGAAGGGTTAATCATTGTTTTGTATGTAGATTACCTCTCATCTTCTCAAGCACTTAACTTACATCTGACTCTCACAGTACTGTTGCCTTCCCTTCACTTCCTTCAGTGCAGGTCTGTGCAATGACAGGAATGGGCTTAAAGCATCAGGGCTTAACATTCTTGTGGCAGTATAGATGAAACATGTATAATTGAAATGTGAAAGCTTCCCACTCCAAATCTCAAATCCATTAATCATGGCAGCACTTTTGGTTACAAATTTGCTTGCTAGATTTATAATGGACATTTTGGTACTTGAAACTCACAGAAGGTCTTATCTTCCAGGACCACCTTACAGAGAAATCAATGTCTGCATTTTTTTTGAGCTTTGCCTTTAAAACAATACCAAACGAGCGCAAAACCAACAAAATCCCCACAAAATTTACAGTTAATTGCAGAGTCCAAATGTGCTTTTAAACTGTTGTGCCTATTAGAGATATTTGTCAGCTGAGGTTCAGCTGATGTCAGCAGTCACTGTGAGCATGGGCTAATTTAATTTAATTAAGAAAGAGTGCAAGAAGCTTAATTTAAGGCTAGTCACCTCACATTTGATATGTCTAAACATTTATTTCATGGATGTTTACTGTATGTCAGCTGACCTACAGTAATTTGGTACTATTATTCATGCTGAAAGCAAAAATCTACTTTTTGGTGAAGTAGAAGTTAACATGATTGGAAGTGATACAGCTGGATCCTAGGCTGACCTAGAATTATATGTGAGAGGGTTAACAAAGCAAATTGATGAGTTCATTTTGTTCAAGCTGCTTCTATAATTACACCAGATGATGTGTTTCATGCTTACAGTACATGAATGGGGGCAATTATTCTACCTGAGAAGCCAGAATGATTGGATCTATTGATAGGCCCTTCATGGTCCTTAATGTAATCGATCACAGTACTCGCTCCAGAATATGAAATCTCTAATCCTTTAAAAAACATAATGTTTAGGAGTGAAACAATAAAAGTTGGTTGTTTAGTTTTGGTTTTTTGCATAAAGAAGATAACTAGGAAAACCTTTAATATGAACTTCCCCATTTCAGATGAGCTTAGTGAAACCCAGTGAGATCAAATAGAACATAAATAGTCTGGTAGGGAAAGCCACGAGCATAGCAGGACACTGACTGAAATACACAGATCGTTTGAAACTGGTCAAAGAAGAGCTAGTGGTTCCTAATGCAATACATCAGTAGGAATGGGAATAGGATACATCGAGGACGGAGAATGTCACATGAGAATGTATTACAGAAACATAAGAAAAATGACCTTTCTACCATATCTGTTTTTCAGTCAAGTGTTGTAATAAGGATTAGATGTGAAACTTTTTGAAAGCTAACTGTCTATTACACGATAAATTAACCTCACATCCATTGTATCCTATTTTAATATCCACATATTACACTTTCATATCTAGAAAAATCATAGGGCCCTACTACAGGCTCAGGTGTAGAATCAAACCCTAAAACCCTAGGTTTTTCTTGTTATTTATCATGTCATTTGTTCCTCATAAAAGATAATTATGAAGAGCAATAGTTAATTTTTTTGTTAAAGCAAGCTTAAGAAGGAAAGCATGCTAAGGAATGAGTGTTAGTAAATAGGCTATGGTTTTATTTCCAAGCAAACCATAAAAAAACCCTCACAAACTTAGCAGCATCTGTTGTTCACTACAGATGAATCAGTGATGACAAACATATGCCAAGCTATTTGAATAGCTACAAGCTCTGTGTTTGATTCTGTACTTGCTAATCCTTGTTTCATAATGCTTGCATAGAGATGAAAAAGGAAATTACTAGTTTTAATTGTCGTTTTACAGTGGGTTAGAGACACTAATTTTACTAGTCACTGCATCTTGCAACATTTAGGTTGCAAGAGAGGTTCCTGTTTTTCTTGTGTTTGGACTCAGGATAGTTTTGACTGAAGCTGGACATTCAGAGCTGGAATGCTTACTATCTTTGGTGCTAGCTAAATGCATTCTGGAGGTGGAGCTTTACAACAAAGGCAAGTCTGTCAAAATTAACCTTAAGGGAAAGTACTCGCTTCATGGTGAGAGCAGATCTGTTTTTACCCACCGGTCTATTGCTCTTGTGTGATTTAATGGTACCTGACTTCAACTCTCTATAAAAAAACCACAATGACGTACAGTTTAGAGGAGTAACACTGCATTTAATTATATTTTAAACTTGTTTGTACTTAGAACTTTCCACATAATCAATTAATCTTAAGAGAAATTTATGAATGTTAATTCTGAACATAGAATGGATTTTTTTTTCTACTTACAGGGTTGTATCTCAGTGATAGCTCTAGCACTGATGTTTAACAGCCTCGCTTCTGTCTCCGGCTTGGAGGACGCCAAGCAGGTCATTTTCAATAAGCAGGAGAGCTGAGATGAAGCACTGCTGTCCCCAGGACAAAGTGTGCAACATCCCAGTGTTTCCTAATACAGATAGGGTCTGTTTTCAAAAGAGTTAAATATTCTATATCTTTCCTAATCCTAGTTGTCCAGTATTGTCTAGTTGGGCTGTGGCACATACGAGATACCGATGCTTCATTTTTTAATGTTTAATTTAGCCTTTAACATTACTGAGAAATTTTTTCATGCTTTCTGCTTAGTGTATTATTAAACTGTTCTTGCTCCCTTGATAGATTTTTTTTTCCCAAGTGCTCTTGACTTTGACAGAATTATTCAATTGGTTGAGAGGCATCCATTCGATTCTGTTACGTTTTGAAAATATTCTCAATTTAAAATTGCTCAATAAATATGTTTCTTTAAGAAGTTTATGGTTTATTACTTTAAAATACCAAGATTACAAATCATTATGCTGTTCCATTTCATTATAGTTAATTGATTTCAAACATTTAAGAACATGATTTACTCCTACTACTACTTCAGAAGCCTGTAACAGAAGAGTCTAAATCATTATTTTGACAAAGTAGATTTTATTCTTTCTTTGTGGGTAACCTGTTTTTGAGCTTCCACATTTAACAGTTTTATTACATCTTTCATTGTTGCTACCTTGTTTTTAAAGTGACAGACAAAGTTGAAAGAGTTGCATTTCCCCTGAACAAGTGAGCTTACCTAAACAAAGACTGTCAAATGCTGACAGGAATATAAAGCAAGGGAAAGAGAGAAGGGGAAAAAATACCTGATGCACAAGTGCATGAAAGAAACAAGAAAAGTACTCCACAAATTGCAGAAACCAAAATAGTTTACTTACAGTCAGGTAGAAAAACAGTTTTATCAACTGCCATAGCTTTCTTGTATCATTAATGGTTTTGCATAAGCAAACATATTTACCTATTCAAGTGGATGTTTCCTTGCACACTTTTGGATCACATACTACTGTGATCAATATGATGAGGAATAGCAGTCTAAACAGAAACAGCGCTTAAGGAAGAACAGTATAAACTAGCTGATTTTGGAAAGAATTGACTGAAAATACAATGGTGCAGATGAAGTTTGACTTCTCTTTTAGTGAGATGAGGCTTACACAATGTCTGTCTGTCTATCTCACTCCTACCACCTTATGATCTTTCTTGGTCAAATTCTACCAAGAGCAATGCACATTAGTTGTCCTGTTAGTAGCCAGAAAATAGCCAGCTGGATACAGGAAAAAAGACTCTGCTATTGTGCTTTCCCCCATCCTCCCCCTCCCTCAGTCCTTCTGGAAGAGAAATGCTGAAAGCAAATCCAGATTGGAAAGTGAGAACCTCAATGTTGGAAAACAGGAGCTTACACCTTTTCAGACATCAGGGGATCTGACTGTTAGACACAACCCAGAGGAAACCAGGCCTCATTAGTTCTGCAGCCCACGGGCCTGTTTTCGTAAAGTACAGTGGTTCAGTTGTGCTAGCAATTTTTTTTTTTTGAGTTTAAATCTGTTTGCATAGTTTTGGGGTATATGACATAAAGTATTTTGGACCCCATTTCCAACAGTGAAGGAAAATTTCACTCAGTTAAATTGTTGTGCCTTTTATATTTTTAAAACTACAATTCCCTGTACGACAAGCTGGCAGTCTGCTCTTGCAGGGTGTGTTCCATAGATTTCAATGTCACATTAAAAGGTCTGATGTAAAGAAAGATTTAAAACACCAGTCACCATTTTATTAATACTGGTATATTTCCTAAAACCTTTTCCTGAGGCTATCAGAATATTTTAATGTCTCATCACTCCTGCAACATACAGAAGGGTCATAAAGTGATAGTTTTCCCATGGCAGAAATGCCTTTGAAGCAAAACAAAGCAGTATTTAACACTTCAGAGCAACTGAAGCTCAAAGGTGTTTGCAACAGTCAATGAGAAACAGTACTAAACCCAACAGCATCTGCCAGAGGAATGTAGGCCGGGAAGATGCAATTATGTGTCTAAAAATTTTGAAAGATAATGAGGTTAGTCCCCTACTCTTGTACCAAAGATCCACAAGGTTTTTAGAAACCACAGCTCAGAAAACACTCTGTCTTAATTTTTCTTTGAAAGAGAGAATCCCTGTGAAGTTTCCTGCTTCATAGTGTTATATGCAAGGCTGTTATGTGCAGTAGTTGCTTGCTCAGTGTTACCCACTTCCTATTGCAATATGGGGTTCCTGAAGATCAAGGGAGGTCATGAGATCAGTGTAAAATGCTATAACAAAATTCTTCCAATAAATTAAACCGTATTTTGAGGCTAACATCAAGGAACAAATTGTCAAAAGCAGTGAACTAGGAACTGGCCACCCAGTAATAGAGTATTTTGACATTCTATCTTTCATCTTAATGTATCCAGAATTATTTAGAATCATAACAAGCAGGGATCTCCTTATTTTATGCAACTGCTTGGGAGGTGCAAATGTATAGACACAATGGGAGCATGCACCCTTGCTATTTAATATTATGTTTATTACATATAGCTTTAAGTATTGGCAATAGTACTGTGTTATGTGTGATTTTATTTTTTTAATATAACTTCATTTACAATTGTATCTGAATATGTTCTGGAAGTTCATAAACTGCAGACTGAAAAACTGACCTGTAGTTCATTTTTATTTTCTTCCTAAGAGATAAGAGAGTACGAATATATGTGAATGACTTAAATTTATAATTAAAGTCTACTTTATAGTTTTTTTTCTAATAAAGTTTTTTAATGTTATAATTAACACAGATGTCCTATTGTTTTCTAGTGCTGGACATCTTTGGCACAAAAAGATGTAAAATAGCATCTTATACTCAGGGTGGAAGCCAGTGAGGGCCTTAGTTCATATGGAAATCTGTTAAATAATTTCAGACCATCCAGTGTAAAAATGGTATCTCATGGTTGTGTAAGATTTATCTTGACTTTGAAGTGCTCTGTTGTGCCAGAAGAGCAAAACTGTATATCATGATTTTTATTAAGGGGTTTACATAAACATTTTGTATGCTAGACATAGATATCTGAAAACTTATGAATATTGGCTGCTCTGACCTGAAACTTGACATTTTCCACTGAAGAAAGCCAAGGATAACTTAGATATGCTTTTGCTACTCTGTAGTTCTTAGAAGATGATGCATGTTCAGCATTAGTAAACATTTCCATAAGGGGTGGTGATACCACCAACAGAAGGACAAAGGAACATTATGTTGCTGTTCAGACGTGGTGTGATAGCAGCATGTGGCAATCAGTCTTTTTGATAACATAAAGATCATTGACTTTTTCTGCAGTTTGGGAGCTGGAAAAATTGCACTGCTTTTGTCAGATATCTTGTCTCATCATGGGTCTGATTTGTGATACACTCAGTTCTGACTACTGCTTCCAGATCAAACCTGGGCTGTGGTAGTCTGTGCATACAGTGAGTTAAAAATTGAAGTTAATTCCATTTGTAAGTGAAATTCAGTAAGATGAGGCATGCTTTAGTAAAGCTAATACTGAGCCTTTATCAGTCGCTGGTAGTTTCTTACTTGTGTGTGCTATGTAATGCAATGAGCGTTCAGCTTATGGTCTGATTACTTAGTGGAGTCTTTTTAGCAAGAAAAGAGATGGAAGCCCTGCTGACTGCCAGCACTTAGTTTTGGGGCCTTAGGAGAGCATACATAAATACTTTTAATGGCTTTAGTGTGTTTTCATTAGGGAGCATCAAAACCAGCCTAAGCAGGATGAGCCAGAGAAAGCAGCACAGATGGGTGCAGACTGTCACACGTTTGATCTGCTTGCACACTGAGCTGTCTGAATGGAAACCAGATCTGGCCTGGAAACCATAAAGACATGTTAATGCATTGCCACACTGGAGCTCATAAGCCTTACCAATGCTAGGGCTACTTTTGTTTCAATAACCTCTCTATAACTGTTTTTTTTTTCAAGTTGCTCCTGTGGTTTGTTCCAACTACTAAATAAAATAGTCCATTTTAACAGGACCACAAATCACATTCTCAAAGAAAGCAAGCATGAAATGTTTTAAATGCTGCTGGACCTGCAAGCTGATTTGTAGTTATTATTTGAAAATTTTTATCTGTTTCTGACTCTACAGGTGAAAAAAAAAAAAATAACACAAGACCCAGGTCTGATAGAAGCATACAAAAGTGAGATAAACCTAGCAACTATGACAGTTGTTCTAGTAAACAGCTAGTGATCATAGATAGTTTTCTGTTTGAAGTATCTGGACGGATTTTAGTATTATGTGACATAGCTGCAGGCTCTAATTTAGTGCTCTAGATTAATAGCAGGCATAACTTGGAGCAGCTACCCATTTTCCAAAAATTCTGTACCCTGCCACAGTGATTCCTCAGTGTTCCCCTGTGCCCAGGGTAGAGATGGCAGGGAGGGAAGACACTGAGCATAGAAGCTTGAGGTTTCTTTATAAGGAGGCAATGTTAAGTTTCATTAAAAAAAAAAAAAGGAGACAGAAAAGAAAACAAAAGAAAAAATTGACATAAAAAGACAGGGAGGATGACAGAGTGTGTGTTATGAAAACAGTAAGGAAAAAAGATGTGAACTAAAAGAATAAAATGATATTGTCATAACACCCACAGGCGTCCCTTCTAGAAAGGACAGGGAGTAATTTTCAGGAGCTACAGTGTTCTGCAAACTCAGTCTCAAACTATCATTAATAATCTTGAGAAATGAGTCTGGAAGATAGAAATTAAGCTGGCAGTATTTCAGAGGCATAGTCAGCGTCGCCTGTCATCCCATTGAGAGACATACTCTGTTAGGGCCTGCTAATGTTGCACTCCTGTCAGAGTAACCTAAAACATTACATGTTAAACAAGTGGCAGACAAGACACTGTGGAGGCAAATTGTTCAGCAGATGGCACAGCCTACTTTACTTACCATCTGAAGTTAGAAAACAGAGCAAATGCCTTTTTTTGCGTTCACTCATTCTTTCCAAATATTTGTCTGGGTACTGCTCAGCAGCTTCCTTTGTTGGGGCTATTGAGACAAGAGGAACTTCACAGTATGATTGTGAGATATGTCAAGTAGAACACTAATTGTGTACATACAATTTGAGCTGAAATTTCAGGAGAATTGGGTATAAGTTTCTGAGTGAATGCTTTGAGAGTATTATATCTCCAGATATCTGCTATGAACTGTGAATTTCCTGTAGCTTACCGTGTTTCCTTTCTTCTTAAAGCCTCGCAATTTTTAGACACACTAAACTTACACCCCTCCTATATTCCTAATTCTTGAAGGAGAAAAATTTTCTTTGGGAGCAATGAAAATAACAGTCAAGCAGCAGGATAACTTTTTCTCTCTTAGAATTCAATTTCCATCCTTCTGCAGTATAGTATGGTGTGGTCATTGATTTTGGTGGTGTTGGACTGTGCTCTTGCAAACCAATTAACTGACCTATTAGGAAAAAAGAAAGAGTCATAAGCCATCAGTTTGGGACAAACTGAACAGAGTAACAATTTCAATCTAGACAGGTCTTCATATTGAGCACCCTCTAGATACTCCTGGTTCAGTTTCCTGGTTAGATTGGCTTTCTTCCTCTAGCCCAGGAAAGGGACAGTGAAAGATAGGCTATTGCTATGTAAAGTGACAGACAAGGGAAAACACCATCATTTGATAACTTAGCAAGAGTGTGTGCTCTTCACACACAGACGAGATACAATCTCTTCTCTGAGGAGTTTACAGGCTAACTAGAAGAGACAGCAGTGTTCAGATAGCTGTTGGTCATCAGAAGAAATCTCAGTCAATGGTTTGAGAAGACTTAGAAAGGAATAGTGGAACCAGTAGCAAATTCTAATCCTGTAAAGTAGGAGAAAAAAAGGAAAATCTCACTTTCACATGTAGAGATGATTTTTTTAGAAAACTTTGTTAAATGCATACCAAAATCATGATTAAACAGGCACAGGCATAAAACTCACTACTGTCATAAACTTCACTTCAGTGTTTTGTTGAAGAACAAGGTAATATTGACTTTTTAACTGAAACTTTAAATAGTTGACCACAAAATAAAATTATTTCTTGCCACACATGGAAATACAGCTGTTGAGGGATAATCATGTCTTCCCTTCTTTTATGTCCAAGATATAGGAGTTCCCTTTTCCTGTGATATAGTGAATATTTTATGATTTAGCTTGCATTTCTAGCTCATTACCGACAGCATCTTTTGAAAAAAATAAAATTATGAGAAACCAATGAGAATTGTTACTTAAATTAATATAATTTCTATAACTTTGACAATTGATTTGGCAGATGGATTCTGTTTGCCAGTCTGATCTCTTGCATACTCCAACTGGCAGGTCCAGTGTATTTCAGATGTAAGTTTGTGCTTGTTACTTAAAATATGTACTAACTTGGTATAAAAATCTGAGCCTATTTTCTTAGCATCAGTGGGCAGTTTATGGAGTTGAAAAATTCTCATCCTTTTGATATTTTACTGTGATTATATGAGTGTGCGTATGTGTGCGAGAAAAGGACACAATTGTGAAAATTCTTTTATGGTAAAAATGGGCTTGGTTTTGGAAACACCTTGCAAAAATATTTTCTTCAAACTTGGGAAGCTTCTTCAGTATCGTTTGTGGCTTATAAAGCATAGGTATGAAATAATGCTTTTAACATTTTCAGGAATGTAATATACCATTAAAGTCATAGGTTGATTTTCAGTGGTGACATAACACTTCTAATTCACAATAAATCTGCTTAACAATGCTGTCATGTGTTTCAGTTATTCTCAGCAGTCCACAAACTCTTCGAGTATTCCATGTGCAGAAGTTCAATTTGAAACATGATGATTTCTCTATTTTATTTCCTCGTGATAATCATCAGAAATGTACCTGAATGCAGATTTATTTCATAGATTTTTTTAAGTTACTGGGCCACATATTGCTCTCATCTTAACAAATTATTTAATATAGACATTTATATTGAAGCCAAGGAATCTCTTAAAGATGGGAGCTTTCAATGTGTAAATATTAAAAATTCTGCATCAATGTAAACAAAATCTCCTTTTTCTTTTACTGCCAAGAAAATTCATGCACCAATTTGACAAATCTGTTTTAATGAAAAGTTGTAATACAAGTACTTTCTACCTATGGCTGCTGATAGAGCAGTGATTTCTGTCTATCCTCTTTACTAGTCTTGACATTCAATTCCAACTCATTATAAAACTTTATTTGTCCCTCCACATGTCTGTTAATAATCAACTGCTGTTTCATTGTTAATATGTTTCTGGATAACATGAAATATATGAAAAGAAAGACAAATGGCAGTTGTAATTATTTTATAGTTTACAGGAAACAGCCTGAAATTGTTATAGCTATTTTTACATGGGAAAATTTTGGAGAAGGATATTCACAAAGGGTGATATAAAACTCACTACTCTTTTGCTACAATTTAATTGGGCAAGATAGACCTGACGTAGCTCTTCTAAATGGCCATCCACATTTTTGAATTGAATATACAGGGAGAGATTAGCCTTATTAGCATAATGTTGGCCCTTATGAACAACCCTCATACAGATTAATAGGAATGAAAGAGAAATAAAGTACTAATATATGTGTAAGCCTCTTCAGAAAAGGTTTTAAATAGATGCTGGTTTCCAAACTATTACAAAATCTTTACATCCAGCAAGACCAATTCAATGGCAGACATTCAGTTTGCCAAAATGAGGTAATAGAGAATGTAAAGCGGCTGATATTGATCTCCAGGGTTTTGAAGTCATTCTGTGTGGTTTTCCATTAATTAAGCAGGTCAATCAAAATAATCACGTGAAGTTCAATTTCACTTCAGCTCCAATTTCATTAATACGTTCTGTCCTTTCCAAAACCTACGACTACTTTTGTGACTACTGGACAGTAACTATTTGGATGTTATCACACTGAATACTGAGACTAATGAATCTATATAGCAGACCTTGGAAATGGAGGGATCAAAATATGACTATTCTCAGGAATTTACCAACGAGTTTAACACAAGAAAACCCCCACATGGCTAGTGTGGTGCCACTACTTATGTGAAAACCCTTCATAAATGGCAGAAACAGAGTGAAAAGGTGCACAATCCACTGAAAATATGAGAATATACCTATAAATAAAACAAAGTCCAAATGCTCAGACAGATGATGATGACGAAGAAGGCAAATAACGTTAATAACTGCTTTCAGGAAAGGGATCAAGGAAAGCAATCCAAAGGAAAGATTAATTGCTTTGTCTCAAGATTATCTGGAATCACTTGTTGATAGAATCACAAAGGGTGTTTCAAAGCTGTGGTTTAATTAAGAGATAATCCAGAATTATCACATTTAATTATTTAGTAAAGGTCACTATGTCTTCAATCTTTTTAAGAAATGTAAACACAGTCAAGTGTTAGAATAGGAGAAAAAGAACATGTTACTTCAATGGGTAAAACAACACTGGGCAATGAATGTGTGAACAGCTGATGTTCTCCATTAGATAGACTATTTACAAATTAAGTTGTCTTCTTGAAGAGACAAAAGTACAAATAATTAAACTGGATAATTCTGGATTACTTTATGTAATCCAGTGTTAAAGAATGGTCATTATTGCAGAATCAGTCTGATCTCCAATAATCCCTAGACTAGGCAATTAGTCGTCTTACCTCAGGTGTGATTGATGGCTTGTTTTAATTAGGGCTCATTTTCAGTACTACTTCTTTCCCTTCTCCCCTTTTGTCCCTGGAGTTAATTTAAAGATCTTCAAATTAAGTAGTCAAAATAACTTGTAAACAAATTATGATGAGATTTCTGCTTTTATTTTTTACACAAATGTTGGCTTTCAGCATCTCTTGGAAAGTCCCAAAAAAGTTCTAAGGTTTATTTACATGTTCTTTTTTGATGTTTCTCAAGATCACAACATATTTTTCTACTGAATATTAAAAACCAACATTAATCATCCAACTGTAAGAAGAAGAGATTTAGCTGGTATATACAGGCTCCATTGGCTTCAACAGAGCTGTGATAATTTATAACATAAGAAGATCACGCAGTAAATAGCCTATTAAATCTAAATGAAATTTATAGTTAATTGCACATGGCAAATGATTTATATCACTATTTGTTCTAGGAATTTCTTGACATGATATCATGACTATTTGGCAAAAGACCTGAGATCTGTTGTTGGAAATTTGGCTTCATGTTAACCGTGAATGTCTAAATAAAGTAAGTGGTAGTAGCAAATCCCATTTGTTACTTAATATGTGTTAAATATAAAATATTTGTTGAATTATTATTATTTTAAACCTAGATAATAATTAAGTACAATTTATAAAAAAGGCTTTTAAATTTCTCCTTGATTTAAATTCAGATGAATGAACTTCACCTTGAAACCATTTAATATTGTAAGCCTGATTCCTCAGAAAGCCAAGGTCAGTAATAAGCAGAAGCAAGAGTTGCTTTCACTCCAATTTGCTGAAGTTGTATTGCAACATATTCTGGATATTTGCACAATTTTTCATTCTAACTGGGTGCCAATTTTCATTTTTTCATGAGAATTGTGATCTTAAATAGACATAAAATTGGGACAGAAACATTAATTGTCTAAAAGTAGGCTTCTGGTACTAGGATCTAAAATATAGTTATGAGAACAAAATTGCTATTTGCAAAGCAAGAAACAACAGCCAGATTGTTTCTTCTTCACTTGCTGTGCACAGTGTGTGTTGGCACCATATTGCAGTAGCTCAGAAATCTCAAACTGTCAGGAAAAACAAACCATGACCCACAGACAGAATAGAAGGTTGAAGAAAAAGCACAAAAAGGAAACCAGAAATTCATCTCCATTTATCAACAGCATGCTATATTTGACAACAGTGTGATAGAATCTACTTCTCATTCATGAGTCATGCGTTCCCAGTTACTCCTTTTGATGCTGCTCTTCTCTCTTCTATCAGCTTACAGTACTAAATTTTATTTAACGGGCAGTGAAACAAAAAGGAGGCACATCATTCACACTGATGCTCCTTAATTGCATTCTAATCTCTTTGTTTTAAAGATTCTCTTTCATATTAGGAACTGAGAAGGTATTCTGATTACTGAACGAGCATTGTTTCTTATTTGAGTGTCTTTTCTGCGTATTTTAGGAGAGTTTGGTCATAATGTAATGCAGTAACTAAAACGTTTGCATCTTAGCATTATTCCATCATGTTATAAAGCCAGGATGATTTTTCTCTTCTGTAGCTTTTTACAAGGAAAATTCATAAGGAATTTTTTTCTCTGGATAAACTTCTTTTTGTTGTTCTTTGCTCTTTATATCTATGTATGATCTTGAATATTTGCAGCTATACACAGATCTTGCACAGGCCAAACTGTCTAGAATTAAAACTGACTGATCAACACAATAGATAGAGTCTAGTTCTTCAGCATGTCATCCAAAGCACTCACCATGGCCACTGGGAGGCTGCCAAATACCTGAAGTGTCGTGCAAGGAAATGCAGAGAACAACCTGCACCTGGTGCTTTGTGAATGAGCATCCATTCCATGGTGCTATGGGGAAAATCTTTCCTATTCTCATTGTTGAGCCACAGACTGAATTTTGGTCTTGTGCCCTTTCTAACAAGGAACTGTGTGGTGCTCATACTATTTGGGTAAAGGAAGATGAAAATACAAAGCTGGTGCCAAACCCTTAAAATTGACTCCTTTCTTGGGAAAAAACTGTGTGAGCAGGGGAAATACTGGGCACCACTCAACTGCAGGCTCTTAAAAAAGATGGAGTATGGATCTGTAGGAGTGAGTCCAGAGGAGGGCTACAAAGACGACCAGAGGGCTGGAGCACTCTCCTATGAAGTCAGGCTGAGAGATCTGGGTTTGTTCAGTCTGGAGAAGAGAATCCTCTGGGGAGACCTATTAGCCCCTACCAGTACCTAGAGGGCACCTACAAGAAAGCTGGAGAGGGACTATTTACAAGGGTAAATAGTTGTAGATGGGTAATGACAGGATAAGGGGTAGTGGCTTTAAACTGAAAGAGGGTAGGTTTAGATTAGACATTGGGAAGAAATTCTTTACTGTGAGGGTGGTGAGGCACAGGAACGGGTTGCCCAGAGAAGCTGTGGATGCCTAATCTCTGAATATGTTCAAGGCCAGGTTGGATGGGGCTTTGAGCAACCTGGTCTAGTGGAAAGTGTCCCTACCTATGACAAGGGAGTGGAACTAAATTATTTTTAAGGTCCCTTCAGACACAAAACGTTCCATAGTTCTGTGATTCTGTGAACATTAGATCCAAAATGAAGTTGCTAAAGAAGATTTGTTTTGGGGGTTTGGTGTTTGGTGTTTTTTGTTTGGTTTTTTGTTTATTTGTTTGTCTGATTGGTTGGGGTTTGGGTTTTTGTTTGGTTTGGTTTTTGTTTGTTTTTTTGAGCAGGAGTCTGGACCCTCACTTAAATGTCACCCTTTTTTTCCTAACAGTGATTTGAGTGTTTTAAGTTAGCAACGTGGATGATAGAATACCCTGGCAAAGACAGCAAAGTAACTTTTCCTGTTGTATATTCAAGATACAGAGCCTGTCAACAGCTCTAATACTTCTTTTTCCTGGTGGGATTTCCTCCTCGCCCCCGGCATGGGTTGTAACATCCAGACTGCTCTTCTGCACCTCCTCAGTGGTGCCAGGCTCGATGCCAGCAGTTAGCCACCATGCTCAGCAGCAGGGAATCAAGCCTTAGAGAATCAGAGGACTTTAAAGTTCTGACGAGGATGGACCCTGCCATCTCCTATCCCTGCTGAAAATTATCCCTAAAATGTATTTAAAGACAAGTACGAATTTCTTTACTGTAGGCCCAGACAAAGCCACTGTTTTCCAGAGTGCAGACAAAGGTTTTAAACAAGTAAACAACAGAAACACGTGTATAAACTGAAGACTTAAACAACAGTGATCATATTTTTGTCTACTAAACTGTTTCTTTGGTCTGTTCTTTTGGCCAGGCACCACAGTCCCACAAATGATTAGTAAATCCATGTGTTACACGTGGTTTCTATATACAATCTCTTTTGTAATTATAACACTCTCTATATGAATTCATTGGCCGTTGTTGACTGCAAAAGCTGAGGGAAAAAACAAACAGAGAAAAGCAAATATTACCATCTAACTTAAATTTTTAGCCCAGCTTATTCTTGTATACATAATTATGTTTTCCATCCACCGTCTCTATGATCCCTTAGCACTTAATTTAAACCTTTTTTTTCCAATGGGATGAAAATAATTTTCTTTCCCATCACCTCCAGCTGTCTCCTTTTCTTTTCCTTTCTCTCCCTATCTTGCTCTCAAGACTGCCACCTACTTAACCACTTGTTAATTTCTTTTATTTATAGGTTTGGAGTTATGGGCTGGTAAGCAACCATGTTGTCACCATGGTGTCCCTGAGCCCCAGCAGTGCGAGCTCCAGGAGCAGAGGATGCTCTCATGGCCCTTACAATTGATCAGCAATAAACTGCTCATCCTTGCAGACCAAAAATCCCACAATCCAGTTGCCTGTCTCATTAAGTCTTGAATCACTGACAGTTGTGGCATCATTTAAATGACTTATTTTCTGGCCCGTCATTAAAGCAACACAATTTCTGTGTTTTCTGAATTATTGTTTCACAGTATACATACATGATTGATGAGAGCAAATGAAAGTAATGGCACTGAAGGTTTTCAGAAAGCTTCTAAATGAACCACTCGATCATTTTGATACGGATTGAGATCTGAAAAACAACAAATGGGCAACAAAGACCATCAAGAGTATGAAATTACTTCTGCACAAGGAACAAAAAAGTTAGCAGTCATCAGTCTGGGAAAAACATGTTTGATGGAGGGGAGGGGAAATAATACAGATTTACAGATTTCTTAGTGGCATTCGGGGACTCTACTGATATTACAGTCTCTTTGCCACAAAATGAAATAAAACTGATGACAACAGTTTCAAAACAAGAGGACTTTCACCAAGTATAATTTGGAACCCTAAAGTTTGTTTGGTGCTCAAGAAAGGCCTGAATAAGTTCAAAGGAAAAAAAATATTGAGAGTAACAGTGTACACAGTAATCCCGTCTAGATCACTATGTCCCTGACTTGAAAATGATTGGAGCTTGTGATTGGTATAGGTAAGATTTATTTTCATTTGCTCTTATAATCATCCCTAGATAATCATATATGGCTACTGCTGAGAACAAGGTGCCAGCCTAGAGGGGACTTAAACTGGTACACTATTGTTTCTTACTTTCTTTTGTCTTTTTATTTAAAGGGGTAAATATGAGAGAATACGCAGTTATAGAACACAGAAAAATGAAACATTATTTCACTATAAATTAATTTTAAAAAAGGCAGTCTTCCCTTAATGACTCCCGAATGTTTGATATGTTTTTAAGAATTTAAAAATAATTAAAACAATTAAAGTTTGAAATTATGAAAACAGTCCATCAAAGAAAATATAACTACTCTGCCTTCTTGTAAATTCCCATATTCAGGAGGCCAGTCATTTTACAGTTCATAGTAATGAGATTAAATAAGAAATAATTGTCAGGACCAACTGGAGTTTGAATAATGGCGATGCTGAAGTAGAAAAAAGCACTTGTCTGGTACAAAAAAAAAATTCTGGCCCATGGAATGCCAGCATTGCTAGTATTAAATAGATAAGAGAGGTTTCATGGTTTTTTTTAATATATAACAGCTTATCCTTTCCTCTTTTGTTGCTGAAATATATCTGAATTTCCTCCTGTTGTTTTTGTCATCTCTCTGCAGGACTGTGATAGAGTGCCACAACAGTCTCCCTCTTATCCTGATGAACTAGATGCACAATTTACATAGAAAATATAACGGTTTCTTTTTTGTATGTGATTTTAATCTACAGCTTTTTGATTGTGTAGTAAACAATACTGCAAGGTTGGTGTTCGTCCTGCTCCCCCCCACCGACCTGTATAACTATATCGCTATAATTTTCTTCCTGTAAATTATTTATATGTAGTTCTCATAATAAATTTTAATTCTGTAGAATAATTACAAAATATTTAGAAAAATGCAACTGTCATAAATGCAATTAAACCACAGATGAATTTCAAATATATTTTTAGTATTCCTTTTAATGAAAGTAAAATGAGTGAAACGGATAATGTAATTGCTGAATGAGACAACCCTTTCCAAATAATCTTTGGTCTAAAACTTTAAAATAATTAGCTTAAATTACATAAATTCAATTCTACTCAGTGCCTAGTATAATTTTATTTCACATTTAGGAATTAATACATTTTGTATCAAGTGTGACTAAAGACAATATAAATAATATAAATATACATATAAACTTGTAGTTTCAGCTCTGCTTTCACCAGAAGTGTTACATATTACTCATTAGTGAATGATGAAAATGGTGCTGTCAGGTTGGATGGCTGAGGTTTTCACAGGATGGAGGTAACACAGAACAGGCAGTTAGTGAGCTGATCCTGTAGGCTCCTACAGCTTCTGAAGGGATGTTCACTGAGTGAGTAATCATTCAGTGAACAGGCATTTTAAGGAACAAGGCCAGTTGAGATTAGTCCCAAATGGGCCCTTTGTACTTAGTTCCACATCTGTAACTCAACTGCAGGCCAAAAAAGCATTGCATAAATCCAGTTATTGTTTGAGGTGTACGATGTGATGAAACAATTCAGACACTTAGGAAGTATTAATTCTTGCAGTCTAAAAGAAAGCCCAGTTACCTTCCTGCTCTTGTCAGAATGCTGTGAGGAATGAGAGGTTCTAGCAGGGAATAAGGTGTTTTTAAGATGCTGTGGTGTTAATTGCTAAAGCGAATGTGAACTAGTCTGCCATTCTGTGATTACAGTTTTGTCTTCACAAGGTAATTGTTAGGGCAAATGTAAGCATTTCTATGTGTAGCTGAGCATCGAAAATGTGTAAATGTAATTGATCCTTACAATTATTGCAAGTGCAGGACTGTGCCCATAAAACTAGAGTCCATCGAAAACACCTGCTTCAGCAAAAAATTTTTTATATAAAACAAAAGAAAAAAACCCTAATGCATCTCAGAGGTTACTGTAGAAGACAACATTTCAGGGTTCCCAGAAGGTAGTTTAGTGGAATAATGCTAGATTTTCAATGTCGGCCCCTACATGGTACAGTTGAAGATGGACCAAGTTTAAGGAAATTTAAAAGCTACAACCTTGTCATATTTAAGATGTGTTTCTTTCAATAGGAAAACAGAGTTAGCCACATTTTTTCCTTCAAATAACAAGGCTCTTTTTATATATTATCAACAGTCTTACATAATACTTCCTGACAAAAACTATAAATCCAACAGCTATTGTGTTTACCCATATGCAGATACTCTGCCAGACTTGTGACTAAGTGGATAGTGGTCAAAGGAATACACATTGAGAATTTATTCTTAATCTGATATACAATACTTGTAAAAAACAGGCAAAAAAACCCCATGAAAAAATCATAAAGAACAATGTTTCATTTAGTCTATTTAAAAATTAATTGTTTTGGGGTTTGCTTCAGAATCAATTGCTGCTTCAAAATGGTATTTCAAGAGTAAATGACCCTATATTGTTTTTAAATTAATAGTGAAAAGGAAAAGCTAGCAAACTTCCAGACCCAAATGAGTTACCTCTTGGGTAAAATAAAGAATCTTGCTAAGTCCAAATGAATATGTTGCTTGTTTACAGCCCTGAGGCTTCCCCACTGGGCACTGAGGCTGATGGTCTCAGACCAGGGCTGCTGTCAGTGGAGGGTTCTGACACCATGAGTGGCCACTGGTCCCACAATACAGCTTGAGACAGCACTTAGGACTGAGAAACAGCAAACAATGGATGTAGAATGATGTCACATTTGTGAGAAAAACTGGTTAGGAATCTTTGAGTAACTGCTTTGTCTCAAAAAATTTATAAGTTGTCAAAACTAATATTTCTACTGGAATTGTATGTTTGATGGAAAAAAAATTATCTGTAGTTTCTTTTCAAGGCAAATTCCTGAAAAACCCAGTGGTTAGACAGGATGTGAGAGACCTTGATTAAAATCCTTCTTTAGTCTTATCCTTTTCAGCCCAAAGAAGATTTAATTATTTATGGAAAGCAGGACAGTTCAAACAAATTAATTTGAATGGCTGAATTAAGGCCAAGGACCAGAGCCTGGATTTTGTACAAGGCAGTCTACTATGTATAGGTGGGGAAAAAAAAAAAAAAAGAGGTTTAGTGCAGATCAGGAACTTCTGAAATCTTTCCTTTCTTTTATAAGAAGCAAGGCCAATTCTGTTTTTTATCTGACCGAAGTCCAGGTCTAAGTGGAACTATGCTGGACTAAATATCTAAATCAGAGATTTCAATATGGTATTGCAAGAATTAAACATTTTAAAAGTACCTAAGAATGGAATATAGCAGGGCAGAAAGGAGAACATTTTCAGAAAAGAGAGGATCATCTGTAAATTATTTCAAAATAACTTTGCTTCATAGGTCACAAAACATTGTGGATGAGAAAGAGTTAAATATATTTTTGTAAACTTTCAGCTGGGCAAGGAGTACATCTATTAGTATAGCCAGATTGTGTTTCTTTTTGGTTTTTTGTTTTTTTTTCCAATAGTTTTGTAACTTATTTCAGCTTAAATCAATACTTCTCTGGGAAAATAAATTAACTATTTCCACTATGACAAGTTTATTTGTTCAGAGTAGAAAACAACATTTGATTGTATTTTGAAAACCCCTGTGGTGATTCTAAAGATAATAATCCACATATCGTCTTTATTATAGTTTCTTCTATCTGAGAAAATATTAAGGGAGGGGAGAAGGGGGGAGAGAAAGAGAGGTGGGTGGGGAAGGGAGGGAGAGAGGCAGGGAAATAGAGGAAAAATAAGAGCTTAGTATATTGAAATACATTAAAAAATACTGAAAAGCGCATTAAAAATATCAGCAATCACACAATTTCAGGTTAGTCTTAGAAGATTTAACAACAGCAGAAGGATGAGAAGACAAATGACCTAGGAAAATCATGGGAGAGAAAACTTTGGATACAGCAGCTGCAGCTAGAGAAGTCCTGTAAGTAAGACCTTCTTTTACAGCCCTGGTGTTGTAGTGGTGAAGTTTACAATAATAATAGGGAAATGATTTTTGGTTTATTTTTAGAAGAAATAACTTGCAAAATGAGAATTAAATGTACTTAGAAAACATGGCACTACAAACAATACCATGTGTGCGTATTACAGTCCAGGAGAATGGAGGGCAGTACATTCTTCCATGCCACTGAGCTGACAGTGGTCATGTTCAGCTGCACACTGATCATCTTTCCTGGCTGATCTTACAAGCTTGCCGCAAAAATGCTGAGTAAATAACTGCAAGTTTAGATTTTCACTCAGCATAGAAAGCAGGCAGATGTTTGATTGAAATTCTTCAGTCTTCTCTGCTGTGATAAATGAGATAGGAGTTAAGTCAAAGCACTGAAACACATCATTGTGAGAATTTGTTAGTTAATTGGAAAATTTTGATTCAATAGAAAGCTACATAGCATGAAGCAGCCTGTGTAGACAACACAGCCATAAACCCTACTGCTTTGACTTGATAGTCTTGGCCAAAGACAAAATTTGAGACACTTAAGAGACAACCGTTTGTCTTTACTTACACAGGCTCTTTTTACAGCAGTGTGTTCATAATTTCTTGTTGATTGGTTATTTTATCACGTTTCCTTGGCCTGATGAATTCTATTCAGAATCCTGACTGCATTAATTTGTGTAATATACACTGCTTTATTTGTATTAGGAGGATTAGTGTTTACATTACCAATATCATGACACCAGAAGTGACATCAGTACTTTTCAATTTCCTTTAATGTAAGGGTTCTGTGGTTACACTTTGGTCTGAGTGACCAAGATTTGTTTGTGTGTTTGTGTGTCAATAAAAGTATTTGAAGCTTGATAATGAATGTGAATATTTCTAGAAGCTCTTATGAAAAGGCAGTTTCTGCTACATATTCATCAGCCATTTCCTATTGTTTTGAAACCAAACCAGGTGCAGGAGGTGCAGTATATGCTCATATGCATTAAGATCTATATTTCTGTCAGTCAAAGCAGTGATGTGATAAACTTCTACTGTCAGTTTGGTCTACTGACACTCAAAAAGTTCTTACATCAGCATTCAGATTTTTGTTATTACTGGTGTGAAATGTAACCGATTACATTGATCTGCCACAATTTGTCATATAGAAATTGCTTTTTCTAAGTGCCTTTAACACTTTATTGAAGACATCCAATATAAGGAGCTTTAGGGCTTTCTTCTCATCAGGATGGAAAATCAAACTGAAGACAGAATCCAGACCCTTTTCCCATTAATGAAATGGGGAAATTTTATACTGTTTAATGTTGGTGGTTAGACAAAGAAATAATTCTCCGTGGACTTTTTGGAAGAGTAAAGGTCTACTGTAGGTTTCTCCATTACTCAAGGTAGTGGGATGATGACTTTCTACTTACTATATATGGATCTCAGTTTACTCTCTTTGGTATATGATATGCTTCAAGTGAGATATTTTTGTTTTGGAAAACAAGCAAGTGAAGGAAATTCCTTTGTGAGCAAATCCAAGATGGCTGAGAAACTTGTCTGGTGCTTCAGTGAAGTACTCTGCTTTTTAGTTCTTCTTATATCAGTTATCAGAACTTCATGGTTGTGGCCCTTCTACAGAGTACAAGATAATGCTCATTTTTTATCACTCCTTTTCTTCTGTTTCCATTCTGGAAAGAGCTAGTTCCTGGTCCGGAAAAATAAGAAGGAACGCTTTAAATGGACAGCAGACCCATATCTTTGCTATGCCAGCTACTGGATCTGGTTGCTGCCATCCTTCTCAGGCAATTTCAACCATTTTGGAGACCAGATTATGCTGAGAACTTTGTCTATTTATATTTCCCTGAATTGCATGGGGCAACCTATGTTTCCTTGATTATTTTTGTGTGTGTTTACTTGGTTAAACTTGTTTGAAACTCACATGATCTCTTATTTTACAAATCTCACACACCTCCATTTTAATAATTTTCCAAGCAGTGATATTTTCAGTGTTTATGTAAAATAGAAAATGTAATTTACCTTTCTACCTTTTTATTTAATATTTGATTTACCAGGGTTATCAAAGGTATGAAAAAGTAACTTACTTGTGTCTAAACCTACATTTCTTATGAATTCATATTTCTTTTTTGTTTAGCAAATAATCAGATGTGATGATGCCACATCCTGTTGGCAGCCAGTCATTAGTGGTGTTTCTTTCCCAGGGCTCAGTATAATGGGGCTGGTTTTTAATACCTTTATCAATGATGTGGAAGAGGAGATAGAGTGCACCCTCAGTAAGTTCGCAGATGAGCAGAAGTGTTGATCTGCTGGAGGCTAGAACGGCTCTACAGAGGGATCAATGATGAGGCTGAAGCCAATGGTATGAGGTTCAATAAGGCGAAGTGCCAGGTCCTGCTCTTGGATCACAACAACCCCATGCAGTGCCACAGCTTTGGGGAAGAGTGGCTGGAAAATGGCACAGCAGAAAAGGACCAGGGGGTGCTGGTCGACAGCCGGCTGAACATGAGCCAAAAGTGTGCCTAGGTGGCACAGAAGGCCAATGGCATCCTGGCCTGTATCAAGAATAGTGTGGCCAGCAGGACCAGGGAAATGAATGTCCCTCTGTACTCCCACTGGTGAGGCTGCACATTGTGTACTGAGTCCAATTCTGGACCCCTCACTACTAGGAAAGACATTGAGGTGCTGGAGCATGTCCAGAGAAGAGCAACAAAGCTGGTGAAAGGTCTAGAGAGTAAGTTATAGGAGGAGTGGCTGAGGTAGCTTGGGTTGTTTAGCCTGGAGAAAAGAAGGCTCAGGAGAGACCTTATCCCTCTCTACAACTACTGAAAGGAGGTTGTAGCCAGGTTTAGCCAGGATTGGCCTCTCCTGGCAGGCAACAAGTGACCAGACAAGAGGAAATGGCCCCAAGATGTGCCAGAGGATGTTCAGGTTGGACAACAGGAAGAATTTCTTCACTGAAATGGTTGTCAAGCTTTGGAATGGGCTGCCCAGGAAACTGGTGGAGTCACCATTGCTGGAAGTGTTCAAGAAACAACTAAACATGGCACTTGGTGCTATGGTCTAGTTGACATGGTGGTGTTTGGTCAGAGATTGCCCTCCACGATCTTGGAGGTCCTTTCTAACCTTAATGATTCTATGAATCTATGATTCTATGCTATTTGCTTTGCCTGTTTAGGAAGGTGACATTTACTCTGATTGTTATGTTCTTTGAAGCTCTTCTTAATAATGAATTTAATTTTTGGAGATGCCAGCTAGAACTAACCATATTAGGGAGCAAAATAAGCAGAATCCAGTTTTCCTAGGAGGTTTCTGAACCACGGTGTTCTGTTGCTACTTATATTATCAAGGCTTCAAAGAAGTTATAAACGTGCTTTTAAGCACACTAGTTTCCTGAGTGATGAAAGCTATATGACTGTTATTGACCTCACTGAAGATGCTAATGTTTTACCTCAAATTAAAATAAAATTATTTGAAACATTCTAGGAAGCCATTCTAGAAGCATTTGAAATGTGGCTGAAGCTAGGCAAGGTATAAATTTCTGAAGGCAAACAGACTCCTCTTCACCACAAAGCTGCCTACTGTATCACTTTGTAAAAACAGTATGCCCTACCTGGAAGGAGTTTTCTCCAGGGGCATTTGACAGTAGGGACTGTGACGTTGCTCTTTAGCCACATTGTCATTCAACAAAACTGGAACCTGCATTATAACAGAGCTACTGTTATTTATACTACTGGTTAATACTGCAATGTTTAAGGGCAAGGTCTTACTCAAAAAATGTGCTTTGAGGTGCCCAGGCTTGAGAAGGTTCATTTCTGAAAAAGAATTACGTCCTGTTTTCATTTAGTACAAGCATTACAGAAGCTAAGAGAGAACTGGATGTTTCTGCTGCATATCCTTCCTTGGCAGCCATCTCATGAGTGAAAGGGAGGTTAAGTTTTATGCAACATCTGAAGCCCTGGTTCTTCAATATGGTAAATTTAGCTTTGGGACTATTAACATAGGATCAAATATGCATAACTCAAAATGCTAATGTTGAACAAACTCCTTCTGCTGGACCTAATGTTTCTCAAATTTTTTGACAAATCAGCTTTTATGTCAGAGTGGTATTGTCTGTCTATTCCACTCTGTTCTGGACGAGATAGCAACTGGAATATCCTATGGTTAGTTCTATGAAGATATGACCTGGTATCAAGGTTCAATTTGTAGAGGTGGGAACTCTGTAGAATTGTGTAGTTGGTGCAGAGCAGGTGCAGATCAAGTGATTTGTTGCTGCTGCTGCTGTTTACCAAAAAAAGACTGTAATCCTCTGAAATATCCTAACTGCAACTGAAATAGTAAGACATTTTATGCATAAAAGACCTATTTTACAAGTAATTTAGATGTTAAAGAATTGCTAATTAATATATATTTTATGGTCTATATTAGCCATGATATTAGGGTTTTTTTGTTGTTTTCTCCTTTTCCAAAATGCAACAAATGGAGTCCATAACTACCCATGCTTTGGTGGCTGATTGTGCTGGGTATGACTGGGGTAGGGTTAATTTTCTTCATAGTAGCTAGAATGATGCTGTGTTTTGGGTTTGTGTTGGAAATAGTGTTGATAACACAGGGATGTTTTTGTTATGCTAAGCACTGCTCACACTGCAAGGCCTTTTCTGCTCCTCACACTGCCCCACCAGTGAGGAGGCTGGGGATGAACATGTAATTGGGAAGGGACACAGCCAGGACAGCTGACTCCAGCAGACCAAAGGGATATTCCATACCATATGGCATCATAGGGGAAGAAGGAGGAAATGAGGCGGATGTTTGGAGTGATGGCATTTATGCTCCCAAGTCACTCTTACACATAGTGGAGCCCTGCTTTAGGGGAAATGGCTGAACACCTGCCTGCCCACAGGAAGAGGTGAGTGAATTCCTTGCTTACCTTTGCTTGCACACATGGCCTTTGCTTTACCTATTAAACTTTCTTTGTCTCAATACCTGAGTTTTTTCACTTTTAGTCTTCTGATTCTCTCCCCTATCCTGCTGGGGTAGAGTGCGAGCGTGTGGCTGTGTGGGGCTGAGTTGCCAGCTGGGGTTAAACTATGACATATTTCTTACAACATCCTCATTTTGGACTTTGGTCTTATACATTTCTTGTTTTTCCTATCCATCATCTTCACTTCCTTATTTCACACATCTGCCCATGGAAATAAATTTTGTATGCAGCATCTACTGCAACAGGATCCCACTTTTATTTACTTCCTTCCTGCAGTCACTTGGACAGCTTGTAGACTCTCCTCCATCTAAGAATTTGGCTTTTTTTGAGGGGTTTGGAGACAGTGAAAAGCTTACTATATAAGTCTTTTTAGTGTTAATATTTCAGTTGTTTTCATTACTTTAAGTAATGAAAAAAGAAATATGAACTTATATTGTCAAAATATGCTAAAACATCCACCAAGAGCAAATGATATATTTTTTCCCATTTTGTTTATATTATCTCTTCCTATTAACAGGCAGTAAAACTGACAGACTGAATTTTAGCTGCAAACCAATAAATGACTGTATATAAATATAGATCTGATTTTCCAAGAAATTAGTACGTATGAATGACCATTTGCAATTGTTTTTGATATGACAGCACAGAAATTTTTATTCTGTTTATCCTATGAATCTCATCACAGAAATAAAAAGAAAGATGAGACAAGGAAAAACGTAAAAGAATATAGCTTTGGAGTAACCATGGAATTCCCATCACTGGGATACTTATACGCTTCGCTTATTTTAACTTGAAAGAGTAATAGTTTTAAATGTAGTTAAAAAACATGGATTAGCAACAGAAACAGTTTAGAAGACTTGCAGTGCAGGCTCTAGACATGTTTAAAAGAAACAGCCAATGCAAATGGATATAACAGAAGCTGCATTTTAAAACAGTGGCATTTGCTGTTTTGGTTTGGGGGTTTTCTCAGCAGAAAATCTTTTTCATTGTTCTATCTTCTCTTTAGTTGGTTTTGAGATAGAAGGATTTAAAGGACTATAAAAATGTTGTATAGCTGTCAAGGGAACAAATACATTTGGGATAGAGGGAAGCTGCACACATTATTAGCTTTCAGATGCAAGAGCCAGTGTGGTCAAGGAATGTTTATCATTCTATAAAAGATGATGACTTCCTCCAGAGTAAACAATCTACACCCACTCTACCATTAAGAAGATCTGCTTCTTGCAAGTTTTTGCTGGAATGTCATGTAGATACACTAGGGACACTTCTATTTTTGATAACTTAATTTGCTAGCTGGAAAATAATTTAATCAGTTTGTAGGGTCCAAAAATTATTATGTCTTCCTATGTAATACGTTGTTTTGCTATAGCTATTTTTATGTTCCACAGATCATTGTGAAGAAGCTGTTTCTTGTCACTAGCTAGTGTTCATGATTCCCCAAAGCAGTGTCAGTGGTGCCACCCATCTCACAGTGCCAAGTGCCAAGTGTAGAAAGCAAAAACATTTGGGCTTTCTGAATCAGAAACATCAGATAAAAGAAAAACAAAAGTACAACCCCAAAAAATTTTATGTGAATTTCAAGTGGCTAGAACTATTGTCTTTTTTCAAAAAGAAAGTAATCAAGGCCGTGATTTCTGTGAACATTAACAACTTTTGGTCCTTGCTAAGTTGTCTTCAGGAGTATTCAGGAGTAAGATTTTCAAGTACTTCAGTCATCTGTGGAAATCTTGTCAATGAAGAAGTCTCTTGTAAGGGTTACCATGAAATGATAAGATTTAGAGTAAAATCTGTGCCTACTGAAGATGTAAAATATTTCTACATCTCATTCTTGATGCTAAATGCAAGTATATGAAGATACTTGGATTTCCCATGACAAACTGAAAAAAAGTCTTTTTCAACATTCTCATGTGTCTGAATGACAAAAAAATATTTCTCCCAGAGTCTTAGAAAGGAGTAGTTTTTAAGTGGAAGTAATATTGCCTAAAGTTGCTATTTTTCATTATTTTTTGTTTCATAAGGCCATGTCCAGCAGAGGTAAGACAAATAATTAGTTGAAAAGCTTTTTCCAAAGAGAATCATTTGGGTATGTGCAGGGTTGATATTGGAAGGATGTCTTGGTGGGACATTGAGAGTTTTCCTAAGTGGCATTAAAAAAAGAAACCAAAAACAAATGGATAAGATGGTGAGCAATGCAGCTAATCAAGTCTGATCAAGTCTGTTCAGCTGGATTTGGCTGAAAATCACACAGCATTTCTCACCTGGGGATGAATAGATAAACAGCTAAGTAGAGATACACAGTTTGCTTTTAGAAGTCTCACTTTAAAGGGAACTAATCTTAAAAAAATAACAACAAACCCAAAGGAATTATATAACAAAAGAAATAGGCTGGTACTTTCATTGGCATCTGCAATTTTCAGGAATGCTTAGCATTTTTCAAATTACGCACAACACTGGACTTCTAGATGTGTGTATTTTATTTTCTTTACACCTCTAGTACCCAATGTTTTTGCTGTGGGGTTTTTTTTCATGTTCTGGCTTTCCTTACTTCATCAAATACATGTGAGGGTGAACAATCAGCAGTCCCTGTGAGCAGGCAGGAATACCTCTCCAGGGGTAGTGAACTCTTGTAATCCGCGATGACCTGTCTGCTCAAAGAAATGGATTTGGCAGAGTGCAGAGGGACGTTTCACAACATGCATGCAAAACAGTTAGGTTTAAATATACAGGCACTTCAAAAGTGCTCTTTTAAAAATGGTGCTGTTTTGTTTCTTTATGAGAAAAATGAAGTTATAGCTAAAGATTTAAGATGGGGCTGGGTTTCTACTTCTTGTAATTACCATTTGAATACAGGAGTGCTATTAGTTTCTCTGAGCTCTGCCATGTAAGCGCCGGCTGTGGTCTGACAAATATAGCCTCTTAGTGGTTTGATATTGAAATCACGGGATTTAGTCTCTGGAATTAGCAATTTATATTCTGCGTGGTTGCTACAGTAGTTGCTGCATTTAAATTATTTATGCAAAGAAAGTGCGCCATTCTCTTTGTTACAAATCACACCGACTGCATGCTCAGCAAGGGTAGAGTTTTACCTCTGAAATTCTGCACCATTTCAAGAATATATCTTTGTTTTGTCATTGGCTGCTTACTGTGATGAAGACAAATTGAGATCACACAGAACTGCACCTTTCATTGACTCTGGAAACAGTATCAGCTTTATGTAGAAATAGGAGAATCTATGGCAGTGGAGAATTCCCCTTCAGTCAGTCAATAGTACTTCTTGTAAACCATAGAACCAAATCCTTCAGGGAATGAAACCAAGTTCAGAGCATGATGTGTGCTTGGCAATACAAATCTGCTTTTAAGAGGAAGAAAAGTTCAGAAGAGGAATCCTTGTAGTTTTCCCTGAAAAAAAAAAAAAAGGAAGAAAATAACAACACTGACAGCTCTTTAAGAACAAACTGAATAGAATTAATGCTTGTGGAAGTAAGCAAATAACAAACAGACTCTCCATTTTCCAGAATGGTTACTCAGTTTGGCATGCTAAATTCTTCAAGCAGAGAAAATTCACTGCAATCTGTAGATCAGTCACTCCCGCAGTTTCATACATATCCACTTACAATTCTGTTTTTCTTCAAAAAGCCTTAAATACAATTCTTCCTGGATAAATTACATCAACCATGTATAAATAAGAATTCCTTTCACAAAAGTACAGCTTCCTTATATATTTTTCCACATCCTGTGAACTAGGCTCTTCAGTTAGTAATGATTTGCATTATTTTAGCTCTTTTTTTTTTTATCCGATCTCAGTAAAATATTGACATACATGATAAGTCTGATTTTTCATGCATGACCTGACATAAGGTTAGCTTTTATACTTCACTAATATGAAATTATCCCTTGAATTTGCACAGGTTGATGGCTGGCTGTCACCTCTTCTGTACAATCTCTTTGAAAATGTTTCCCGCCTCTTTATTTATAAAAAATATACTATCTTCTATAAAAAAATAATTTAAGTTCTTCCTCTCTTTCTGTGGGGACTATTCCTGGCTACAAGCATCATAAGAATAAGGATAAGAATAAATGTTTCTGGGCAAGCCTATATTGCTAAATCTCTCTGCTCTGGTCTAGACTCCGGGTATGTCCCATTCCAAACAGCATGTAAGCTCTGGGTGAGCCCAAGTGAATGTCTGCTCAATTGTAGCTGCTGCCTGTTTGGTGCCTGATGCTCCACTGCTTTTCCTGATACCATATATGGATCTAGTTACATTGTTAAAATTAGGAGTCATAGGAATCTCTTTCCTCATTAATTATTTCCTCCATTTTATTTCCCTTACCTTATAAAAGTTTAATCTATGTGACTAGGATACCAAGCTGTAATAGTCTCTGTTGGTAAGGCTATACTTCCAACCTCTGGACAAAAAAAAAAAAGAGGGGGGAAGAATTTTGGTGCTCAGCAGTAAGTATGATCAGAGGGGCTACAAAAATTGAACAAGACTAATAACAGAGAACTTCAGCTATGCACTTGTAGCTTGTAGAAATGTACAGTGCTTGTGAAAACTATTTCTTGACCTTTTAAGTGGCTGCTGCTTAGAATGAATAATTGCAAAGAATGGTGACAGAGGCTATTCTTGCTTAGTTTTAAGTAATTCACCGGAAAGCTCATTCAAGTCGAAGCTGTAGCTAAACACCATAGTAAAGTTCAACACCTAAAGGACAGAAAGTGACACAAGCAGAAAATATGCTATAGAAGGAGATTTCAGTTAAAAGAGGAGTTTAGTAAAAACCAACAAACCCTCTGTATATAAGTAAATCAAGTAAAGTCTTAAGAAATTGAGAAAATTTTGTAAAGGAAAATAACAACTGTTTATGGAGACACCTAAATAGCGTGAATCATTGCTTGTGGCAGCAGTCATGTCACGGTTATGCTTTGTCCAAGCTGAGGAGTGTGGTTTACTGGCTTAGATGTAGTATATCACCAGTGCAATGACACTGTTTCTAGAAGTGAGCAAATATCTCAGCATGACCCTGGGCTCTGATGTATTAGTGTACCAGTCTGTGCAGGCTGAGCTCAAGGGCTTTTGCATAACACAATTTTAACATAGTTTATAAAGGTCACAGGAAGTTATGCATAGTCCTGTGAGTGAGAGGAGAAATGAAAAGGTAAGGATTGTTTACCTCCAAGAATAGGTAAATAAAGTGGGAGTGACAAAGTGCGTGTGTTTGATTTTACTTCCATTTGAAGGCAACAGCTAAGGACCAAAAATTAGGTTGAGATCTGGTGAGGAGAATGAATCCTGAGATTAGTTGAATATGTTTCTGATGTTTTCTTTTGCAGTCCTCTGTAAAAGCAACTGTGAGAGGTATATATCTCATATAACCATATCTGTGTTCCTCTACCAATATTCTCTTCAATTAAGTAAGCTTTGTGGTGGCATAACTATCATATTACTGGATGTAGGCCACTTACTGCTGGACCTTTGGTATAGAGGATTCATCAGGTCAGAACAGAAAGGAGTCCAAAATATTCTGGGCTCTTGAGTCAGGACAATGTCCCAAAGGGACTGTTCTGGCTGGTGCAAGAAAGAATAGACCAAATCAGATGCAACTTAAGGGAAAAACAGGAACCTGAAATAGCCAAGAAGCAAGACAAAATTTTGGGGTTTGCTTTGTTTTTTGTCCTCTCTTTACTGGAATTTTGGAGAGCTGGCCAAGAAAAATCAAAGTGTTGCCAAGAAGTGATGGAGCCAAAGAGGAAGCTAAAGTTTAGGCAGATCTCTTGTGACACTTTTATATTCTTCGCCTTAGGGGGAAGCCCGGATGGTGAAGCCAAAAGGAGAGCTGCCACGGATTTCCTGAGAGCAAGGCTTGCATACCATGTCTGGCTGTAAACAAGTTTTATAAATATACATACCAAACTATGTCCTTGGGCACAGGGACAAAACCTACTCTTAGCATGACTTGAATTCATGTCTTCAAAGTGGAAAGGATAGCCCACTAACAGCTGGTGCCGAAGAGTACCTTCAGCCCTTCTGTTACCCAGGGAAACAAGATGTAATTATAGAATCAATGACTCCATTTATGTTTTAAGTAATATTTACCTTTTGTGTAATTATACAATTTTAAGAAAAAAATGAGCACCATTTCCATCCTCTCTGCTAAAGGAACTTCAAAGGATTCATCCCTACAGTGTGTGCGAACATCTTGCAGTTTGTACAGATAGGGAAGGTACTCTTTGTTTGTGTGTATGTGCTGCTGGTCCAAAATTTACTGAGATACTTTATTATATTTTTGCATCTATTCTCTTTTCAGAAAGGAGAAATAAGCCCTAATGAGACTTCTTTTCTCACAGCCAGATTTTTGACTCCTTATTCACCCATCAAATCCCATAATGATACGAGCAATCTTAATGGACACAAAAGAATTTATTATGCAAATTGTGTTACATATTCACTGCTTTAAAGAATTTAAGGTTTAGCAGCTGGAGTTCTGCATGGTGACAGTGAAACTCCTGGAGTGTCAACTGTGGTGGAGTTGTTGCTCAAGTACACTGAATAATTGTCATGTGAAGAAAGAGGACATACACATCTGTATTTAATGGTAACTAAAAACAGAAGAACAATTTTAATGTCAGTGGGTTCAAGAAACTTGTGGTAATTTTCTGAATTTTGGAATAAGGATTTTTCAGTTATGAAATGAAAATGGATATTAAATAGTTAATCATAGTGAGAGATTATTATGTAATAATGTTTTATTCCAATAGTGTTATTTGTTTAAAATAAATATCTTATTTTATTCTGGTTAACCTAAGTTAACCTCTAGTCATGTAGGTGTGGTTTTGTATATTTAATATACTACTGCAGCCTGTTACATGGAAAGTATTTGCAAAATATTTTTTAAAAATTTATGAATACTCTGTATTTGTCAGTAAGGTTATCAAAAAGGGCACATGAAATATTGTTTCAAGGGAACAAGCACGTGTGAGAAGTTATTCACTCTGCAGTTTTTACCCTTAGATAATAAGAATATGTAACTACACATATTAACAACCATTATTGATTGTCACAGAACTGTATTTGTCTGGGATTGCCTATCCAAGTCAGAATCTTTTTGCTTTGTTAAATTTTCTTCTTATAAGCAAAAATTATTTAAAATAGAAAACCCTTTTTAGTTATGAATCACCAATAAATAAATTTAGTAGGATTTAATTTGATATAACCATATGAAAATTTTCTACAGATAGCAAATATTTTCATTTTAATTTCATTATTTTCTTGTTTCAACGCTTGTGGAAGGGTATACACCTAAAAGGGAGAGAAGGGGCTTAATGTTAAGTGTGTGTGCGAAAGTGTCTGGAGGTCTTAATTCAAGTCATGTCAAAAACTTGGCATTTTGCTTCAAATTTGCCATCTGTACAAAGGTGATAATACTTCCTGCAAATTATAGAAGATGTGAAACTTCATTAGAGCTTGATAACACAAGAAATTACCTATTCCTGAATAATTCCATATGAGAACCATTTGTAAGGTTAATTATGTTGAAAGGGAAATGCATTTGAAAGTGGAATAACTGTTGTATATAAAAAATACTTTTCCTTAAAACAAATATTTTTTTAACTGGGCCAGGACATTCATTCATTAAGGTTATTTTAAGTGTGGAAAATCCAGTCCAGGAGATCACATTAACATGTCCTATTCTTGTGTGTTCAAAATACCACATATGAACTAATTTAAGAATATCCAGCTGATGACTACAGGATTTTCTAAAATTGTCTACATGAATACCATCTTAAGTGGTGTTCTGCTGAAGCAAGATGTTGTGGACAGATATTTTTATTCAATCTATAACAAAGAAGCTTTATGACAGCTTTAAAAAAATCATATTAATGAATATTCCTGTGACATTATCTTAGCAATTTCAAAACGATTCTTTAGTAGCATTATGATGTGGTTTTGATGGAGTTTTTGATGTGAAAACCATTTCTTGTCACTTCTGTGGAGATAATCTTGAGAAAAAGGCAAATGTTGCCAACAGTTATACTGCAATGAAGTCAATGACATTATAAGGGTTTATTTTCATCATAATTCTGATAAAGCTTAAAACCTGCAAAGCTCTTTCCAAAGAGGCTGCTGAAGTCTCTGTTAATTCAAGGTGCTACCACCTTGGCACACATATTACCATGCATGGGCCTGCACAAGAAGGTTGCATAACCCTGGACCAACAGCACATTGCCAGAAAAGCATCAAAGCAATGGGAGCTAAATTTACAGATGAATAAAAATATTTTCAATAGCATCCACTTTCCATTTAGAAATAAGTTTGACCCAATCATACTGAATAGCAAATCACCACATGTACAACATATCTCAACACTTCAACAGACTGTTTAAAGTCTGTTTCCAGATCTCTGTTGTTGCTGCAAGTCAACATAGATTTAAAAGGTCCTCGGAGGGGTGGAGGGGCTTCTTTTTTGGGAAAATTATGGTGGAAATGGCTGGTATGGATTTAAAGCATAAGACTCTGCAATTAAAGCTTTTGTCCAGTTAGTCTTAATGAGATATGTAAGAAAATGGAGTTTTAATCCACAATAATTGTATGCAGGGACCTATTTAAATTGTACCTGAGGGAGAAGTGTTGGGTGAAAGATCAACCATCTTCTAATAGTGGTGGCTTTCCTGTTAGGAAATCACTATCAGTTCAAGACTCCTGACTTCCGCATTTCTCCTCACTGGCACAAAAGTTTGTTCCACACAATTCCACAGTCAATACCAATACAAGACTACTTGGCAGACAGTGACTGATTGACCTAGAGATGGTTCTGGTGCCTCCTGGTATTGAGGCAGTGCTCTGTGCCATGCACCTGGGATTGTGGTCCCTGGGTTGGTCTGCTACAAAACATGGCTCGAGTGGGCTGGGGCAGACTGCCAGTCCCACAATGGGATCTCCTGCCATGGCAATTGGAGCATGTGTGGAAAAATGGTGGGTACTTATATCTTCCCCTGAGGCAAACAGCTGGAAAGTGTTCTTGGATCTTGTAAAGGTGCAGGGCTGATTGAAAGTCAGTATTATTTTTGGTGTTTAATCACTCAGGGTTTTGTGAAAACCTACCAGTTTGCCCCTGTTCCAGTGCATGGCATGGTCTATCCCGAGTCAGACCTCACCATGGTCACAGGTCACAGGTAGGAAGGCTACAGGTGTCTGTGTTGTATTGCACACTGAGAGTGCCTGGTGTATCCAGGAGCAGAGTTTCTCTTGGATGTGCAGTATCCTGGCATCTCTCCCTGCTGGAGTCCACAGGTCGTGTGCAAGTAATTGGCAGTTTAAACAGGGCAAGAGAAAAAGCTGCCCAGTTGGTAAGCTGCAGGGTCTGCAGCAGGCAACCTGAGATGGAGACCAATAGGTCAGACACAAAGAGAAAGACTTACAGCTGCCATTGCCTGGAGCCTATTTCCCATGTTACTGAAAGAGAAAGGAAACCTGGAAAAAAAGGAAAACCCCCACACCTTGAACATAATTTGCTCCTTAGTGACTAAACAAAAAAAAAATACAACCATTATTATTTGAGGTTTTTTATTTTGTTTGTGTTTGGTTTGTTTGGTTGTTTTTTGTTTTGGTTTTTTTTTTTCAGGTGTGTTCTTTACAGTCCCTTCCCTTTCATAGGGTCCTACCCTACAGGATTTTTATGTCAGGATTTTTTAATTCCCTGGGAGAAGTAAGTTTGGCAGCTTTAATTCTAGGTGATTGGCTGGGTGAGAATAGGGATTTAGTGAACATTAACCTCTGTAGGGATGGTTTAGGAGGCTTTAGAGGATTTTGAACCAAACGGAAGATTCAATGGTTGACAGATAAATGGGACATTCTCCGTAGCTTTGAGTAGGGGATTTAGTGGTGTGACAGACGGAATTTGATGGAAACAGGTAAGAAATAACACCTGGCTACTTGGGCATGTTTTTTGAAACAGAATGCTGAAAGGTGCATTTAATTTTGGATGACTTATGTAAGGTTAAGTCTAGAATGAGAAACTTCAAGAAGAAATGGGAAAAGAGACAAGGATTATTTGGTGGACTTCTGACAGAGAAAATTGGGAAGTTGGGCCACGATGAGGTATTTTCAACTGTGGAATTAGTGGTGGGAGGGGTGTTTGGAGGGGTGAGGGCATGGTGATCTTTGCTACGGCAGGGATCCAGTGTTCTAGTGCTTTGAAGACAGGGTAGAGGAGATTTTCTAAAGTCATTCTAAAGCACTCGGGCGGTAAGGAGTCATTCCCATGGAGAAAAGAAACAGGATCTTGGATCATTTATAAGAATTGGAGGGGGCTCATGAAGAAGAAATTGGGGGATTGAAGGTAGAGGATTATCTCCATGTTTTTACAACAGGACCTGATCTCAAAGACCATCAGGTTCCCTCTCTCCTTCCCTGTTAGTCTTCTCTTCAGACTACTGCTAAAAAGAATTAGCCAGAAGATCAAAACCCAGAATGAAATTTTAAGTGTGGGGAGATAGAGAAAGTTCAGGGTTAAGAGCTTCTACAGGAGAGTTCTGGGATTTGAAAGTCTTCTGGTTTGCCCTTCCCTGACCAGGAATCCATACAGCACTTAGTTTCTGTGGACAGAGAATATGGGACTCGTTACCCTTTCACGTTCCTCTCTCCATTTCTTTCTGAAACACAGCACCCTCAAACTGTTCTGCAGAAAACTTGTTCCCCTTATAGACTCTATAGCTTAAGAAGTAATCAGATGAAATAAAACCAAACATCCCCCAACATCCATCTGTTTTTCTAGGTCAATGTTTAAACAAGGAAAGCCTTGAAACTTCACAGTTCTACTTTGATCTGTAATTTGTATGGTTTAGACTCTTGGACTCCAAGGCCTCAGAGGTCAGACTGGACTCACTGGACCTCCTGCTGCTGAATCTGTGCACTCAAGTGCTGCCTCAGAAGCATCTACTGCATTTGCTGGTGCTGGTTAGATATTAGGTATTCTGCAATTCAGCAACTGAGCTGTACTGTAAATGTGTTCAGCATCCTTTGTTCTACAATTTAGAGAAATGAGATGAGTGAGAGGTAATGTGCAGAACTTCCTTCCAGTATTTTTATTGGACTCCACTTTGATATTTTAAATACCAACACACAGACCACAGAAGTGATGCTCCCTCTTCCCCACAATCACCCACGTGCACATACTACCTCCACTACTAAAACATTAGAAGAGCAGAAGCACAGACACCCTGACTGTGAAATCACTGAAGTTGCACAAATTGAACAATAGCTTTATAGTATCAACAGAGCTGGTACTTTTCAAAAACACATCATGAAAGTTAAGCTTATCTTTTACCTCCTGCACTTTGATAGTTCTTGGTGTTGTGCAGAAAGACTTTTAAAAGGCAGTTAGTGTTTTAGTGAAATGTTTGGACAAAAGGCTCCCAGAAACAAAAGCACTTTGCTTATACAGAAACCTGATTAGTCTTCTTCATACACCATCCATCCCACTGGATCTTGTTGCAGAGCTGCTGACAGGATGTGTTCCTGTGATAGGGTAGGTCTAAAGTGACTTTTTATCAGATAGTTTTTATTTTATGTGGATTTGAAAAATGCTTCCCCCCCCTTAAATATGAGTGTTAGGGCATAAACCATAAATTATCCTTCAACAAAAGGCTTCTACTTTCTGTAGGCATATAAAAAAGGACATTTCAGAATAGACTCCTAGAGCATCAGTTGTACAAAGCATATTTAGACAAAATAGGATATTTTCAGATTCTAAAACAAGTGATGGTGGCATTTCAATAGATGGTATTCTTCATTGTGAGTCAATGTTAATTAAATTAATGTTCTTGCATAATTATCCATGATGTTGAAATTGCATTTTTTGGCAGAAGACTTTAATCAAGGTATTAATTACTTGTGATTAAAAATTGTCTCTTGATTATATTTTCAAGAGGAAGATGGATAGCTCCATTGTTCTACCTAAATTCCAGCTCTGCTAATTGCTTTGTGCTTATCTAAATTACTCCAGCTGTTTATTCACATGAATGCGTAGATTGACTGGGCTGTTAGTGACTAATATGTTCCATCTTCCATATTTTCAGGTCTTGTCAAATTGATATCTAAATGCTGAAGTATGTTTTTGGGACCAGTCCACCTTGTTCTGTTGTCCAGAAAATGGCACTTAGCTTCATCCCTACAGGGAGTATTTCTACAGTTAACAAGAGATAAAACAAGGTAAGAGTTATTCCTCCATTGCACACATTAAATACAAACAGTTATGCAAGGTAATCAAGGTAATGTGCAGCAGTGAAAGAAAACAAAACCCACTCTCAACCTAGAAAATTAGTCTAAGGAAAAAAAATTGACAAAAAGTTATGAAAACTGTAAAATATAAAAGTTAATGGGTATTCAGAGTAAAACTATACCTGTAAATTTAATTTCTGCCTCTAAGCAACTGCTTTTAGTTCTTTTATACATTTGGTGTGAAAAGTGAGAAGTAAAGAACCAGAAGTCAGGAAAGTAAGCGGGTTTCAGTCAAGTTTTAGGTTACTGGTTACTGGGAAGGTTGTTTGCATTTTCCAGTGTTCAGTGTTCCAGCACACATAGTACAAGTGGTGCATGTTTTCTCATCCCATGACTTGTTTTCAGCCAAGTGGTCACGTCTTTTCAGCTAGGTTTGTTGAATAAGATTTTTCTAGTAATTTCCTTTTGTATGTATAGGTTGGGATTTAACTCTCACTTCCTAAATTTTTAAAGCATATTTTTCCTATTTCAATCTATAACTTTAGTATTACTTTATATGTATAATTGTACTAAAAAAAATAAATAATTTTTAAAGCTAAGTAAAAAAGTGATCATGCTCACTACAACTATTATATCAGTAGGATAGAAATATTAGATTGATGGATTCTTCCACCTTCATATCCCCTCTGTGACTCTGTCTCATAATGAGAATCTTTGAATAGATAGCCTATACTAGCTAGACTGCTTGTATGAAATTGTCTTCTTCAAAAATAACAGCTAAATGGTTTAAGGCTACTGATGGGTCACCTTTGTGAAAAGTTTCAGTATTAAGGATATTTTGTACAGACTTTTCCACACTTCTCTGTGGACCCTAGAGAAAATACTAAAGTAAAACTGCAGAAGCTTCTGAGGAATACACTTCAAATTCACAACATCACCCAGGGGAAATATCTAGCTGTGTGCATCTTTGAAAAAAAAAATCATCCACTTTCTTCTGTTTATTCACAGTGCATGTAGATGATTTTCCAATAATTGAACACAAACCAAAAAATTGTATTGGTACTGAGAATACGTGAGTACACTCTCTTAAATCCCTAAAGCTTTCTAGAAAACTTTTAAGCCCTAAATAATTATAAGTAGAAATGAGGCTGATGTGGCTTCCAGGGATTATTTTATAAAATAATTAATTAAAAAAAAAAATCTTCATTTCCTGGAAAACATGTCCTTGTTTCTATTAAGTATAACATTAACATTACCTGGTCAAAGGATAAAAATAAAAACAGATCAGGTGCAACACCCTGCAATATAATTTTATTCAGTGTGAGCTAATTTGATTTTTAAGAAAAATATACCGTGTTGTTGCTAAATAATTTTATCAGTTTTTGTTTTCTTTTGTATCAAATCTTATCTTGCTTTGAGTTCCTTTTAATAATTGCTAAACATGACAAACAATTTATGAAAGAATCATACATGCACGCACGTACACGCACTGTCAACACTATAAGTGCCCAAGCCAAATTCAATTTAATTGAATTTTTTTAGCACCTGCCTATCAACTGTTTCTTTTTGCAAGTCCTGATGTTTCTTTCTGTTATGTTCCATGAGGAAAAAACAAAGCCACAAAGCAGTTTCTTTCTGTGCATCTCACTGTGTTATCTTTGTGAAGCTCTGGCAAACAGAAGAAATTTCATCTCAATTTTTCTAACATTCCTTGAGAGTCATATCCAAAACAGAAACCCTTTTTTGAGTGATGATGCTGCAAAAATATCAGTAAGAGATGTTTAATTCTCTAAAAGAAGAAAATCTCTTGCCATTCTCCAAATCTTCAGACAACTTAATACTTTAAAATGTTATCAAAATTTTAAGTAATTTGAAAATCCAGTCTCTTTTTCAGAAGCTTGGTGTTTTTCAGCTGGAACTTGGTGTGTGTGTCTGCAGGGCTTTTTGATCAAAGAAATGGAAGGACCTGGATAAACAATCTGAAAAAGGAGCAGAAAAAAAAAAAGTCACAGGATAAGGTCATTTTCACTGCGTTTCAGTGTTCTGCCGATTCTGGACTGGGGATTAATCTCTTTCTTCTAACTGGTGAGCTACTGTTTGATGATAGTTCATCCCTAAAGCATTGGTTTAACATAATTGACTGAATTTAAGTGTGTTTAAATAATAATCCTCTCTTGCCCCTTGGCCCACTGCTGGCCCTCACAAATGGCAAAACCACAGATTCTGGTTCCTACTTCCCAAAGTCCATTTTGTCCAGGTAGTAAGTTAAGGTACTTGGAAATAGCACAGTTTTACACTACTAGATTCAAAGTAGAAACAACTATGTTGCAAATTACTTGCTTTTTAATGGCTTATTATTTTAAATTTGTATATATATGTGTGTATATATATTAGATAGTCTGTATTTAAGAAAAACGTGCCATTAGTTTGCAATGGGGAAGGAAACATAAAAGGAAAAAAGGATCTGGACAGTGATAAATGGGTTCTTTGTTACTTGATCCCATATGAAAGAAAAATTTGAAATCATTTGGTTAAAGACATGTCTGTATAGACATAATTACTGTTTCTGACAGAGTTTTTTAAGCTCTATTTTCTTAGCTAAAACATCAGTAGAACAGGTCCTAAGACTTTTTTCCCAGTGAACCCAAATTGAAAAACAACACCGGGATTCATGTTATATCATGTTATTGAGACTGGATGTGACACTTAATGTGTCATGGTCTAGTAAGCATGGTTGTGTTGGATCACGGGTTGGACTTGATGATCTCAGAGGTCCTTTCCAACTTGGCTGATTCTTTGATAAATCATGAAATTCAGTTTTGTCTATATTCTCATTTTAATAAAACGACCTGCTGTTTCTCTAGAACTATTCCTTTTCATCAACAACCACACCTACTTAGCTTTTTCTGCATGCACTTACCAAAACCACACCACTATGTGTGGTACTCTGCGACAGAGATGACAGAGATATATTTTATAGGTGTAGACACATGGCTAAGTGTTACTGAATTAGAGATGCTGAACAAATAAAGGGTCTACTTGTCCACTTTTAGCATGCCTCAACTGAGACTGAGCTAATGCACTTTATCTCACAGACGGGGCAGGACAAAAGCAGGCATAACCACTCAGTTGTGTCAGCTCAGCTGTTAGCATGCAAATAGTTGATCAGGGTAAGATGGCAACATTCAATCGTAAATTCATAAACTGAGTTATGAAAATCTGGAAGAAAAACTGCTTTTATGAAGGAAAATAAACACAAAATAATAATTTAAAAGTCTTAAATCTCAAATAGATTTTCCTGACATACAGATTAGTGAAGGGATTGCTCATTCATGTGCTAATCAGATAAATGTAGCCTTTTTCACACTCTACTCCATCCACACTCACACCTTTTTTAAAATCTAAATGGAGAAGAGAGGTAATGTGCACCTTTCAGCAGTATTGCTTATCTTACCTCTGGCTTCCACAAGGAGCTGTATTTACTACACACTTTGAGAATAATAATAACCTTTGCCACAATGTTTGAGGTTCTGTTGTGAAGATCAAGTTCTAGAAAATGAAACCCTACAGTAAACCCCTCACTTTCTGAGGTCTCCTTTTTAGGTCTTAACTTGTTACTCAGCAAGCTTATTTTACTGAAGTGTAGCCAGGTGCTACAGCATATTAAAATGTAAACATTGTGATGGAATAAATACAAATCAAATGTGAAAGCGTAGCTGGCACCTTTGAGTATAAAACATTATGTTGCTGTTAAACTGGCCATAGATACTGGAATAAAACATGTTTGACAGTGAAAAAAGTCCTTAGGCAATGTAGCTAGCACCATGTCAAAGGGAGAATGAAACTGTCTTTCTGTTACATATGGTTATTGATCACCGAGGCAAAATGTCTGTAAACAAAATACATTTAGTGTGTCAGCCTCTCCTACCCTATCTTTTACAAGCAGCACACTGACATCTCTTAAAAGCATGTAGTTTGGCACTTGAAAGCTATGTAAGACTTCAAAGGAACGTTGCACTGGAAAAGAGTCTCGGGAAACAATATTAGAAAAAATATGGAAAAAATCAGAAGGCCCATTTTCAAGAGCAGTGGGATGTATACTGCAGAGTTTTGATGTTTGAGCTGTTTTGTTACATTTTGAATTAAGATAGGATGGTATGTTGGCTTGAACAAAGAAATAACTTGAATTTAAACCTGGCTAAACAGTACAACTTCGCTGTCTCAAGAATATAGTGAATATCTAATTGCTTCCTTGGTGCCTTGCTATAAAATTCCACACTTTTAAAAATCATTTAATCATCATTTTATTGGATTTCTTGCTATGGTTCTGTAGGGTGTTGTAGTCAGGACTAGTCATAAGTATATATTCAGTTTACATGTGAATATGGTGCATAAAAAGAGTGTATTAATACTTATTAAGAGAGGAATAGCTAGACAAGGAGAAAAGGGGTGGTGGGGAGGCAAGCGGGCAGAGAGCCTGAGCAAGACAGAGACTTCAGGGGGCCAGAACCATCAGGGTTCCAGATCAGAAGAACTTACTGGGGCCAGCAATGGACCTTCTCTCCTGAAGTGGATAAAATAAAAGGAAACAAATGCCCTGGAAGACAAATTCAATTTCCTAAACTGAGGATGTGGCTTTAAGATGTTTATTTTAAAATATTCAATTTTTAACAAGCCTCTGAAAGTCACACAGAGTTAAACCATGTTTCATCATCAGACATACCACTGGAAATTTTGTGGTTAATTAACAGGTGATATTACCAGAGGAAAAGTTTTAGAGGTATTTTTTTACCCTAAGCAAACCAGAAGTGTTGACATAAGGTATCTTTTATATTTTTTTTTGCCACATACTTTTAAAAATTATTGTTATTAAACACGTTAATTAAATGTATGTGTTACTAAAAAATAATTTAAAGCACATTTGTATTGCATCTTCTTTGAGTAAATAAAAATCACAAAGTAGTTCTAAAGATGAATGATAAAAGTTAAATGTTTTCTATTTCCTAGTTTTATTATATTCACATTTACTTAAAAATATTTCAGCTCATTAGCTACTGTTTCATCCATACTTTTCAAGCTATAAACCAATCTGTTTTCCATATTGTTCATGAACATAATTGTAAGTAAAGCTTACAGGTTAAACTAACCATTTAAGAAAGAAGGAAGTTTAAGTAGCTCTTAAATAACTATTGCCAAATATTCTTCTTCTGAAATATCTTTTCAACTCTTTAAATCATACATATTAATCATTCAGTCATATTCACCAAAATTACACAAGTTAAAAATTTTCACAGAATACTTCTTACCTCCTTTGTTATTTCCCTTTCTCTTGTATTATGTAAAGAATACACAAAGCTTCTGGCTAATTTTCTGCTCTTTTTTCAGACAGATTGTGTATTGAAATCAATGCAAGGTTTTCTCAGTCAAGGAATTAATTACAAGGCTGAACATATGGCTTACATGGGCTCAGATCTCAGTTGCTACAAAATGGTGTTTTCAAACAACTGAGTTTGATTTGCTCCAAAACCTTGCTTTTGGCTTTTTTTTTTTTTTAAATTAGGATCATCAAGAAAATCTCAAATTCAATTAATTTGATCTGGCAATTATATGATATATTTGTACTTGCATAGGTAGCTTTTCCAGTTGTAACACTCTAGCAAATTGAGAAATAACTACCAGTTGATGTCTGTACCCTGTACTGACCCAGGAGAAATATAATTACTCTGTATTAGCATACAAATGGTCATAACAAGCACTAAGAGGCATTTTTTGTTAGTCAGCTAATGAGGAATTTAGTGGGCAGGAAAAAACAAAAATTAAATAATACTAATTTAATCTTATTACTTTTTTACCTTCTGGATAAAGCTGAGGATATAGACATGGTAGCATTGAATAAAACTACAGAATAAATTTCTATTTATTCTGTACTAATTTCTGTAAATAGATCCAGATTTAGAGATCAGGAATGCAATATGAGAGTTGGAACTGAGCATGTATGTAACAGGTTACATTAGATTAAAAGGCTGTTTTTGTATTTCATCTCAACAGCAGTACTTGTATCTTTGTTAGCATCGATTTTTGTTGGTTGAAGGGAAAGGAGTCATGCAGAAAACTAGGCAAATGTAGCTTATTTAAAATAAATTATTCTCAGGTAATGCAAAGACAACAAATCAAGACAATCAAGGACATGGAAAGATGATTTACCAAAGGCTGATCTTATCTGACAAAACTGGTAAATTTTTTGTAATTCATTTTCTAAGCAAAGGAATTGTCATAAATTTACCAGTAAGGATTTCATTTGAAGACCTTTAGTTAAACTGGACTTCAGAAGAAATTTATAGAAGAGGATGAACAAGGCAATGGGGAGAAGGCATTGAAAAAGAAGCAGCCTGCATACATACAGTAATTTGGAAAGCTTTGCAAAGGTTGGTCTTGGATTAAAAATGCCACAAAAAGTAGAAAGATGACAATCAAATAAAGATAAAAGGCATAAGCAAATGCAATTCCATAAAGATGAACTGGATAACCTAGTGGACAGGGATAATTTAACAGTCCATAAAATTAAATGCATGATCATGCATGTAAAGCATATGTGTGTTTTAATTTATGGAAGGTTTGCTGTGTGCTATCAACATGATGCAGCTCTGAAAACAGATAGCAGACATTACAAGGAGAAGTATTTCTACTAGAGAGGGTAGTGCAAGATACTGGGTTCAGCTCAGAGAAGAATGTGTGCAGTTCTGCTCCCTCATGTTCTAGAAGAAATTCAGATTCTTGCAAGTATAAGGAAAGGCTATTGGCTGAATATTAATTTGCAGAGTTAATCTTATGAGACAAGGCTAGAACAGCTTTTCTTAATCATGGTACTGAATGAAAGTTTAGAAAATATTTTTTCTCTCTATAATAAGCTAATAAACACTAGGGAGTGAAAAGTGACTATTTCAGCTGAAAACCAGTGTTTTGCATGTGAACAAAGATAAACAAAATGGTCATGTATAAATCTAGAATGGAAATTAGTAGAAAGGTTTTTTAACCATTTGAATGAAGCTTGAACCAATCTACTACAGTGCAACGGTGGGAGCAAAAAATGCCTAAATGGTTTTAAGGGGAAGTTTGAAGACACATTAGAAGGACTATTGTGTGATTTACTTGAAGAGAAAGAATGTATGTTTGATATGCTGGATGGCTCCTTCGGGTTCTTGTTATCGACATCTACTAGCAGCTTAGTGTTTCTGGAGTTGTGTTTCTGCAGCCAAAATGGTCACCAAATTGCTTATGGCTTCAGTAACCAAACACTGGCTTTCCAGGCAATAAATGACAGCATGTTTTCCTGAAGATGACAGGAAGCCAGCATATTTTACAGGGCATATAGGTCACAATAGAAACTCAGCAAGAAAACTGCTCACCTTACATGGTACCTTCTTTGCAAATCACCAGCTTTTAGGTTAGAGACATATTTGCATCTTGTAGTGTCTGTCAAATCGCACCTTGGTAGTTTTATGTTCATCTTTTAATGAACACTTCTTCAAAGTCAAGGTTTTGCTTGGGAAAGAATATTAAAATAGCACATAAACTGTATTTATACATACAGATTATAGATTTCATTTTTGTGCTTTGGTTGAGCAGCATAGTTTTCAAGTGCAAACAATAAGTTTCTGCATATGCAATACTAGGGAGGTTATCAAATACAAATTTGTGACTTTTTTTCTTATCCCCACACCCAGTAAAAGATGTAACTTCTGCAGAGATTTCTTTGCTAAACTGACCTACATTATAATATTTGAGAGGATTAGGGGATTTTTAATTATACTAATTATCCGAAAGAGATGTATGCATAAAGTAATGCCTTTTGGGTCAAAGGAAGTTTTACCCAGCATAATGAAATTCTGTTTATCTTTCAGAGTAGAATATTTACATTACATGACAAGTCTCACTGACTGTCAGTTATAGAATTTAGTTGACCTCTTTGGGGGAATCTGTAACAAACAAGTCAAAAGACTTTTAAATTCCTCCTTTACCTTTTTGAGTACAACACCAAGGGAACAGTTCTTTAGTGATGCTAATATTTATTTAATAAATATTTCAAGGTTTCATATCAGCTATTCTAGCTGATTCCACAGAATGACTTTCATAGTTGTCAAAAGAAGTCTGTACTTTTTCTCTCATGAAGAACTGTACCACAACACTTCAACACTCAACATTAAGTCAGAATTCAACTATTTGGGTGTGAGACATTTATTGTATCTGTCCCTCTTCACTCCAGGCTCAAACAGACTGAAACAATCAATCAAATAAAACAAAAAAAGGAAAAAAATTAACAAGACATTAGTGGCAGTAATATTTAGTTTATACACTGCAATCAGATTGAAATTACTGTAATAATTTTTTTAAAAGTATAATTAACTGTACTAAAACAAACACTCAAAGTAAAAAGGAAGGTATCGACAGATTCATGGTTAATGCTAATGTTATGAGTTCTCTAATCAGAATATAGCTACTGTGGACCCCATCAAATCACTTAATTACCTTTCCAGGATCAAGGGTCTTCAAAATCCATTTTTTACAAACACGTTGTGGTGTCATAAGCACACTTATTTTTTTAATTATATTTATGCTATTCTGTGTACGTGGATGTTATGGATATTTATTGTCTTAGAAGAGTGTGATTAGTGGGTTGAGATGTGAAAACAAGATACATTTCCCTGTTTGTGCTAAAATTAAAAGCATGTCGAATTCACTAAATTTCAGTAGATTACATATAAATCAGTATTTTCTGACAAAATAATATAGGGTAAGTCTTCCAATAGAACTGATTTCATGGTCTTGATGAATCATAAATTTCCCCCTGAAAATGTGTGATATTAATTAGACATCCATCAATAATTTATTATGGTGTTGTCAGAAGGCTATAAAGAGTGCAAAAAGCAAAACCCAATGTCACCTAACAGAATAATACATTAGCAAAAATGAGAAAATAAATTTCCAGTATATACTAAGTTACAAGCAGCATGCATCTCTCTATGCTGACTTGTTTTTATTGACAAAAGAGCACAGAAACAACTAGAAAGATATTATGTTGTTAGAGTTTAACTTCCCCTAAGATATCTAGCACTACGGACCAAGGTTTGAACAAGGGTGCCATCTGATCACATGAACTAGCTAATCTTCTCTAAATGCACATGTATACTGAAGGTGTAGTCAGGGAACGTATTAGACCATCAGGGAAAGCCTCCCCAGAAACTTTTGCTAAATAATTTGGTTTTAATTTATTGTGAGCAATCCAAGCTCTGTGGCTCTTTGAATTGCTTAGTTTTAACTATGCTGAAATGACCTTTTGCATGTGGAGGATACTGGAACACAAAAATTTTGGAGAGTTGCCTTAGAATTGTTTGGAAAACTTTCTTGTTGGTCTTCATCTGTTCTGTGTTATTATCACTGTGAGTTTTTTGTTTCTCCCCAGTTTAGCCTTTCTTAAAAAAGGAACGTCTATATGTTCTTAACGCCAGTTGAATTAAGTAAGGAAGTCTGATCCCAGATGTGAAAACCTAGGGAAAGAAAGAATTGATAGCCCCCCAAAGAAAATAGGAATTATAGCTGTTTTCTTTTCTACAAGACACTTTCTCTTAGGTCCAGGTTTGGAAGAACACTTGAACCTGAGAGAAGGCATTATTTCAAAGAAAGAAATAGTTCTAATTTACTTCAATGGGAATACTCCTGTGCTAGGGAATCACATGGATTTAAATATCTTACTGGATCAGACTTTTAGGTTTTGTAATTTTCACTGTCTGGATGGGGACTTGCTATTGGCTCACTGTTTTTACTACCCTGACAATAAAATTTGAAACCTCCCTGAATAGACTGAGATGGGAAGTTCCAGACTAAAAATGGAAATGTGTGAGGTTCAGTTATTGTTCATGCATTTTCCTCACACTCACGGCTTAAGTCTAGCAAGTAGATATGCAGGCATCTTCCCCAGACATACTTTTAATTGTGTATAAGCATTTATATGGATGTTCCCAAGTCATCATGATTTTAAATCTATAAACTGAGAATGAAAATTTTCTACTGAAAGAAAAAGCATCTGGTAACTCTGGATGTATTTTTGAGATGTGGTATATTTTGAAGGGTGTAGTAACTTTCTTAGTATAGATTCCATTAGGCACTCCTTCCAGTGGTAACGATTGCTGCATTTCCTTTGTCTCTCTGTGAGACAAAGGAACACACTACTGAGGATAAATTGAGCATTTTTTGTTACCTTTGCGTGTATTCCAGTTTGAACTAGAACACGTTTGCTTAAACCACTTTCCTTGAGGTTCTTTTGACATCTTTGACATTGTGTTGGGACTGTAGAGTTAGCCATTGTTGTTCAGTTGAAGCAGAGTAAATCTGAAAGCTGTAATAATACAATTGTGTACAAGAGCTCTTTAAAAGAGAAGTTTGGTACTCTTCATAATGAAATTTATGGGTTTTGAAGTTCAAGCAGGATATGAAGGGACAACAGTACTTTGTTTTTTGTCAGAATATAATAGCTTGAGTGGGGCAGAAAACTTATCTGAAAAGCATCTTCACAATGGGCTCTTTTGGTAAGATTTTTAATGGCAGAGGGTCCTTTTGGTTTCTCATTTAAAGAACCAGCCCTGCATGTTAGACTAAGTTCCTTAGTGTAGCTGATGTTAGGAGACATCATCTGCTGGCTCTGCTTTGAGCAGAGTGGTTTAACAGCACAATCTCCAGAGGTCCCTTCCAACCTCAACAGTTCCCTGAATGAATGAGTCAAAACGTAGAGTCACCTTGAAGTTGGGAGTATTGGTGATCTTCAGGTACTGATTTCTCCTGTTTAGAAGACTGAAGGTTGCCTTTGCTGTATGATGAGGACTAAAAGGATTTTTTTGTACGCTGTATTTTCTCTTACTGATTTTATTTAATGCAGCATGAGTTCACTGATGGACAGCAGGGAAGATGCTGCCCTGGCAACCAGGAGGGCCAACCGTGTCCTGGGGGGCATCAGGTAAAACATCGCCAGCTGGTTGAAGGATATGATTGTCCCACTCTGCTCTGCACTGGGGTGGCCTCACCTTGAATGTTGTGGCAGTTTCAGGCACCGCAATATAAGAAAGATATTAAGGTATTGGAGAGTGTCCAAAGGAGGGCAGCGAAGATGGTGAAGGGCCTTGAGGGGAAGCTATAAGAGGTCACTTGGTCTGTTCAGCCTGGAGAAGAGGAGACTGAGGGGAGACCTCATTGCAGTCTACAACTTCCTTGTGAGGGGAAGAGGAGGGGCAGGCACTGATCTCTTCTTTGTGGTGACCAGTGGACATAAGGACACAAGGGGATGGCCTGAAGTTGCTTCAGGGGAGGTTTAGGTTAGATATTAAAAAAAGAAGCATTTGGATGATAGGCACATGGTGTGACTGTTGGAGATGGTTCTGTGCAGAACTAAGTGTCGGACTCAATGGTCCTTGTGAGTCCCTTCCAACTCAGCATACTCTGTGATTCTGTGATTCTGTGATCTAACTCTACCAGTAGCAAAACACAGCCATATGCTAACAATCTCAACATCCAGGTCGACATATAGCCATTGCAAATAGTAGCTGAATAGTACATAATTCATCCCATTCAGGCTAAAGAACCAGATTTAATAGAGTAGTTAGATTTTATAAGCATTTGAAATAGCAGTTGGTTAGTAAAAACCAATAAAACAGAGGTTTTATAGTAATAGAATATATGTGTATCTATTACATAGCTAATCATGTCTGAATTTGTTTTTAACAATCAGTTAGTATTTACTGATTGTAGTGTTCAATAACTGGCTAGCTAAATTAATAACTGGAAAACTTAATCTTAGGTGTCAGTGTTTCTCATTCAAAGTGCCTCTCATTCAACAGCCTAACAGAATCAAGAAAAATGAAAAAAAGTCCAATATATATAAGATGTATATTGTAAAAAAAAAAAAAATGCTGCTGAAGCACATTTATTGAATGAAATTGTTTGGTTTCATTCTAGTGATCATTCTCAGTGAGACAACCAAAAAGATTTCTTACCATTTAAGCAGGAGCTACAACTCACAGGCAGACGGTTCATTGCATTTGTTTCTACATGTATTGAAAAGAGAGAAATGGCATTGTAAGGAATGACTGGATAATGTACTCAAACAAAGCATCATGACTACAGTATCCTTTCCTAGCAGTTTCCTTTTCCATAAACTTTATGATATTTGAATAGTGGGTAGGTCTTATTTGATTGATAGCCCATGTGCCCTCCCATATGGAGGCCTGGCCATGTGAGTTCTGACCTGGAGACCTGGCCTCTCCCCCAGAGAGACAACGTTAGTTGATCTGACACAATAATTAATGTAGTAAGATACCAATCTAGTCCTCCCTCATATCCAGACAGCCAGTGAAAGTAGGTGACAGAAACTGAGTTAATGAGCACCTCTGTGGATACCTCTTAAAAGCACCCATATTCTTCAAGGAGTTAAGGAAAAACATATATCCTCCAGAGGAAAACCATGATTCTTGTAATGTGGAAATATCATCTTATTTATCTACTCTTACCCTAAGTTACTGTATTTTTACTTTTCCTTAAAAAGTTATCAGAATTCTAGGGAAGATATAGATCAAATATGCTTGTTATTCTTTTCCAGCACCCATCCACATTTGAGTTACAGTTCAGTTTACACCTAAAGTGAAAGTACTGAGGGATACAAGAATGAGATTTTTTGAATTTTAAAAAACAAGTCCCTATTTAGAATTAAATCATGTCCATAACCCTAGGAAAAAAAAAACCACTTGCAAAATTAGGAATTGAAGACACTGAAAGTTGAAGCTGAACTGTGTTATGAATTAGAGATGGTTTCATCTTTATTGCTGTCTGACATACTGAGAAATGCCACATAGAAGCCCCTAGTATCTGTTATTTATAGAGTTTATATACATTCATTTTAAGATTTGTTCCTGTATCACTCTACTTTTTGAGGGCGGGCACATCTTTGGACATTTTTATTTGTCTGAGATAATATTTAAGTATATATTTACAGTTTGAACAGGACTCTGAATCATCTTAGTATTAATTCTAAGAAAGAGTAGGACTAGAAGCTCTTAACCAATACTTTCACACTTACAAAAAAAAGGTGATATTGGGATAGATCTACTCTCAAGATAAGTGTTCCCAAGTTGAGCTACTTTGATCATTGATTCTCTTTAGGCAGGAGACTGAATTTGACTGTAGTAACTGATACATTGATTGTGGCATCATTCACTGATGTAATGGATCTGAGAATAAAAAGTCCTCTGAATTTTAAAATTTACCATTTAGCCATTATTATAGCTAAAAAAAGAAGTGATGTATTTGAAGCAAGCAACTACTCTTGCTCATTATAAGGCCAAATTATTACTGTGTTTTTGATTTCAAGAACACATGATTAAAAAAAATAATCTTGAAATAGCCCAGACCATTTTTTGAAACAATATATTCCTGATATATCTACCCGGGCTATACTAAATGAATTGTTAACAACTGGAATTTTACACCATTAAAACATGTAAAGGAAAAAAACCAACTTGTATGAAAATAAAACAGACTTTCATATAGAAAGTAACTCAAAGGTATAGTTTAACTGATTTAATAAATTAGATTATTTTAGCTTATTGCTTTCCCACAAATGAATGCATAGAACAATTCTTTGCCATGTATCAGCAAAGCATTATTAGATGCAATGGTATCCTCTACAATGGCATCTTAAGCCAGTAAGGACTTTTGTGTCATCTAATTACCTAATGACAAAATATAACTCCCTAACCAGATCATTTGGAACTTCTGAACGTTGAATTTTCTAGACACCTTCTTTTTGGTTGTGTTGAAGTTATCACTCATGTGCCTAGAAATATTTTAGTTTTCTTGGCACAAATGGTGTTCTGAGATCTGAAAAAGACTAAAAGAGCAAGTGTATTCTTTTGTTCACATTTCTGGGGAAGTGCAATCCAGGAGACATTCAGGAAGTTTGTGGAACACAAGCTCTTCACTGCTTTCTCTTGGAGCAATAGCAGTTGGTGCTGCTGTTACTAGGTAAGAGTCTGGTGTTTAGGGACATAAATCAGAACATAAATCATGACACCTGGCTAGTTCTGTCCATTTATCCCACCTTGTTCTACCATCAGGGAGACCATCCTAGCAACTAGATTTCAGTGTGTTCTCTGGTGATAATATTCTTCACCTTTTCCAGTAAAGTGTGTATCTTTTTGGGAAGGAGATACAGTGGAAAATGAGCCATGCCTGATTCTGCAGTTGCAGCAAGGGGTATCAGCTGAGGAAAGGAGCTTCATCTTTAGGTTTTTCTTCCTTTTCTTTTTACAAATACAAGAGCCAGAAATTAGGGTGTGAGAACAGGTTTCCGAGTTGATTTGTAAGAAATACAAATTGTGTACATAAGTCAGTGAAATGGGTTTAATGTGTGGAACTTTCACAGGCCCCATACGTATACAGTTCAGTATACAGTGGAGATCATAAATGATCTGCAATAACTCTTTTCAGTTCTTCATTATCTCTTACTGCCTCTGATACCAATTCCAATGATAAACTTCAACAAGCTCCTCATTTGATCTCTTTATAAAATGTAATAATTTTCTCTTAGAATTTCACATTGAAAGAACCTTTTAGCTTGATTCAGCAGAGCATTTCTTCAGTTCTCTAAAAGAAAGTAGTTGCACTGACTGTTCTCTTTCTTCACCTGAACATATTAAATGTTAATTTATTTTTTTATTTATAACCATTTGGAACAATTGTAAGTCTATCCCATAGTTAAACAGTTAGATGGTATTTATATCAGAAATATTTTCATAAATTGTCATGTGCCTAAGTTAAGCACATTAACAAAAATTGTTGTACTTTAGAGTACTCAGTCTAATATATTTATCAAAACTAAATCAGACCGTGCTGTTTAATTTAAATTATGCACAGATTTTCCTCTCCACTGTTCAGATACAGACCTGTAGTTCATCAGATTTTTTTTTCCAATTTACTTTCTACCCTCCATCTTTAACATAATCCTTTCATTTTCAACTGTGCTTTTTAACAGCATGTGAATACTTATGTCAGAAAATACGGTTGAATTAATGCATACACACATATTTCCTTAAAAGTAAAATATTTCTTCACTTGTTGCTAATCAAATTGTTCTAGGTAGTTCTTGCCAGTATTGATTGTTATGCCAACATTTTCCAAGAACTTAGCTGATTTTAATATTTGAGCACTGTTTATTTTCTCTTGTAAAAAACATCTAATTACCATTTTTGCACGCTAATAAGACTTTTTAAATTATTTTTGAGAATGCTATGCTGTTATTATCTTGTATTGCACAAATCAAGAATATACTACAGAGGATTCTAGTGTGCATGTTTCATCATCTTATCACAGTAACTTGAGTATTAACAACAATAAAATAGTAATACTTCTGAGATTCTTTTGAGGTTTTAAATTGTTAGTCCTGTAGAAACAGTGCTGTGAAATGATGCCAATGTATGTTCTTGGAAACATTTATAGTAATAATATAGCTTCAGCAGGAAATACCAGAAATGTAACAGGTGCAATTGATTATATGCCTTATATAGGCATATACATATATATATAGGAGATACCCCACTTATGTGTTTTAACTCCTATCAATGTAAATCAAAAGGAGGTGATGTTGTCAGTAAGACGTATCACAGTCAAAATAATGTGCAGTGACAACAGTCTCATGCTGATGGAGTAGATCATGATTTTTGAAATGCAGAAGACATCCATAGCACAGCTGAGGTATTATAAATGAGAGGAAAATAATCTGATTTAAACATGCGAATCATTATGAACTGTGATCAAATTTATGCAGAAAGTTCATATGACTGATAGGGCCATGTCAACTTTATGTTAAACAGGTAGGGCTGCTTTACATTGAGTTGACTAGTGTGTTTGGACTTGACCTATGTTTTATTCCTGCCCTAAATGTTTGCAGCTTTTGTTATTTCTCAGGCTTGTAATTCTGGAAGCTGAGCACTGTTTTTTAGGAACTGGAATGAATACCCAGTAAAGGCAAGCATAAAAGTCTTGACTTAGAAGACAGTGCTCTGAGTCCCTATGGTGGTTAAGTACGGCATAAAGAAAAACTTTTCTTGTTTTTGTGAATTCAGATTTACAGAGTTACTTTACTAATTTTGAAATTAACATTTAAAACACATAAATGAAATACTACCTGCTTTAAAAAGCTTTCTCACTCTTCATTATGAATAAATGTTTATATTGTGTTCTAAGGAATTTTGTGCTAAGAATTGGAGATACATGCCTTATGTAATACGGAAATTCTAACACTACCTTCTAAAATTCCCGTAAGAGTAGAAGATTATCCATATGAGTTTGTATAAAGATAGGAATAATAGACAATTGTTAAGCTTTCCTATAAATAAAGCATATTTAATGTACATTTGCATCATCATTTCTTTGAAATTACATATTATATGGACATTTATATCTAAAGATTTTCCTTCAAATAAATAGCAAGAAAAATAAATTATTTGTAATTTGTCAAATAATGCTGACATATAATCTGCTGAAAATTAGATTTATTTTTAACTTTATTAGTTAATAATAGATAATTAGATAATGAGATGGCTGAGTTCCAATTTGTTACTTTTCTTTTTGAATTAACAAACTGTGTCTGAAACAGGAGCGAGGGACATACCAGATTCTGACAGTGTGTAGTTAAATCAAAGCTTTGCTGCCTGTTACCTAACCTTGAAGATTAGTGAGAAAATCCACTTGAGGCCAGATATCAGTGGAGATGGATGTCCAGTTGTCTTTGTTACCTGGTGGAAGATACTGTAGCACCCTAAGTTTTAAGTGGGGTGTGTAGTTTTGAGTAGCTGGCATGACACTAATGTACTGATCAGTAATTACTAGATAGTTTTTATTACTCATCTATGGAGATTTTCGTTTAGGTAATCTTTCAAGGTTATGCTGAATGGAATGTAAAAGAACAAAGAAAATGCCATTTTTAAAAATCATAAAAGGAATGTGCACTTTCTGATTCAGAAAGAAATCTTTCCTGGAAAAAGAAGCAAAAAGAGGTGTTAGGATGTGGATGGCTTTTCCATTTGAGCTTGCATATTTTATGAATAGGGCCAAAATCTGATGTCAGTTATATCACAATGATCTACTATCTATCAAGCAGCTTTACACACCCTGCCACACCATTTCATTTCCCCTTAACAGACTGTAGAGTACTTGCAGCACTTATTGCAGCATACGCAAAACTTGGATTTATAAATGCTTTTCAGGATTTTTACCCAGTCTTCCCTTATTCTTTTTCTATGAAATTACTTATACTGTATAGACAGTGCTGAAGGAATATCCCCAAAAATATCATACATTTTGTACTAGGAATAGAATTAATGCAGATTCACATAATTTACATAGGGAAGGTTTTTAATTGGTTCTCTGTAGTGATTTAATTTCAATATGAGGACTAACCTTGCTAAAAAAAATAACTGTGATTTTGTTATAGAATCATGAGATTGAGCTCCAAAGATTTACAGGTCTCTCCACTAAGCCATGTACAGATGATTCTTCAGACCTTTATTTTATTACCCCTACACACCTGGGAATGCAATTCCCAGGTATATTTTTGTCATGGAATTCCTTGGGTTTCAGGGTGAAGTCATAAGAGCAGGTGTTAATTTATGTGGAGTCACTTTAGGTTATTTCAGCATTTGCAAAGCAACCATATGCAATAATTTCATACTGCATAACAAATTCAGCATGGTGCTGGTTTTTGTATCATTACTAGACGCGGCCCCAGTTACACAGCAAGCAGAGTTCCCTCTGTAAGAGGGAAACTGCATATTTTTCATTAATGGATAGCTGACACATATTAATTTCTTCCTTAACAGTGACACTGACCAGAAAAGGCTGCAGCAGTTGATTTGTCCATTCTGCTGAATTCAGATAATAAGATACTCAGGTCTTCCTGCTGCTGCCGGTCATTTCTCTCTGGTAACTTTGTGGACACCTTGCTCTGTCCACAGAGGAGATGTCATTGTTGCTCATGTTATAAGACGTAAATATAAAAATTTTCTGATCTCCCCAAAATGCCAGGTTATGAAAACAGTGTTTTAGAATAAAGGACTTTTTTATTTTTTTCATATCGATTAGGCTGTTAGCTTGTAGTGATAATGAAACTCAAACCAAAAGCAGTCATGCTCTTCCTAAATATTAGAATAATGCTTTTTTTTTGTTTTCCAAGGTAGTGAACTCTCATACTTATGATTGACTTATCACGGACTCATTTTTTGAAAGTCTGTCATCATTAAACCCTATCATGCTACCTAAAGATGTATCTAATTTTATGATATACACTAGATGACTGTGTTTCAGCTGTGAAATCTGTCTATTGTTCTCATAAATCTTCCAAGGAAACTAGAGGATAGGAACAGGATTTCCTTTTGATGACATTACACTGGAAGATGTGTTCCAGGTGAGCAGTATTTCAGCAGCTAATTTTCTTCAGTTATGGGACCAGCTTCAGTCCCACAAAGTAAAATACATGAAAGCCCAGGCAAAACTACAATTCAGTGCATTCCCATCACTGGATACCAGGGAGAACAGACCAGCACCTCCTTCTCCACTTCCCCTCCATGGGAAGCTGGAGTGAGCAATGAGGTCACCCCTCCTTTCCTCCAAACTAGACAAACCCAGAGTCCTCATCTCCTCCTCACAGGATATTCACCTCAGCCATTTTGTCAGTTGCCCCCCATGCCTTCTGGATGCATTCAAGGACCTTCACATCCTTCTCAAATGGAGGGTCCCGGAACTGCACACAGTGCTCAAGGTGAGGCCACACGGTCACTGAGTAAGGTGGGATAATAATTTCTTTTGCCCTGCTAGTCATGCAGTGTCTGATGCACCCCAGGATGTGGTTTGGTGTCTGGGCTGCCAGGGCTCACTGTTGAACATCTTTAGGGATTAAATTACTACTTTCTTAATCCTCGGAAAATTGTGACAGACTTTCTTAGCTTTAAAATATTATGGAGATAATAACTTTGAAGGTACTTTTTCTGAAAGCGTTTAATAACCAGGACAATTTTGATAAATGACAGAAAAAAAATGAGTACAATAAATAGCCGAATATTTTAATAATTTGGAAAATTAGAATAAACAACACAGTTTTATAACTAATCTTATTTTAAAGCCAGATGATGTGACTGAAATCTCAAATACTTGGTTTCACTTTCCTAAAGAAAGCTTGGTGTTAAGGATTGAAATCAAAACCATTTGTAGTTATCAACAAAACTAAGCATTTAAAATACATTAAATAAGATGCTTTTTAAAAATTATTATTATTTTTGCTTCCTTAAATGCGATCTTTATGAATAACCTGTAATTAAAATCCCATAAAGCTTCAGGCTGTAATTCACTCTGAAACATTAACTGAAAAAGTTCTGAGTCATTATCTCTCCGATGGAAGATAAACATAACTGCCTCCTTTTTTTTTCCTCTGAAATAATGCTTGTGGGTAGACTAAGGCAGAGAACAAGGACATGGTAAAATAGTACCTTTTGGTTATAGATTGAGGCTTGATCCTCATGTTGTCTTTCATTTTGGTCTCATTTGTACCTTAATTTGGGCAGAGGTATTTCTAATAATTTTAATAAGTGGATCATAACAACTATCTGTTACAAATAAAGAATATAGTCTGCTCATTGTTTTTACAGTCTTGATCATCATTAACCTGATGATGCTAATTTTAATCTTGGTATTTTCACTTGAGTCTCTGAACCACAAGGAAAAAACACTGAATGCATGCATATCCCTCTTAATGATGGCTCTCAGCTAACTCACAATCACTGTTAATTCCAGCATGTGTGTAGCAAATATTTCAGTCTATTGTGTTTGATTTGTCTCTTTTAAAGGATGTGCTACTCAGGGATATTCCATTTCTTATGGTGGCAATATGCAGATCTGGCTTAAAGTGGATTTTGGAGTATGACAGAATTGATATAGAAACACATCTTTGTGACTCAGTTTCTACTCTAGAAAATTACTGTTAAAAATAAAATCTCAGAGATGAGTTAGTTTATGCTATAATGAAATCTGATATTGCTGCTTTCTTAACTAATATGATCTAAAAGAAATAGTAGTTAGGAGGATTATTTTCAGATATATTTCTAAAACTAAGAAAAATATACAAAATAAACAAGGTTAACTTTATATTCCCTGAATTCTCTCTTTCATTATCATGCCTGACTTCTTCACCTGTCTCCAGGTGGAATTCCCTAAATGTCTTGTTTTATATGGGAACACTGGGACTGTAGAACAGTGTAAATCAATGGCTGATACTTGTGAGATTCATCTGGATTTAGTTACACAGACCTCTTCCTATTCCTAACTCTGATACACAGCTATTTGTATAAACCTATGCTTAAAATGAATGTAACTTCTGTACAGCAGTAGGGACTATATTTTCAGATAAAGAATCTTTGAAGGAGTAGTTACATGCACTGAGCATTGGCCTCAAAATCCAGAATTTCATGTCCACTGTCCTTGTTCACTTGAATCTGGACATGCCTCGGCCATTTCATCCAAGCAAATTCGATATTGTCTGGCAAAGTATGTGAATCTTGACAGATGTTTTTTATTTGTTTCTATGCATTAATTATTCCTCTTTAGACTAAAATGATCATCATTTGGCATGATTTCTCAACATGTCCTTTTTGCAGATGGGTGTTTATATTAAACCACCTTTCCCCTGCCCCCTGCCTTATTTCTTTCTCATCCACTGCAGGATTAATGCCACTGAGTCAAACCACTACAACTATCCAGAATATGTCTCTGCAAAGAGATGGTAAGATGTTATGATTTAATCCTAAATATATCACAAATCTATATGAGAACATAGACATCTGGCACCTTGATTTTGTGTGCATAACTGTCTTGAATTCCATGAAACCTTGCTTATTTATACCTGCTGCAGATCTGACATAAATAGTCAAACTATAATTGAATTTATTCTTATGTATATTCATTGCTAGCTGTATTAGATTTTTCTTTGGATTTTCCTAAACATAATGGAAATAAGAATTGAAGTTTGATGATGTAAAAAAGCAAGTCCACAGTTTCTGACCATAAACTCTTGCCAGTAATTGAATCAGCCTAGATCTGAGCTGAAGCAGTCCGTCAGCATCCTTGCTGCATTCTGTCAATACTCTGTGCTCACTGGGCAGAATGTTTGCCAAAGTAGTTAAATACTTATCAGGAACATGTTTGTTAAATAGTAAAAAGAATAAATCAGAATTGACTTTGTGACATAGTGTGTGTTAGTGTATATATGCATGTAGATGTTTTATATATTTTAATATATTTTCCATTTCAAATTAAATCTGACAACAGAATCTTGTCATGAGTCTTCAAAGACTAAACCCAGGCTCAGAATAAGTGAGTCTTCTAAGACTTGCCACTACATGAAAAAGTTATCTAGACTGGCAGTATAAAATAATTATATCTTTATGATATCATAATATCAAATAATGATATTATATGATATCTTTAATGTTTATATCATAGAATCATAGAATGGTTTAGGTTTGAAAAAACCTCTAGGATCTTCTGGTCCAACCATTAACCTAACACTGTCAAGTTCACCACTAAACCATGTCCCCAGCTGCCATATCTACACATTTTTTGACCACTTCCAGGGATGGTGATTCCACCACTTCCCTGGACAGCCTGTTCCACTGCTTGACAACCATTTTGTTGAAGAAATTTCCGCTAATATCCAGTCTAAACCTCCCCTGCTGCAGCTTCAGGCCATTACCTCTTGTCCTGTTGCTAGTTGCCTGGGAGAAGAGGCCAACCTCCATGTGGCTACAAGCTGCTTTCAGGCAGTTGTAGAGAGGGATAAGGTCTCACTCGCCTTTTCTCCAGGCTAAACAACCCCAGCTCCCTCAGCTGTTCCTCATATGACTTGTGCTTCAGACTCTTCCTCAGCTCCGCTGCCCTTCTCTGGACTCACTCCAGGACCTCAATCTCACCAGTACTGAGTACAGCATTATGATCACTGCCCTGGTCCTGCTGGCCACACTGTTTTTGATACAGGCCAGAATGCCATTGGTGTTCTTGGCCACCTGGGCACACTGCTGACACCCCCAGGTCCTTTTTCCCCCAGGCAGCTTTCTAGCACCTCTTCCCCAAGCCTGTAATTCTGCATGGGCTGGTTGTGATCCAGTTGCAGGACCTGGCACTTGGGTGTGGCTGAAGTCTTTTCCCAAAATCAAAGGACTTCCAGATTCTCAAAACATTTCCAGAGGAGGTCCTCCTCATCACAGTAGCTACTCTAGTACTAACATATATTTTCCCATACCTCCGCTTTTCTCTGATTTATGCAAATGCTGTTGAGCTGGGTCATGGACATGGAAAAAAGTCTCTGTTATCTGCTACCTATTACATGTGTTTTAGTGACATTCCACTTTATACCAGAGTGGGTAACATTGAAAGAACATTTAGCGAAAAAACATAAATCTGTACTAATTTTCTGTTTTATCTCACTTCCTCTGGACCTGTAAGTCAAAAAGAGCTAACAGCTTTCTTTCTAATGAGAATTTAGCAGTGAGACAGCCATTTTACATCTGGATTTGGAGTTGTCATGGTTACACATGGTAGATACTATCCTTTTTTTTATCTGCTTAGGGTTTTTTTCTTGAACATATTATAAAAATTAAAAATAAATCATTATTATACATGATTTGTTAAATAGATTTTAGAGAAAAAAGAAAAAAATTCAGATTATAAATATCATTTGAAGCTTGTTTTGCATCTTCTGTAATTGCCATTTAACATTATGTGTAATTAGGGCAGAGTTTAATAAACTTACATTATTTAAATTTATTTTCTCCAGAGTGGAAGGATTTTATTCTCACAGTGATGCTGAAGGACTTAGTTGGGAACACTTAGCAGCAACTACTCCTATTAGTACATGCAGGGATGAGTGCAGTAAATGCAGATGTCACATCCTCTTCAAGAGGCAACATTAAAATCATATTTGTTTTTCAGGGCATTTTGTTCTTGTAGAAGCAGGATGGTTGTTATAAACTGATGCAAGAAATATTCACAATGGAGATATTTCTGGAAGAACAACTACACAAGCTTAAATTAGTAGTATTTACAAATGTAAAACTGATATTGAATACTGATCAAGTTACCAGTCTTCTAACTTATTATATTGCTCAGAGAAAACACTGATTATAATAATATTTCTTATTTATTTGCTTTCTGAACTGCACAGTTATGCACTCCATTGAACATAATTGCAAGCCTTCTTTGAAGAGTGAAGAACCTGGTCATTCTGCTTGTGTGTGTGTGTGTGTGTGTGTGTGTGTGTGTGTGTGTGTGTGTTATGAAACTTGGATGAGGCTGTGATCCTTATGGATCCTCACTTCCTGGTTCAGATTACCTGATTGCCAAATATTCTTTCTATTACCCAGGAAAAAAGCAGGATGTTAAAAAATTGGACCACCACTAACCTCCACTGTTGTGGCTGAGATATATACTCCAGGTGAAAAAAATGGAAGACAGCTTTTTTGCTCTTTCTTGAATCTTCATGACCATTGTTTGTAAATGGATTTCCATTCCAAACTGAGGGCATAGTTTCTCTTTCTACTTACTGATGTCATATTTATTTTCAGATCTTTTAATCTGGGGAATTGAGATTTAATGCAAAATGATGAATCTCTATGAACTTGGACTACATAACTTGGCAAAATAGTGCAGGACCAGACTGCCATGGCCAGAGGAAAAAAAAATTACTATATTTATATATTTTCTAATGTGAATCATTTAGACTGTCTTAAAGATCAGATCTAGTTATTGGTACCCTCCAGACTTTTTCACAAGCAAACATTGTCTCCTACTAATTGTTTCTAGAAAAGGCTCATTCTTAATTCGTAGTCTAACATGTGTAAACAGATTTGGTTGGATGAGAGTGCTGATCTGAATTTTATAGGGAGAAGCCATAATTCAGTTCTATGACAAAGTAGCACATGCGACCTTAGCATGCTGTGACGGGGGTGGTGAAACCCCTGTTATCTTCCTTTAAAATCCCATGCTTAGTTGTCACTATAATTATAATATTGGATTTCTTGGTCAAGTTTTAGCAGAAGGCCATACTTCTGAGAGTTCTCACAAGGAAGTGGTATGCGCTCCCAACCTTTTCTTGTACATGGCCATGAAACTTTCTGTATATTTTTTTGATACAGTTGCCATATTTCCACACAGAAACTTTGGAAACTTTTGACCTCAGAATCTGTGGCATACTTGTAAAAAGAATTGTTCAAATCCCTCATCTAACAAGGGCAGAAGTTCTAAAGAGAAAGAAAACATACAGAAATTATAAGAAAAATAAATTAACAATCAATGTTCTTGCCAGATTTACTTACAAAATTCCTTAAAGGTTCATTGCCATGGTACAATACATGAGAAATATCCCATGGAGAAATGTGAATGCCTTGACATGAGCTTTTTATATTGTAATTAGAATATTTTTATTGTTAAATAATAAAAAGTGGTATATAATCTATTTTTAATATATACATCCACATTTTGTGTGTGTATATATTTATCAATCAAAGCCAAATGCACGGAAAATTAGATGCATGCATTTTGCAGATATTTATGTTAGTTATAACTCAAGATCGAAACAACTTCTTCTATTCAATTGTCATGTAGTGTGTTTAGAATGTAAATTAAAACCAGCCAATTGTGTCTTTCCATTAAGTTCACCAGAAGGTTAGAAATGAAATTGTGTCTAAACAGACATGGAGTAAGACTGTTAAACCAGATGGTTCTGTTAGTGACCATGGAAAAAAATCTTATTACTGGCAAGACATTAATGTGCAGACTTTTGCAGTGCTTCAGCAAAATTGATCATTATATTATTCCAAAGAAAATCTTTTCTGAATAACATTTTACATGTATTTTTAGTTGGAAAGTGACAAAGGGTTGCCTGAGTTTATTTGGAAGTATTTATTCCTAGCTTTTGCCCAGAAAGCCAATCATGTCCTATGTGTCATCAAAAGAGGAGTTTCCCTAGCAGGCCAAGGGAAACGATTCTTCCCCTGTAATCTGACCTTGTGAGACCTCACCTGGAGTACTGTGTTGAGGTCTGGGGCTCCCAACACAAGAAAGACAGGGCCCTGTTGGAAAGAGTCCAGAGAAGAGCAGCTAAGTTGATCACAGGGCTGGAACAACTCACTCATGAAGGCAGGCTGAGTGAATTGATGTTGTTCAGCCAGGGGAAGAGAAGGCTCTGGGGAGACCTTATAGCAACTTCCAGTACCTAAAGGGGGCCTAAAAGAGAGATGGAGTAGGACTTTTTATAAGGGCGTGTAGGGACAGTACAAGGGGGAATGCACTTAAGTTGAAGGAGGGTAGGTTTAGAAGAAATTCCTCACTGTGAGGGAGTTGAAACATTGGAGCAGGTTGCCGAGAAAGATTATGGACTCCCCATCCTGGGATGTGTTCAAGACCAAGCTGGATGGGGCTCTAAGCAACCTGGTCTAGTAAAAGGTTCCATGCCCATGGCAGTGGGGTTGTAGCTAAATTATCTTTAAGGGCCCTTCCAACCTAACCATTCCTGTGAATTTCCAGAAGCTGTCTCCACACACATGCAGGAATCAAATCACTCTGATTCCATTAGGTTTGTCTGGTGGAAGGCATGGTCTGCCTCCTCCAGCTGCAGAGAACTGGCACTCCTCAGTGCTTGTCTCTGACATTGCAGCTGTGACTGTGTCCAGGACAGCCCCAGCTTTTCCCTTCTAGATTCAAGCAGATACCAGTCACTTCTTGGCTGTTGGTTAGTACTTAGATTAATAGGGGTTTGATATGACAAAGTCCAATGTTCATCTTGATGCAACAGAGCAGAGACTTGCAGGGAGAGCCTTGTATTATCTCAAGGGTTCTATGGGAAAGTGGAAAGAGTGAAGATATAAAAAATATCCATCTCTTTCCACTGCTTTTTTTATTCTGCGATTCTAAAGCATTCTTTATTCTGTTCTGTCAATTTAATTTAATTTTGCAAGTTTACAAACATTATCAGAAATGCTTTGAAAGAGAATACAAAGTCCTGAAGAGGAGAATTAGTTTACATCTTGGGCTCCTGGGATGAATCAGAAGTTGAAGCAAGGGGGGCAGTTCTTTGTCATATTAGGGGCTGGCAAACTTTCAGAAAACTCTAGGGAGAATGAAATAAAGAAAATCATCCGCACTTTGTTGAGAATAACAGCGGGGGGGGTGGGGTGGAAAAACCCTATCAAAACCCAACCCAAAACAAAAAACGGATATGCTTTCCAGGGCCTGTGACAGGCATGAAATTTGTATGTAGGAGCTGCTTCTTCCTTTGAAAGCCCATAATGAGAGTAAAATATTTCAGAGGGACTACTTTGCTTAGTAACTATGGCATAATGTTTCCTTATGAATATCATAAACAAAATTAAAATTAATGGAGAAATGCAAAGGTTGTTCCCATCATGGTTAGAATACAATCCTCAGGGACTGCTTCTCTGTGCAGGGATGGCAGGCACTCTTCAAATGACTGTCTTTGAAATAAATGCTTCAACTTCCACTGCACATACGAAATGGGGAAAGCTACTAGGAAAGAATTTCAGTCATTAATCCATCCATTTATCCACGTCTCTGTCTGTGTGTCTCTCTGTATATATCATATATATACAAAGTGTGTACAGATTTATGTACCTATATGGCAAAAACTGGGTTAGGAATGTTATATTACCTCATTAGAACACAGTTTCGAATTAAAAATAGAGGTAGTCTGGAAATCCCTGTGGAAGTTTTTACTTAAGTCACCAGACGTCATACCAAAAAAAAAAAAAAATCTGCATTTTTTTATCCTTTTTCTTTCCATTTTTCTTTACACATGCAAGGTCTAAGCATTTTGAGTTTCCTACTGCATTTCTCTCAACTTCTTACTCAACCATGGAGACAGGCTAGAGAAAGCTCTCTGTAAGGACTGTGTAGTAATAAAGGTAGATAAAAGGAAAGCATAGAGACTGATCTTGCAAAATTCAAAAAAAACCTAAATTTCTCACAACTTATCTTGAGATGCCACAATATCTTAATTTTGTGGTTTCTGGACTGCAAGTGAGATTTGGACAATTGAATGTCTTAGCCTATAATCAGGTCCACGAGAATGAACTCCTGCACTTTAACATTGACGGTACATTTCAAGGGCAAAGTTTGTTTTCTGAACAGGGCCCAGAACACAATATATGTGTCTTTATTTATGAATAGGCTTTTCATGTTTGATATGTGAACATGTTGTAGACAGTGCAATGTGTTTATAGTACTTAAAGATCTGTCCTTCAGCTTAAAATGAAAGGAACTCAAACAAAACTGAATTTAAAACATTGTCCTTGTTCTTTCTCAAAATCACTATTTGATTAGAAATTCCATTTGGGACAAATTATTTTCCATGAGATACACTACACGGATATAAAATGCTGTGGAAAAATAGCTTCTCTTCTCAATTTCAGGACAGGATTCACCACCCTCAGAGAAGTTATTAGTGGCTGCATTTGCATCAAAACTACTGCACAAAAAGCTTAGAATGTGCAGTGGTTGGTGAAAACATGCATCATATTTTAAAACTCTATAAAAAAATCTATCTAAAGCAAGCACTTTGTCCAATCCCAGAGCATTTTAAAAAATTTAATTTTTCCAATTTATAAAAGAGTTATCTTGTATTTACCTGAGAAAACCATGACCCAAAAGGAGAAGAAAGAACAAACCCTAGCCTGAAATAATGTTAACCAACTTGATCTTATAAATCACATAATAAATAAATATATGCTTTACTGTTCTTGAAGAATTCAGCCATCATCACAAAAAAATATATCAGGTTTGAACTTTTCAGTCCTTTGTTGGTCCTGCATCACAAAATCAGACTGAACAAACTTGACTCCAGAGTTGAGAGCTCTGTATTAGCAGATCCTTTTTCTTCTTAAATTAAATTATTTCAACTTGATTGCTTTTGATCCCTGCCACTGAGTGATATTACACAGGGCACAGGGGTTGCAAAAATAAGGCAAGTCCTGGGATATCAGATTCTGATTTCCCTCCCTCTGCTCTTTTGAGAATTTAACATTTAGAAATATGAGATATTCATGATCATCTCTAGTAATCCAATTTATGGACAGTTCCATTTCTTACTAAAGAATTATTCTCAAGAATGCATAAGAAATTAATTAACTGAAAAAAACCTGTTTATTGCATTGAATTTTAAACTTCAGAGTTGTCTCTATGTTAGGGATTTGGTCCATCTTTAAAATCAATGGTAAATACAGTGTTCTTCCAGAAGGCAATTCTTGGCTCCAAATTAAAGAGGATATTGAAGGAACTTCTAGTGAAGTAGACTCTCCTAGAAAGTTTCTAATATTTTCATCATAAGGAATTCAATTTGCCTGGTTTCCTTATCGGTGTAGGGTATCCCACATATCCAAATTAAACTATATCGAACCTTAAATATTTCTTCAATTTTAGCATGGGTATGACTGTGTGATTAGGTCTGTAAGACCTGCAGCAAGAAAGAATGATCATAATATTCTTCAGGGTGTCGTTGCATCAAGTTCTACTGTGGATTATGATCCAGACAATATACGATGCCAATATATTGATGAAATTGCATTAACCAGTATGTGTGGACCTGAGAGGGCTGTGGTCTTCTACATCTGGTGCATATTACATTAGATACTCTGTGTTTGAGAAATTTTATCTGAACCAGGTTTAAGAATGGGTCAAAGTGCTGTTAGCATATACGTACCTCTGACATTTAAACAATTCCATAATCTTTTAGGGATTTTTTCCTTATCTTTTTGTTTGTTTGTTTGTTTTTTATTTCCCTATCTGTGATTGCATTATGTGTGTGATTAGAAGATATTTGTAATCAAATGCAGATGGTGCATGAGCTGAGGAGAGATACAAGTCAGACGCTACATAGGGCAGACACAGTTTTCTGATAAGGTAAGAAAAAATTACTCCCCAGTAGTGTCACAGCAGAATCAGTTGCAAGGCAAATTGCTCCAAATCTGGAACAGTATCACAGAAATTAAAAGGAGAACTTTGGGGCTGCAAAATGGAAAAGGGGAGATTTACACAGAGAGGATGTCCTTCTGATATGTGGGTGAGCTGGACTGGAGAGGGTTCTCAGCACAGCCAACAGCTGTATAGGGCAATCTCATTCATACATTTAATAAGCTCTGCATTTAGACTACTGAGCTTTGACGCATCTAGCCTTTTTCTAGTAGAAAACTTTTTCATTTACCTGAAGTGATCTTATACTCTGAAGACAGAACAAGTCCCTGGTACCACTTTCCATTCTGTTTGCTGCTGTAAAGAAGATTACAAGGCATGATCTACTTCCGTGTTATGAGAGGCTGAGCTTACTAAAAGCATAAAGGGCAAGAAAGTGAAATATTTGAGTATATTCTTGACACAAGAACAACTTGAAGCTTGGAACTGAAAACATGGTGGTCATATATGTATGTTTAATTTAGATAAACCAATCCACTCAAATAACAGCTGGTTAGAGTGACCTCTCTGTGGAAATTACAAAACCTAATAGTACTATACTAAAGTAACAAAAAGCAAACAAACAAAAAAAGCAACCCAGTGTTATTGGTTTTATTTAAATTTGCATTTTTTTTGCAGAAGTTATAATTCTGTAAATACAAATTTCTGCCTCCTTTCCTCTGGGTAAGTGAAAACACATTTGTACATTGTAGAATAAAAGGCTTAGGGATTAAATGAAAAGTAAAATAGCTGTTTAAGAAAAAGTTTACAGTTCGTCAAATATAAGAGCCTCTTAAAATACCTTAAATTTGCTCTTTTTTCAAACCTCTAAAAGGAAACTAGAATTTTCTAAGTGTCTTGCAGCTCAAATGAGGTGTACAATTTTAGTATGAGCTGGAATCCACTAAATAATGTCTGAATTCACTAATGAAAGATTATGAACAGTATTATTTCTAAGTGTAACCACCTGTTTGAAATGGATACATAGAGTGTTTTAAATATGAAGATCTTTAGTTTTGCAACATCTCAAACATAAAAAACATATATAAGCATCATTTGAAAGGGGATTTGAAAATTTCTAATATTTGAACAAGGGCACAACGTAACAATTTTCATTTAAAAAAACCCCCAAATCCTCTGCTTTCAAAATCTCTGTCCTTCCTGTACACGAGGCAAATGTCAGTGGCATAGGCAAATGTATCAGGATTTTTCATTTCATGTTAATTCCCACCATACTGTTAAAAGTGGGTTACATGTATAAAAATTAGGTGGCCACAGAGGAAGAGAGTATAATACAAATATCTGAATTAAAATATTTTCAGATTTTGTACTGAACCTCAAAGTGACAGACTTTTGGACAAAACTATATATTTTGTTAGCTCTTATTTTCTTCACCACCTTTGTAGAGCATTTGAGGAAAAGCTTCATACTTCAGATAGTCACAGAGCCTTTAGGCTGAGGAAGGACGCTGTTATTATGCTGCTCTGCCCGCAGTTTCCTACCTGCCACCATGCCCTCCCTTCTGTTGGTGTAAGCATTTATAAAGCTACACAAGTGACTAGATTTGGGGAAAAAATCTGAATTCAAGCTATTTTGATAGATAAAAAATATGAATTGAAAAAGCATTCAGAAAAGATACTTGTACTAGTGCATGGAGGGCAGGAGTGAGAATTACATAGGCATTGGATCTTAATGCTGACTTATGACAATTTACAGAGATGAGAAAGACATGTTTTAAATATAATTTCATGAAGTGGTAAGAAAAGCAAAGGTGTCATTAAGCCAGATTTTAATTTCCAGTTTCATAGATGAGACAACACTCCTGACTCAAGATCATGATGCATAACAACATTAGTATAAAATTAGTATAAGTACCACAAAACCACCTGCCTGTGAACAGGCCTAACATAAGGAAAGAAAAGCACAAACCCTAAAAATATTACTTTTACCCTTGATTGTATCAGGAAGTAGTACAAGTGAGCTGATGAACTATGGCAAGGGTAATGACCACATATGCTGAATCCACTGCCCAGAGAGACAATGAGTGAAGCAGTCAAAGCCTTTGGGCACAAAAAAGGAAAGATTTGTAAATTGTAGAGATTTTCTTCGGATTGAATTTTCCAGTTTCAAGCAAAAGTTTGATCTAAAATAATAGTCATTATTCAGCTCTAACAGCTGTGTATTTCTGTGAGTAACAGCCCAAATCCCACGCTCCAGTGCCTTTTGACTTTCCCTTCAGGTAGTGCATTGCCTTTTTCTTGTTTATTGATAAATACAAATATTTGAAAGCATAGCTCTGTTTTCATGTGAAAATAGGAATTATAGACCTTTTTGAAATAGGTGGGGTCAGAATCTCTGTGGCAGGCACACTGTGCTAATATTTTTGTTCTATGAAAAGCCTTCTAGATGGGTCTGAAGATATCCTAGTGGGTCTGAAAGAGGTGCATATGAACTTTACTTGTCTAAGGAAAACAGCTGTAATGTCACCAATATTTCCAAAGGCTATACTTTTGGGTCACTTCACTGAAGACTAGTTTTAACATTTAAGATATTCCTAGCAGCACTTCACAACTGTGCTATTATCAAAGCTGGAAGGCTGGAATTAAGTTGTCATCACTGTCACTTCTTCTGAAAGTTGGCTTAGTTAAGTACAGCATCCATGCTATTATACCCTGAGGAATATTTTACCACAGCCTAATGAAACACATCATTGCTCTAAGAATATATAATCTTTTCTGGAATGAAAATTAGGTACAGAAGAGTCTGGCCACATTATTACCCACATATGTATGTCAGTGTAGTGGTTTATTTGGATCCACCTTGAAAACATTACCCTGCATAAGAAAGTATACAGATGCAGAGGAAACAGTAGGGCTGGGCTTACCTGGAGATATTTGGTGCATCATATAGTTCTGCATGACTTTAACAGCTTCATTTTGTTCCTCAGATCCTGCTCTGCTCTTTGAGACCTTAATCTAAAGCCCACTGAAGCCTCTAGAAATAGGTGTTATTAATCAAAAGCATACTGTGGATAACATCCTTACTTGAAATTTGTGCAAGATTCAGGAATTTATTCATATGAAACACATAGTTGATTAGGATGCATTTTTGTCCTACATTTCATGTAACTGGCATAGAAGCAAGTAATGCTGTGTAGTAAAAAGTCTACTACATTTCAGTTTTCAGTTGTTCATGATGTTGTGGGTAAATGTTATCCAGAAAAATTACTGCTAAGTCCTTCCTTTTCACAAATAAAAAAAAAATTGAAGAAAATTGTGAAATAGTTTATACTATATTCTTCAACACTCAATTAGATTCTTTCAATTTAAAGTAACCTTATGCTGTAAATTTACTTCAGCTTTATATCTTAAAAAAGTTGTTTTCTTTTTCAGACTCACTCTTTTCCATTTGTTCTGCAATGAAAATGAGACATCAGTTATGGCTACAGAGTAATTCATAGCATGCAGTTGATCTATAATCAGTAAAAAATCATTTGAAACTTATTTAGTAGGAGTGTGAACATGTATATGCTCCATTTTGCATCCTTCAAAAATAAGGGGGAAATGATTTGAAAGATAAGTGTGTGATTCTGTTTTCTGTTTATGGATTTCCATATGTAAGTGGTATCTGAAGCCTGGAGATATAAAATAAGGAACTCCAGATAAAAGGCTCCCCAGAAAACTTACGTTGTTAATAGAAAAGGCAGTCTAGGAACTGGTTTATAATCAGAACTCAAATGTGGACTGTGAATGGTAGTACAGGCCATTGTCACCTTTCTTGACATTTGAAAGGTATAGCATTTGTTCTATCTTTCTCTTTCCCTCCTTTCTATATTAATTTACTCTCATGAATTCCTGGAAGACTGAAACATAATCCTAACACTGCTTAGAAACAACTATTTTTTTTTCTAAGTAGGCAGCAAGTACTCAAAACTATGTATTTTTCAGCTTTCTTGAAAGAAAGTGAAAATAATAAAAATTTATGAAGGAATAGTTCAACTATGACAAGGCTGCCTGATTTATACATTTACAATATTTGTATCACCTACTGTTTCCCTTGCTTCCATTCAACAAATATTGAGACCTGCCAAATGTCTAACAGCTTCAGAGCTTGGCTGTTATATCTTCTGTCATGGTTTTCTAATTCTTTCTAGAAGGCTTTCTAATTCTTTCTTCTTTTATCAACAGACTGACTTGAAGCATATGTAAAACATGGTTTATTTCTGTAACCATTTATTGGTTTACAATGTTACTCATGCATTTTACAGCAAATATTGTAGAAAAATATGTAAGGTAGGTAGCTAGGCTGTGTTCATTGTATTGTAGTAAGTTTTTATGTTTGGTTTTTTTTTTTTATTACAAAGATGATAGAGATAATTTGCTTGTTTGAAAAGAAGAAGTCTTTGGGGCAGTGTAGTGGGAATAATTCCTACATAGTTCCTTGCTTTTAAATTGTTTAATTTTAATATTACTGTAACAAATTGAGCTGAGTATGTTGATATATAAAGAAAAATTAATGTTCTCCAGAGTTTCAGGTTTGTTTTGAGCATATATATCCTGGAAACTTTTCTTGGTTTCAGAGGGCTTTATTGAATCAGAATGAATACAACAGGATTTAGGAAGAAATGTGTTTAATGAACTGCATCACAAAAAGAAAAACAGAAGATAAAATGCTATAATGTAATGTCCACAAAACCATTGGCATAAAATTCATGATACAGATTTCCCCTACAGTATATTGGAACTTCTCCCACAGTAATTGAAGAAATATTTGTGGAGCTAGTCATGCGTCCCTATTAATCTGGAAAGAAGCCCCAAACATAAAGCTATTTGAGACATGTTAGAGATGTTATCTGTTGTATCCTACAGATCTAATTTTATGCTTACAGGTGAGTGCTTTATATGATTATGTAAATACATGCTTAATACACACCTATTATGTAGGTGTGCCTGAATCATAGGTGGATGCATATCTGTAGCATTTGCACGAGTTTCTTCAGAACATCTTCAGGAATCACACATAGTTGTTCATCTGTAGTTTGAGCTTGCAAACAGTTCAGAGAATCACAGAATGTTCTGAGTTGGAAGGGACCCACAAGGATCATCGAGTCCAACTCTTAAGTGGTGTTATTAGCATCACACCAACTGAGCTAGTCTCAGTTCTTTATGCTGAGAGAGACTACAGAATTACAGACTTCCAAATTCATATACTAGGATGTTCATAGCTTGTGGGCTTGAATGCTGTTATTTTTGTTATGTCTGTAGAGATGTGGTTTGAGAGTTCACGTCATCAAGAAGTCTCTTGATTTCGCTTTCACATAATTCCAGAAAATTTGAGGTTGGAGGGGAACTCTGGATGTGATCTGGTCCAAATTCCTGCTTAACTAGTCACCCAGAGGCAATTGCCCAGGACCATGGCCAAACAGCTTTTGAATATCTCCAAGTGGGGAGACTGCACAACTGTTCTGGGCAACCTATACCAGTGCTCAGTAAAAGAAGTGTTTCCTGAAGTTCAGAGCAAACTATTTCTGTTTCAGTTTGCACCCGTTGCCTCTGGTTCTGTCACTGAGCACCACTGAAAACAGCTTGGCTCTCTCTTCTTTACATTCTCCTTTCTCCTATTTGTTCATGTTAAAGAGATTCTCTAGTGAACCTTCTCTTTTCTGTGATGAACAGTCCCAGCTCTCTCAGCCTTTACTTGTAAGACAGATGCTCCAGTCCCTTAACCATCTCTGGGCCCCTTTGTTGGACTCTCTCCAATGTTTGTCTTGCACTGAGGAACACAGAGCTGGACGCAGTACACTCCAGACTTAGTTTCACCAGTGCGAAGTAGAAAGGAGAAATATCCTCCCATGACCTAGTAGGTAACACTCTTCCCAGTGCAGCTGAGGATACCATTAGCTGTCTTTACCACAGGAACACACTGATGACTTGTGCTCAGCTTGGGAACCACCACAACTCTCAGTCTCTTTCCAGTAAATCCACTTTCCAGCTGGGTGGTCCCCAGCATATATTTGTGCATGCATTGTTCCTCCCCAAGTGCAGAACTTTTCAGTTCTTCTTCTTGAACTTCATGAGGTTCTCTCATCTCATTTCTCCAGCCTGTCAAGATCTCTCTGGATTGCAACACAACTCTCTGGTGTATCAGTCACTCCTTCAAGTTTTGTGTCAACAGCAAACTTTCTGAGGGTACACTCTGTCCCATCATCCAGATCAATAATCAGGGTTACACATGATTGGACCCCGCACTGACTCCTGAAGAACAAATTCCTTGAAAAGAGAAGAGAGAATGAAGGGCTATGAGGGACAATGGTGTCTATCAGCTGCTTGAGCAAGATAGCTAAGCAGAGGTGAATACAGAATTCAGATGCTTAAGTTTATTCATCTTGTGCTATTATAGATATTAAGCTTATTCATGTAGTGCTACGGTCTCAAGTCTGATATTTAATAGCATCTTCAAAGGATCTGTGTCTCTTATGGGACATATATCATATAAGCTAGTCCCCGGTAATTGTTTTAGGCTCAAAAATGGCATGAATTGCCTGCCCTTAGCCATATGAAACACTCTCCGAGTGTCTAGCAAGTTATTATCTTTCTGAGTTTCCCGGAAGATGTGAAGTTTCTCCGCTTTGCAGACTGGACCACATGCACAGATCATAAAAGTAAACATACTATATGACATCCCCTTCTATGATTTTTCTTCTATGAAACTGCTTTTATCTCTGAATGATATGAAATTTTGATGTTATTTGCAGAAGATTTAAAAATCTCTACAGTTTCTAACAATTACCATACATTAAGTATTCTAACTTAAAGGTATATTTTTACTTTTCCAATATTGTACTATGTTTGAAAATTTGTTCATTAATCCCAATGTTATTTCATTCGTATAATCTCATCTGCTTTAAGGCTCACCTTGCCCATTACATTATTTGAATTTCTCCAGCAATTTTGTAGAGGCAATTTTGTTGACTGATAATTATGTTAATTTGTCATGACTTGTCATGCTCTTCCTATTATAGACAGCAATTTCATACACATAGCAAGATATTATTAAATCTTCACACAGACAGCTCTTCACTGATGTTTGCTATAAACTAGGCTTAAAATGAGAATATGCTGCCATTCTAGGCTTAAAAATTTTAAATCATCCTACTAATTGTATTTCAGGTTGAATTTATAGCAACTTATTTCAATTTAGAAAATGTCTTTGTCAAAAAATTAAAATAAGCATGCATAAAAGAGGAAGCATCCTAGCTTGACTCAAGTTACTATTCTGCAAGTATGCCAGATACATCTGAAGTTCCTTTATGTGGTTTCTTAGCTGTTACTTTGTACCTCTCTTGTGCTTGAATAAAGATCAAGGTGGAGAAGCAGCATCAAGAATGTTAAATGAAGAAAATCAGTAATGCCAAAATGGCCACCAATTTATAATCAGCAAATTAGAGCTCGGCACACAGTGAAAGTGACAGAAGAAAGCAGGCAGTGCTGCAAAGTACATATCAAGGTTATGCTCTGACAAGTGGCACCAGCCAGGGCTCCCATCAATCAGGTATTCTGAACAGAAGCTGCAAACACTGAATTCATTTGGTGAAGTGATCACTATTCGATAGCCAGCAGAATGGAATTTTGCTCATTTGTTTTCCGACATCACCTCACCTGATCTTTGAACCTAAAGCTTCTGTTGTTAATAACACCTGCTATTGTACTCTGTTAATGCTCATGTGTAGCAGACCTATTTGTAGTAAATGCTCTGCAAATATCCTGTAGGAAATGAACTTTGCCCAAAATAGCCTGCAGCCTAATTTGAAATTAATTCAATCAGTGCATATGATAAATGAGGGAAGAAGAGATATCTTAAATTTTACTATAAAATAACATATTATTCAAAGGAGGTGAAAGGTAAAAGTCAAACTTGTTGTGAATAATAGCTATTGAAAGAAAATATTCAATGGGGTCAGAAAACTTACACAAGTTAAACTTATAATGAACTGAAAAAAAAAGCTTCTGATTAGAAGCTTTCAGTGAGCTTAGAAGGTTGCAAAATCACCATAAATACAGTGTAGGTGTTTTTAAGATGAGAAAAAAATGTCTATATAATGAACTTATGATTTGATTTCATACCTTTGTGTACATTGCTTCTCTGGAGACCATTTTGTTCAGTCTTTGCTTTTGCATTTCTCCTGAAATGCTTCTACATAGGCATTTAAATTGTCTTGGAATCTGAGGAGTTGTATTTCAAAGGCTGGGTCCGTACTATGTAAGAGTTACAATGCTCTGACACTCTGGGAATTTTTGAGGTTAAGCAGTAAGTTTTCATGTCTGCTTAGTTTATTTTTTTTTTTTGACAGAGCTCTGCTCTGTCCAGATAATCTGAAAAGAACATTTTAAAACATATTTATATAGGGTACGTACCCCATCTTGACCACTGACTGTTGGTTTGGCATTATTACAATGCTGATTTGATATTACAATAAAAGATGGAATCTACCTGGAGATGGTTTCCTGGTTGATCTGGAAATCTGCTTTAGATTGCCAAAGCAAATCAGGCTTAAAGCATCAACCAGACTGAATGCAGAGATTGATGTCTCAGCAATACAATGGTTTTCCCAAAATCTATCATGGCAACTTGCAAATTTTTTCTTGCAGTTTGCAGAAAGAAATTAAAAGAATGATGAATATAACTTCCTACCTTGCATTTTCCTGAAGTCATCATCCTACCTTTAAACTGCAAGACATGCTCTGGTGATAACCAGGTCAATCTGGCAGCCATGCAGCAGCACAAGTATTTGGGCATATGATGATGTTAATGGGTGTCTTTGTCAGGATTAGCACCCAGTAGAATATCTAACTGGAGATCTGAAGATGCTGATGCAGTGACACAATAGTTACATTTTTCTTCTATTTCAGTGCTGCAGTTGGGATCCAACAAATATTGTTCTCATCTCTTACTGTGTTCACATAGGAAGCTATTTAATTATGGACTTTTTTTTAAGGTTTATATGAACAGAATAGATTGTCATTTAGTCACAGAGACCAAAATAACTGGCCATGTTATTTGCTCAGTTATATATTCATCATAAACTGGTAATATTTTTTTTTTAATTTTACAAATTATGCAGAAGATTCCACTCTTTGTAAATATATAGAGCTTGTATATACCTATTATTTCTGGAACAAGACCTCTTTCTCCATCTCTAAGTTACGTGTGGATGATGTTGTAAGACTTCATACATTTGTCAATGATGATATTAATTCAATGGCATTTTATTGCATTTACCAAGGTGTGTAATATCTAGAAAGCCTGGAATTATTCACTTTTAAGTGTTACAGCTGAGTCTTAATAGGTTCATGCACCTAGGATGTGCTGAAACTTGCACATGTATGTCATTAATTTAAATCCTGAACCAAAGTGTAGAAAAATTTGAAGTTCTTCAAGAATAGCACACCCATCTGAATGGATCTATATCAAAAGACTATGTGAATGGAGTCTTGCAGGGACCAGAGTGCTGTTAATTTGTTATTCCCAATCAATCAAGGAAGATGAAGAATAGGGACAATTAGAGTGAAAATGCAAAAAGGGCTGATGCTGCTTTGCTGTCACCAGTCAGTAGAAGCCTTGAAATCCTGACAATATGAAGTGCTGAAACATGAGTGAAGCACCTCTTCTGTGCTCCGTCTCTTCACACTAAGAGCATACTGGAGAATTTCCTTTCTTGTTTGGCACTGGTATACAGAACCAGTGCAGAATAGAGATATTTTTTCTTCCTATAAGTTACCAACTAAAGAAAGCTCTTATGTATTCACTCTCATGACATGTGAACTGTAGCAAACCAATTCTTAAAATAAATGGACATTCTTACCCTCCTGGAAACTCAAGCTCATGCTGCAGTACACCGCGGTGACGTGGAGAGCTATGTCTGGGACCATCATATTAGAAACAGTTTTTTTGTTTCTGGGGGTTTGGCTCTGTCTCTGGTAAGCTGGGTATCTTTAAACAAGACAATTTTCCTGAAGCTTCCTCATCCATAGGAGGCCTCTTTGAAATACTTTGAAATATACTTTTGAGAAGTCACATTTATGTGTGCGTGTGTGTGTGTGCGTGTGTGTGTAAACTAATTAGAAAAGCTAGGTAACAGAAATGACAAAAATAAATAATTTATACATGACCTGAAAATATTAGGGATACTATTTAGCTACATATGGAACCATTCCTGTGTTTTGTATGAAAAAAATAACTTTCTCTTACAGTGTTATGGAAATTGATTTATTTTTAGCAAATTGATATAGCCATATCCTTTTGCTACATTTGGTCTACCAAAGAGACTTAGGTACCTTAAGTTTGATTTCTGACACCAGATGTGAGGTAACAACATAATAGGAATATCCATGTATGCATGGGTATATAAGTATATATATATATATATATATATATATAAACATGAAAAATAACGGCAGTTTTAAAGCCATTTTTACAGGTCCTGCATCTCCTGCTACATGAAGTGAAAAAATAAGTCAGAATTACTTTTTGCAGATTTCTCCAAACTATTTCTTCTTTCTGCTCTCTGTCTTTAAATTTCCTGTAAAATTTAGTTCAAATTAGAAAATCTCATCTCTCCTCAGGCTATGCTGTCTTCCTAGGTCTTCAGTAAATAACTTCCTAGGAGCAGATAGCAGCTGGGAGAGTGTCTTTATCACCAGACAAAAATCCATCTCTTCCAGCTTTGATGCCTGTGAGTAACTGGGAGCTATTTTATTTACATTAAATTTGCATGATTTCCTACTGCCTTTTTCAAGCCCTTTTCACTTTCAGACTTTGCTTCTGCTTTCCTTCCAAATTTCATGTAGGTTGCCAAGGTAAAACCATAAGATTTTGACTGCATTAATTTATTCTTGTTATTTATAAGTCCAGCTGTATCTGGATAGTGCAGAGAAACTTTAATCAGAATATTACTAATGATGGAGAAACAGCAGTGTAAAGTTTTTTGTAAGCTAAGTTAACAGCAAAATGAAAAATCACAGCTTACAGAACATAGCTGCAGAAAATGAATGAGTTTTCCTAAGGAAAGATCTGAGACCTTTTTCCTTCATCTACACAGTCCTTCCCTCTCACTGCTAGCTGAAAAGCTGAGGGAGGGCACAGAGAAACCTATTCAGACTTGTAGTATACACAGGACATAATAGAATTGTTAATACCCTGTTATTTTATCACTGAAGATAGTTGAAAAATCAGTCTGGTATTTGGTTCAATTTTACAAACTGAGGCAGGCAGACAAACAGAGAGGTAAACAACTCCATAGTCAGAGCTTGGCAGGGCATAATGGCATAGGAATTGGCACTCTGAGTGTTTGGTTTGCTAAGTCATGCACCCCTAGACATAGGGGGAGGGATTTCTGCCATCCCAGGATGTCTTACATGCTATTGTTTCTTTCAAGACTGATATGTACCAAAGACATGCTCATTGCAATTTTTCAAATACCCTGTTGGTAAATGACCTTTGCAGGATGGCACATATCCCACTTTTCTCATGCCTATTTCCTAGCTTAATTGTTTTCTTCTGCACAACCTATTGTTTCCTTCTTTTCATTTATCTTCAAAACAAACAATAATGCATTTAGAAGAGTGGTATTTTTGAATAGAGAAACAATTAACCTCATATGTGCTCTAGTGCTTACAGGATAGCATATATCCTGCTGCATGTCTACAGATGGCTCTTATTTGGATTTACATAGAGGATGCTGGATTTGGACATCTTGTGCTCTCTGTTACTGGCTCAGCAAAATTAAAATATTTGTCTTTTGTGATGGCACTGGTTACAGCTGTTATGATGGTCAATGTGTTTAATAGATTCATGAGAAAGGAACAGATTAAATTTACCAAAAACTACGTGGACAAAGATCAGAGCTAGATTGTCCTGGAATCCCTCTCCAGTACAAAAGAAGGAGCTAAAACATCATCTTTCATGTTTGTGATCTGTACACACAGACAGTCACAATGAATTCAGGATGATTGCTTGGAATTATTGCCACCCCCACATAAAAAAGCTGTGAAGATGCTACAAAAGCTGACAGTACCTCGCTGTCGTGCAGGAAAAGATTGTACAACACATCTCTTCAGAATGTGGAAAACCTGCCACTCTAATTTACATTTCTGCCCTTTTCAGGTTTCTGCTGTAATATAGTCCACTTATCAATACACAGTGCAAGCCAAGGCTAGAAGTGACAACCATGAACGTTGCCATGCCTCAGAGAGGGGGAGTGAAGCATGAAAGACAACCAAAACAACTCTTGCATTTAGAGTGAAACAAATGTTATATGGCACTAAGTTCACTTGGTGGAAAATGCTGTAACTGGAGACTGAAATCAGGTATAGATTTGGCATTTGTGTCTGTATGTTTGTTTTAAATCAGCAGAAAGAGTAAAATAGAAGTTTTTCTATAGAACTTTTTTTAAATTAAAGTATTTCATTTTGGAAACAGGAATATTTAAGGCACATTCAAAGTTTGAAATACTTAGTATTTTGATTTTGATTGAGAACTTATGTATTTCAGACTTGAATGTGTAAATTAGAAAATAAGAAGAGAAGGTGCTTAAAGATCCCTAAAATAATCCAAGGACATCTTGAACAGAAATTTCCAGTGTTTTTTGCATTTGTTTGATCAACACCTCGAAAACGTCCCTTTCAGTCTTCCTCTCCTCTTCCCCCTTTCTGCCAATTTCTTGATTTTGGTAAAAAAACCCAAACAGTCCACTTTTAGTAGTAATAACTTTGGTGAATTGATAACAGGACAGATATATCAGCAGCATTAGAAAGATTAGGTCTTGCACATTAATATTGTAAAATCTCTTTTATCATCAAACTACCAAACAATTCATTTTTCTGGAACAACATTCAGAGCAGAAGTTTATCTTCACCCTCTTTGACTCAAATGCAGTGAGAGGCTGTTACTGCCAGGTCCATCTAAACAGACCACTTAATGACACCAGTGTCTAGTTCACAGCAAGAGCGGTAACATGATGTTCTTCAGCAGTCCCTGAGGATCTCCATGCTCAGATCTACCTCAGCTTTTCCTTCCTACTGCTTTCATCCTATGCCTGTCAGAATTTTATTTTTTACAATTGTGCAAATGCAACCACCTTTTTAAAAGGTCATAGCAAACAATATCTTCTTACAGTCATCAACTTTTTAGGGGTATGCAATCAGTTATGATTCACATCAAAACCAAAATAAGCTCAGCTATTTCCAGGCTAGCTGGTCCATATCTGCAAAAGCGTCCTAGACGTTCACAAAGATCATACAGCTTTTAAATTTGTCAAAGTTACACCATGACAAATATTTTTTAATGGAAGAAATAGTCCTCTAATAGGTGCCTTTTTTGACAAAAATTCTACATGGCAAAATGTGTCTTGGAATACTTCCCTAGAGAAATATTTGTGTTTTCCTGAGAACACAGTGAAACCTCAATAATTGCAGAATGTGATTTATTTTCCCTCTTCCATTTTAGTTGTAGATATTCTTCCCAGTGACAGACTGTAGCTTGCCTTTCTCCATATCAAAGGTCTACTGGACAGTCCCTCAAAGATCCAACATCCACCATCCTGTTAGAGATTCAGGAGAGGCCTTTATTCCTGTTTTTCACAGTTTCAAGTCATTACTGGTCAAGTATATGCCCTTCAGATGTATCCATCTGTCAGGGAAATCTTTTAGCTTCTTAGACCAGACACTAAACTGAGACTACCTTCCTCTTCCCCCCCTGCCAACATGAAAGCAAAACAGCAATTAAGGCCTATCAGATTCTATCTTTCAAGCATCTGTGATTATTTGGGAACAAACAGGCCTATTTTCTATTCACCTAGAAATTGCATGCAGCATTCAGGGTTTATACTATCGTATCAATTGCCTGCAGCTTGTTACCTGCTCAGAGTTTAAATGAGCACAGCTGTCTCTCTCAAAAGGCTCCTAAGGTGATACTGCTTTTCTCTTTTTCTGATAACCCACTATTCTTCTCCCTTTTTTCCTCATGGTGGGGCACTTGAATGATTCATTTTCTTTTCTCTGGCCTTGGCAAAATGAGTCTGCAGTCTTTCTAGAAACATGGAGAACAGAACACTGAGGAATAAAACTCAATACTCTCGTTCAGATATTGGCTTCCTACTTGTCCTTCCTATCACATTTTATCATACTTTAGCTTATTCACTCAGACAAAATATTATACAGCAGATAAATTGAGGCATGCACGTAACATCACACACAAGGTGATGCTCTTCCCTCATCATCTCATCTTTGTTTTGCCCCTGCACACATTCCCAGCACATCCCCACACAAAACAAAGCCTTCTCAGTTAGGTTCAGCAAGATCTCTGAGCCATTGCTGCCTTCACTTGAACTCTGAAGGCTGTTCTGGTGCTGTTATTAAAAGGAGAATTTGAAAAAGTGTTCTCCAAATTATGCCTTATTTCAGTTCTTTGAAAAACCCTTTGTTTATCCACAGATTCCCGGGTATTGCTCAGCTTTTTGTGGGTTTTATTGTAAAATTAATGGTAACTTTTTTTTACAAAATACATATTCATGTTGTTTATTGAGCTTCCTAACACAAAAGAAATATTTGTTTTATTTTTTATAAAATTATTTTCACAAAATTATTTTCACTTTTTATTCCTATGCAATATTCTATCCTATACAGTTATTTTCTTTTTATTCCTTTTAGTATTCTTGTAAACCAAATGGATTCTAGCATAATAGCTTCCTCCATGTTCCTTCTTGCAAAATGAAATATATTAAATGAATTCCACTTCAAGTTAAATCACATCTCAGCAGATTTGTGATGACTTTCCATTTATTTTTTTCTGTAATTTGATAATTGATAAAGAGTATTTACCAGTTTATTTGATATCTTCTATTGATATCCTTTGAGCCAGACCAAGATGTAAGTGGAACAATACACTCTCCTTATGAGTTAAATGTAAACACAGAGATATCTTTGAGGACCCTGGTTAAAAAAAACAAACACAAATTTATGACATTTGTATCTGATACAAAAAAAATTATGTAGCAGACTTAAAATCTTTTGGAGTTCTTCTGATCTGAGTGCAGATATGTTGAGATCCTTCCTATATTCAGGTTAGCTGAGCTAACTGCAGCTTAGTCTAGAGATGAAGAGAAACTGCCCCTGTGTACAGCTCTCTATCCTTTGGCTGAAGTAGCACCTTCTTTTACATTTTCGAACAATTCCTTATTCATTTTTTTGTACATAACTTTGTCCAGTCCTACATGGAAGATGTGTTGCCCTCCAATTTTATGTAATGATGGTGTGTTTCTTAAAAAGTGAATTGATTTCCATCTTTGCAAAATTGACTCACTAAAAAGTGTTTCAGTTTCAAAGACAACATGATTGTGCATTGTGAAATAGGACCTTGTGTTTTTTTACCACTACTGATACTGTTTTATTTCTTCCTTTATACTCAGTGGACTAATGGAACTCACCTGTGTTGTATTTTGTTCCAAAATTCTAAGTTTTCATTCAATAAAACAGTGTTTCTAGCACTTCCTTTTCAATGCAAACCTTAAAAACACCAGCTAATTTAAAGAAATTATATTTTCTCAGAATCTGCAACAATGTTCACCAGTATTTTTGAAAAGTCTGAATAATCTTCATGGGAACTACTAAGCTTTTAATTGTTAATCTTTGCCTTAAGAACAAGCAGCTATGTATACTTACTGCCTGATGGTTTTGTGTAACAAGTCTATGATGTAATATGATCTGATCTGTACAAAAATACATAACTTGATTGAAGCCATAAAGATATACTGTTATTGATGCAATGTATTTTATTAGAAAAAATATATTAGAACTAGTATATTAGTCGTTGTTAGTCTTTAACTCAATTAAGAAACTCTCCAACATTTTTCTGGTGCACTAATATTGAAAAAAGGCATTAACACTGAGACTTCTCATGTGTTTGACTTTTACCTACTTCAGTCTACAGAATTTCTGAAGTTATCATAGCAGCAGAATGTGAAAGCTATAGCTGATTGTGAAAGTTATAGTTCATAGCTTTTGCACCTTGTATTATTTAAAGCAAAGAACCTTACACTATAAAAATCTGTGGTAGAGACAGAAAGAGAAAACGATTTGATGATTCCTTTCCTTATACCACAGTGTTCATCAGATATTTGCTTGCACTGTAGTTTCCTTTTGCAACTTCTAAAATTATATGATATTTAAATGTGCATCAGGTCCAGAAATCCTGATTCAATTTCAGACATAAACCTACATTTTATGGTCTCTTTTTCTTTCTGTAGAATAACAGTAACATTACATCAAATTATCTTTGTTTATGGGAGACTTGGAATCTCTGTCTCACAAAGAACATAGGATATAGGCATGTTGACTTTACATCATGTTTTTTCTTTGTCAAACAATAAAAATAATGATGTTAGCATCACTCTGTCTGGGATCTTTGCAGGTTTGATCATTGTAATTGTTGAAGTGGATCTGCTGATAAAAAACCTTTTCCTTATCCGTATCCTCCTGCAGAAACTGGATGCTCATAGTATGAATGGATGTTCTCTTCACTGGGTGAAAAACTGGCTGAATGTCTGAGGCCAGAGAGTGGTGGTAGATGGAACTAAATCCAGTTGGTGGCTGGTCACTGATGGTGTTCTCCAGGGCTCATCTAAGAATTGATATGCATGCAGATAATCCCAGATACCAAACCATGTCTAAGATGTTAAGGTGAAGTTTATTCTGAAGTTGGAAACCCTAAATACACTGCTAAAATCACACAGAGGTCAAAAGAGCAGCCCAGGAAACCCGTTCTAGTGCTTTTATAACAATACCTTTCACATGCACATAACTTCAAGGCTGTATTCTCCCCTGTCCTTGATGGACTCTCTCTCTCTCCCAGCAGGGGCCTCGCAGCATGTCTCTGAGGAAGTGTTATCTCTACTCAGGAATCCTACTTCTCAAAACATGCAGAGAATAAACATATGTAGCTATAATAAATGGAATTTTTCCACACTGATCTTTTCCTAGGCCAAGTTTTCTTAGCAGCTAAAACTTCCTTGAGCAAAAACTCTTTATCCTCTTTGAATAAATCTTCTACATTTAACTTCCTTGTCCCTACAGGTCAGAATTGCAGTTGGCCCTGTTTAACACCTTTATCGGTGATTTGGATGAGGAGATTGAGTGGCTCCTCAGTAAGTTTGCAGATAACATCAAGTTGGGTGGGAATGTTGATCTGCTGGAGGGTAGAAAGGCTCTATAGAGGGGTCTGGGCAGTTCGGGTCAATGGAATGAGAACAACTGTGAGAGGTTCAATAAGGCGAAGTGCTGGGTCCTGCACTTGAGTTGCAACAACCCCAGGCAGTGCTACAGACTTGGGGCATAGTGACTTTAGAAATGCTCAGCAGAAAGGGACTGGGGGGTGTTCGATGACAACCAGCTGTACATGAGCCAGCAGTGTGTCCAGGTGTCCAAGAAAGCCAGTGCCATCCCAGCCTGTATCAAAAATAGTGTGGCCAGCAGGACCAGGGAAGTGATTGCCCCATTGTACTGATAAGGCAACATCTCAAGTACTGTGTTCAGTTTTGGGCCTCTCACTTCAAAAGGAACACTGAGTTGCTGGAGCAAGTCCAGAGAAGGGCAATGAAGCTGGGGAAGGGTCTAGAAAACATGTCTTATGAGAAGCTGCTGAGGGAAATGGGGCTGTTTAATTTAGAGAAGAGGAGGATTAGGGAGGACCATATTGCTCTCTACAACTACCTGAAAGGCGGTTGTAGCGAGGTGAGCGGCAGTCTCTTCTGCTGCAGCTCATGTGAAAGAACAAGAGGAAATAAATGGTCCCCTATGCTAGGGGATGTTCAGATTAGATATTAGAAAATTTTTTTCCCTGAAAGAGTGGTTAGATGTTGGAGTAAGTTGCTGAGGGAGGTGGTAGAGTCACTATCTCTGGAAGTGTTCAAGAAGTGTCTGGATGTGGCCCTTGTGTATATGGTTTAGGGGTGATTTTGGTGGTGCTAGGTTGATGGTGGGACTAGATTATCTTGAAGATCTCTTCCAAATGTGATGATTCTGTTACTCTGTGAAACCTGCAGAGACCACTCTGGAAAAAAAAAAAGGGCAGAAAAAACTTTGCAAACAGTCTGGTAACCTGCTTGCCAGATTACTTGCTTTTATGTGAATAAAAAGTAAACTGTATGTGAAATTTAAAGACAGGACTTTGGAGGCACAGTTCATGTCTTTAAATAATTGTGCAGTGAACTGCCAGCCGTTGTTCGGGACTGGCTCAAGTAGAATCCTCAAATATGAATGTATTGAGTAATGAGTCACAAGGACCTGTGTGAATAGTATTATCTCCTTTAAAATTCAAGAACACAAACCTGATCTATAATCAAGTGGAACTTTCTTGGAACTTCATTTTTCCTCTGGATAGATCAATAGAAGACAGGAAATTAGATGTCTCTGATTAAAAGGAAACTTCATGATCATAACCACAGAAATCCCTGACATATCTATTCTGCGCATATTAAAGAGACTTCTGACAACAAAATTTTTAAAAAAAACTATTCTAATTGGTTTTACTGATATTAACTTGCACAACAGAATAAGAGGGAACACTGACAAGGTAAGACCAGACACACCAGAAGTGTTCTGGGGCCTTTGTCCATGATTATGAGAGATTACCTCAGATTTCTGCTGTTAAACCTAGCACACACCTGGCAGACTTTTTTTCTCTGTTTTAATAAATTGCCTTTTGAGCTGGTAAGTGTGGTTTTGATTATGTCCTTAAATTTAGTTTCTGCTAATACTCACACTCTCAAAGGAGTTGAAACTTATGTCTTAACATTGTGAGTCTGACATTTGATTAACACTATCATATTAATTAAGCCTTTTGACTTTGAAATTGAGGAATCTTATGGGCATTTAAGCTACTTCTTCTTGCCTTTCAAAAGCAGGCAGAACAGTGCATGCTTTCTACTTCTGGAAACTGAGTTTGTTTCCAGGCAAGGACACCTTTGTCTAATGAAAGACAAAATAAACCAAACTGAAGTTGTAGGGAGAAGTTTTCATAGGGAAGGATGGGAAGTAGGCTGGAAAAATTAGGTCATGATAGGGGGAGCTTCTGGGGTATGGTAGTTACCAGAAGGGTTACTGCATTTCATCACGCCTAAATTCAGATGAAAAGTACTTTTTTAGTGTTTTAGGATTCAAAAAGTAAAAGCAATATATAATTACTTTTCATCCAGGTAAATCCTCAGAAAAATAAGTAAGTCTCAGATAAGAATTTTCTCTCTCTGCAATTCCTCTGACTTTTACTAATATAAATGTTAGTTTAATTAATTTATTTTGAACATTACTCACTTTTACATAAAGATACTGTTTCCAGCACTTTTCAGTAAGTGTCCTGTCTGACATTTCTGTATATTGTCTCCCAAGAGTAATAAAATCTCTTCCATGCCTGTAGGCTCCATTATCTATCTTACTTTTCCCCCCATTTAGAATCATTACCTTGAGTGACTCCCAAGGTCTTAATAACACTGAAAGTTAACAGTCTGTATTAAAATGTAGTGACCCCCAACTTCCCTCCTTGGCTAAGTGACAGGAATAATAGTTACATGGAAAGCATTATTACCGATTTGCATCTCCTGCTAGCTCAGATGTGATTTCAGAAAGACTGAAAAGCTTAGGGCCAAACCCAAACCTTGGCTCATGTCCTCTGCTGACGTGATGCTTTGCTTGAGGATAAAGAGCAGTCATGTTCAAATCAGAGCCAAATTCAGTTGGATTCTACAGCAAGTCCTTAGCAGCTTCCTAGGTCTTTGGTAGGGAAAAACACCTGATTGTTGGAGGATTGCACCAGAGCAGGTACTGGATGGCAACAGGCCCGCTGTCCAGGAAGCAAATATCATATTGACATGGTAGGTGTCTTCTGCAGACAGCAGCAGTGACAGATAGCCATGCTTATGTGCAGTGGGTTGGTATGGATGCACCTTATCGGGCACCACCAACACAGATCCCTGAATCCCCAAGTCTGGGCAATCGCTACTCCGGACTCGCTAGGTCAGTGGGTGTTGAACAGCTGTATTGTGCATCCGTTGTTTTTTTGGAGGGGTTATCCCTCTCTCTCTCTCTCATTTTTGTTACAATTATTATTATTATTAAAATATTTGTGTGTTTTTTCAATTATTAAACTGTTCTGATCTCAACATAAAAGTTGCTTGGTTACCAGCTGGAGTTAAACCATAGCAGGTGGATGGAGATACACTGAAGTTATCTCTATTAGCAGATTAATAATTTTCCAGATGTCACTAAAAAAGCTCAATACAACATGCATATATTGTATTGCTTTTAAATTCTGAATAAGACAATGTAATTTTGATTACTATTTTTTTTTCTGAGATAAGCATTTTATTCTAATTCACTGCAGGTTTAACATTGTGGAGACTCCTTAAATTAGAAGCATTTACTTTACTTTTAATGAAAATTAATTACATTCTAAAATACCTTGATATTGTGTAAATTAGGTTTCTGAGATCAGAGAAAAGAACTATACGCAAAGGCAATTTTTCTCAGGTAAATCATTAGTATAGAGCTGTTCTGCAAGCTACAATATATAGTAATAACCAGTCTCCAGAGCTTTACGTTATTTAAATTGGTCACCTACTAACAGGCCTGGGCTGGATTTGTGGAGCATATTAGGTGAGTAACACAATATTGCTTTATGGCAAATGCATTTTTTAGCTGCTATAGGGTATATTACATATAATTTTTTAGTGATGACTTATGCACTTGACACACATCAGGCTGTTTAAATCATTAGAGTGTTATTTTTCTTCCCCTGAGGAATCATAAAGGGAAGCACTGCTAACCTGTCAGCTCCATTCTGCCCTCCTTTCCCCCTTTGTTGTACAAAATTTTAAATATGTAGGTGGGATTCCTGGAGCTTGACTGGTTTCAGAGCAGCCTGGGGACTGATTTGGTTGAGTTGCCTACAGGCCGTAAATTCTGGACAATTGAATGGAAACAGGAGGCCAAGTTCAAGGGTAGAAAGCTGGGTGAAAAAGCCTGATGATTTGAGTATCCAAGGCTTCCAGGAGAAATGTTTTCCCCCTCAGTCATAAAAGTAAGGGGAAGCATGACACCTCAATGTTATGGCTGCTAATAAAAAAAAGGGAGAAAAGGATAACTCCGGTTTGAGAAGAGAGTTTGGATTGAATTGTGTGTTGTTGCCATTGAGGCTGAGTCTTGGGATCCTGCTGGGGGAGGGGGCAATTTTTTTACATCAGTGTGATGTTATTCATAACTGTAAGAATAAGCCCTATCCTTATGTTGGGGTCAGGAAGACTGAAGAAAACTGTGGATAATATTGGTGTCAGAGGACAGTGAGACAAGGAAAATTCAGAGTCACATAAAATGAAGTAAAATTCAGGGTTTTCCTGGAAGATAGTGGAAACACCACTAAACATACAGATTCAAAACTATTGGAGAAGGAAACTCTTGAGACTATAAAAATGTCCCAAAATCCCCCAACCTATTACTTGGACTGTAAAACCAGTGGAAAAATACTGGATAGTACTGCTTTTATAAATTATGAGTTTGAGTCTGTTGTGAAATTTTATCTGAGGAGTTGACATTGGACACTTTCATTTTATTTGCATTTTCAGTCTATTACTCATACTGATGCATAAAAGAACTTCAGTCATTGTCATTGTACTGGTCATCAGATAAACAAGACACAGAAAAGACAACTGGTCTCCAGAAACCTCTCTTTAATCTTATTCACTTCAAATTATTTTTAATTTTGTCAGGAGTAGGTTAAAATAGAAAAAATAACTAAACCCCTTTAAAAATTTTATAATTTTTAAAATTTTGTCTTGTTCCTCAGGGTTTAAATTAGAGAGTTTTGATTTTTTTTCTTGACATCATTAAAAAAATAATATGGAAGATGGATATTTTCTGCTCGTTTCTTTGATTTTCCTTTAAGCTACTGAGAGCAGTATTCTAAATGCTTTCTAAATTGCTTTTCCCTTTCGTGTTTTCTTTTTGCTTTTTTTCCTTTGCTTTTTTGCATGTGCTGCTCTGTAAATTTTGCTAAATATTATTAGATTCTAAAAGATTTCTGAGAGACAGAGTTAAATGTCATTTTTTGCCAAACGTTTCTAAGGAGGGGCAAAATAATAAAATTCAGTGACTCCAGATGTCTGTCATTTTTTCAGATGTAAAAAGTCCTCATTTCCTCATGCAACAGACTTGGACTAGCATTCTTCAAAGGGCAACCTCCTGCTCAGAGAGACTTTCTCCTAGTGTTTGACAGGTCTGATTTGACTGATGAATGAAACTGTGAATTGCAGTTGTTTTCTAGGATTATACATCTGATGAGTAGCCTAGCCATCTTTGAATGCTGAAGAAAAAAGACATGTTGAACTTCCCTCAACACTGTGAGAAGTGTTGAATTTGAGTTGCACAGATAGCATTCATAACTTTTGCAGCCTATGTTGCTGAAGTCATGTAATTTTGTGACTTTATGTGGATGATTTTAAAGTACGTTATCAAGTGCATTATTATATGAATATAAAATGAGCTTAGATGTCAGGGAAAGTTCAAACAACATTTTTGTAATGCCACTTGAGGACATCAAAGAAGCTGAATGTATGTTTCCAAAAGTTCCTGTCTTTCCTGAGAATTGAAGCCTTTAGGACATTTCATAAGCAATAAAATTCTTGAAACCCTTCAAATTAACATGAGAACTGCTTTTAAAGACAATTTTATTGCCTAATTTTATTTTTTCTTATTTAAATATAAAAAACAGAGATTACTTCTCTCATACTTTCCCTCAATTTTTGCATCAGATACTAATTCTTTTTTAACACCTGCAAATCCAAACTCAAACACACCAAGTCTAACAAAACTGGTTTAAATGAAATTGCTCCCTTACATAAACAGTTCTATCAACACTAAAGCTAGGCATTGTCAGGTTCTGAAATGTAGATTTTCCCTTTACTTATCTAGCATGTCCAATTTATCAATTTTGCATATTTCTGCAATTCTGGAAACCAGCCAGAATTTGAAATGCTCTGTTCATTTTCTGGTAAATTCTCCTGACTCTGGAGCTTTGTATGAGCCTGCGATAAAAATTCATATTAAGCGTTTAATCAAGCTAAACCTGACATTCCAACTTTTTGATGAAAACTTCATCGCTATTAGTTATTTGGCTGTATAGTAAGAAATATTACTTCTTACAAGTAAGAAACCAACAGGTTTATTACTGCTGAAGCTGTTGTGACAATAAAGGTGATCTGTATAATGCAGTATCATGAAAGTTTCCAGAGTGTTTTACTTAGCTTTTGCTATCAAAGGTGTTAATTGAAATAAATGCTTCCATATCCATAGGCAGGTGGGTTGTACTATTTAATGACACATTTTCTGTGGTGACCTTTTTTGTAACTATGTAAATGGAGAGTCTCATTAATGAAAGAAATGAGAAATGCATGGGAAAACAAAGTCATATTTCCCACTATCATAGTCCTGGAAGGATTTCAGGCTTTTCAAAGGAGACAGGCAAGGCAGGAGGGGTGGCGCTGTATGTAACAGAAGTATTAGAATGCATGGAGCTCACAGTTGGCAATGGCACAGTTGAGAGCCTCTGGGTAAGAATCAAGAGGAAAATAATGGGGATGTCATCATGTGAGTCTACTATAGACCTCCCAGCCAGGATGATGACACTGATGAATTATTCTTTGAGGAACTAAGGGACACTTCCAAGGCAACTGCCCTTGTCTTTACAGGGGACTTCAACTTGCCAGAAATTAACTTGGAGCATCACACAGCTGGTGCAACCTCGGCTTGAAGGTTCCTAAAAAACCTGGATGACAACTTTATGGAACAGGTCCTAAGAAAGCCATCTTGGAAGGATGCTCTCCTTGACCTGCTGCTTATTAACAGAGTCGATCTTGTGAGCGAAGTGGAGATCGGCGGTCACCTTGGTCACAGTGACCATAAAGCAATTGAGCTTAAAATCTCTGTTGATAGGAGGAAAAGTGCCAGCAAAACCTCAGCTCTGGACATGAGGGGAGCAGACTTCAGGCTGCTCAGGGAATTAGTAAGTAAAGTCCCCTGAGAAAATGTTTTTGCAGCTGCTGGGGTCCATCAGTGCTGGTCACTTTTCAGACATCACTTCCTAAGGGCACAGGAGCAGCAATTCCCAAATGTCAGATGTCAAGCAGGTGAGGCAGAAGGCCAGCTTGGCTGAGCAGGGATCTTCTCTTGGAAATAAGGCAAAAAAGAAAGGAGTATGCTGAGTGGAAGCAAGGTCAAGTGACATGGGAAGAACATAGAGATGTTGCTTGCTGCTGTAGGCAGAAAATTCGTACGTCAAAGCTCAAATGGAGTTGAAGCTGGCCAGAAATGTGGGAAACAATAAAAGGATTTTTTTCAGATATACTGATGGAAAAAGGCATCATCCTGTTAGAGGATGAGGATGGTCACCTCACAAACAGGGACAGATGGAAGGCAGAGGTGTTTAATGGTTTCTTTGACTCTGTCTTCAACATGGGTGATGGACCAGGGAGGTCTAAGTGCCCTGAGCTGGAGGACTATGACTGTGAGAATGATCAACTGCCATTTGACCCAGAAATTATGTGGGATCTGCTGCTCCAGCTGGATCCCTAAAAATCTATGGGACCTGATGGGATTTATCCAAGAATCCTCAAAAAGCTGACTGATGTCATTGCA